>NW_026652284.1:36505669-36864039 GCF_009828535.3 Hylobates moloch | reverse complement strand
TTCCTTTGGAGGAGGAGAGGTGCTCTGCTTTTTAGAGTTTCCAGTTTTTCTGCTCTGTTTTTTCCCCATCTTTGCGGTTTTATCTACTTTTGGGCTTTGATGATGGTGATGTACAGATGGGTTTTTGGTGTGGATGTCCTTTCTGTTTGTTAGTTTTCCTTCTACCAGACAGGACCCTCAGCTGCAGGTCTGTTGGAGTTTACTAGAGGTCCACTCCAGACCCTGTTTGGCTGGGTGTCAGCAGCGGTGGCTGCAGAACAGCGGATTTTCGTGAGACCACCAATTCAGCTGTCTGATAGTTCCTCTGGAAGTTTTGTCTCAGAGGAGTACCTGGCCCAGTGAGGTGTCAGTCTTTCCCTTCTGGGGGGGTGCCTCCCAGTTAGGCTGCTCAGGGGTGAGGGACCCACTTTAGGAGGCAGTCTGTCCGTTCTCAGATCTCCAGCTGCGTGCTGGGAGAACCACTACTCTCTTCAAAGCTGTCAGCCAGACAGGGACGTTTAAGTCTCTGGAGATTCCTGCTGACTTTTTGTTTGTCTGTGCCCTGCCCCCAGAGGTGGAGCCTACAGAGGCAGACAAGCCTCCTTGAGCTGTGGTGGGCTCCACCCAGTTCGAGCTTCCTGGCTGCTTTGTTTACCTAAGCAAGCCTGGGTAATGGCGGGCGCCCCTCCCCCAGCCTCGCTGCCGCCTTGCAGCTTGATCTCAGACTGCTGTGCTAGCAATCAGCGAGACTCTGTGGGCATAGGACCCTCCGAGCCAGGTGCGGGATACAATCTCCTAGTGTGCCGTTTTCCAGGCCCGTTGGGAAAGCGCAGTATGAGGGTGGGACTGACCCGATTTTCCAGGTGCCGTCTGTTACCCCTTTCTTTGACTAGGAAAGGGAACTCCCTGACCCCTTGCACTTCCCGAGTGAGGCAGTGCCTCGCCCTGCTTCGGCTCGCGCACAGTGCGCTTCACTGACTGTCCTGCACTCACTGTTTGGCACTCCCTAGTGAGATGAAACCGGTACCTCAAGCAGAAATGCAGAAATCACCAGTCTTCTGTGTCGCTGGGGCTGGGAGCTGGAGACCGGAGCTGTTCCTATTCGGCCATCTTGGCTCTCCACCGTGTTTCCTCTCCTGCGTTTAATTCAGTGTGTATCAAGGAAGCTCGTAAAACAGTCTTCCAGATTACTGATATGTAACTCTATTAGAATTTAATTTACTGTAAGATAATTATAGCAAGGTCTCTCCGTGTAAGACCAATAAAAAGTGAACAGATTTTCCCTCAGGAGAAAAGTTCCTCCCCAGACGTTCACCTCTATTCACTCAACATGAGTATCATCCTTGATTCTTCCCTTTTCCTCATCCTACAGCTCGAATTCAGCAGGAAAACCTTACATTCTGCTTCCAAATGGATCAGAATTCCTCCACTTCTCTCCGAGGTAGGCCACTTCCTAGTGACCTGTAGAGGGCGTTATAGGATGGACTGCCTCGTGGTCTATCCTTTTCCCCCAACTCTACATTACTGCTCTGCCTTCCAACCCATTCCCAACACAAGAGTCCAGGAGCAACTTTAAAAAGTGTAGCCTGCACATCACTTCTTAAAATCCTTTAATAATCTTCTGTTGTATTAAGAATAACACACATACATACTCTTGGCTGTGGCTTGTAATGTACATGTTACTGCTCCCACTCTCCTCTGTATTCTCACCTGGTACGTCCTACCTTTGTTTCAGCCACACTGGGCTACTTTCTGCTATTGGACACAGTTAAGTGTTTCCCCATCACAGGGCCTTCACTCATCCTCTTCCCTTTGCTTTGACCATTTTTTCCCCTGTTCTTTGGATGACCTTTTCCTCCGCTTCTGAACTGGTCTCAGCCCAGTCATTACTTTCCAATTGTGGCTTTCCCTGCTCATGAAATGGAGTAGGGACCCTTTTTAGGGGCCTGCTGGGCCTCCCAAGCATAAAAATAAATAAATAAAAAAATGAGTATTTCAAGGAGAATTGAAGGCGCCTGAATAGTTTTGAGAAGTAAATAACCAACGTGACAAGCAAGAGGATAATAATAGCTTAAACAATAGCCACCAAAATAAATTAAAATCACAAGATGTTTGGTTCTGTATGCAAACTAAAGATAACACCTTGACATGTGTAACTCAATTATTTTTTAGAAACCCAGACCCCCACCGCTTGGAAAATGCCAACTACTGTCATGTAGACCTCAGATAAGGGAAAACTGAGGACTAAACTCTGACCTCTGTTCTTTGCTCTAAATTTCTTCCTGAGAGGCCTGGAGGAAGTGACATCCACAGGCCAAACTGTAACCTTCCCTTCTGTTGGCCCCAAGTTTTTAGACAAAGCTTTGCTTCCTTAACCAATTGCAAATCAGAGAATCTCTGAATCCACCAATGACCTGTAAGTCCCCACTTCAAGATATCCTGATTTTTTGGGCCAAACCAATATGTGACCTTCATACATTAATTTGCAATTTTGCCTGTATAATTTCTGCTTTCCTGAAATGTACCCCTGTCTTTAAAAGCCCTCGCCTGTAAGCCATCAAGGACGTTGGGTCTTAAGTGTGAGCTGCCTTTCTTGCTTGCTTGGCAACATGAGAATAAATGTCCTTTTTTCTCTTGCTGCAAACCTCATTGTCAGTGTTTGGCTTTACCGTGCTGGGTGAGCAGACCCATGTTCAGTTTGGTAATGCTCACACTATCTATACAGACTTTCTCACTTGGGTGGGGAGTGGTAGCATAATTTTAACCTGTTCTTTACCTTCACAAGCTTCTTCCCAGTTCATACTTGTGTGCTTCTTTGTTTCCCTATTTATCATCTGTCTCCCTCACTAGACTTGATGCTCCAAGAGGGCCAGGTTGGTTTCATTCTCTGTGGATAGGGTTCAGTGAATAACCCCCCTGTATCATGGTGATTCCCTTGAGTATGGGTAGTGTCTCTACATTGCTAGCACCTAACAGAATGTTCCCCACATACTATGTTCCTGGTATGCATTTCTTGTTGAATGAGTGGGTACCTATTGTTAGAAGACTAAAAATTAGCATTTGACTACAGGATCAAGAAATGCGGGAATGGATTTCTCATTATTTTGAGAACTTCAACTGCATCCCTGGCAAACATTCCACAGGGTTTGTGATGTTTTCAGTAAGTTTAGTGCCATGATAGAACGTCATTTTTTTTAATGAGAAAAGATAATACTTGAAAAGTCAGAAAGCCAGAAGAAAATAATTGCAAAAAAGCTGAGTAGGAGAATCACCTCATCCAAATCTAACTTGATCATGTGAAGCAACCTAACAGACTCGTGGAAGGTTGCAAACAACTATAGATAAATCTCTTTGGTGACATATAATAAAAGTTTGGCCTTGTCAATTTTAGCTTCCCATTTCACATTACCCCAAGGCTAGTTGAACCATTTTAGATATATATTGTTAGCACTATATAGTACTTAACTATGTGCTGAACCTAGTTTAGTGCATTCACTCATTTAAGGCTTCCACAACCTCATCAGATAGATTTTATTATTACAACGATTTTACTGAAGCATAGAGAGGTTAAGTGACTTGACAAAGATCACCCAGCTAACAAGTGGCAGAACTAGGTTGCAAACATAGGCCTGTAATTTTCAAAGAGTAAAAGACTCCCTTGGAATGACCACACTGAGGAAACTAAAGATGAATGTGAATTAAAGTTATAAATGTTAATGATTGTTTTCTTTCATAATTGTCGTAGTTCTCTGCATCTCACATACAGTAGCTGCGTCAGCAGTTTTTATTTTCGTTTTTAAATAATTTTAGGCAGGCACAATGTAATATGTAAACATACAAATGCAAAAAATATAAAATTAAGTGATTTCTATTATAAATAATTTTTGCTTAGTTCCTTGAAGTAGCATCCTAGTGGTACTATTTGATAGCTGAACATTAATTGATTAGTAAATTGGGGAAGGATGAAGGGAGAAGAGTAATGAACTAGACTGTGGACACGTGGGGGTGCTCTGTCCTGCTTAGCTCTGCAGCTCTTACTTTCTCTGGGTCTCAGTTCCTCGGCAAACTTAGGGCACTGGGTTAAGTGCAATGTAGCTCAAACCAACTCTAGCTTTGTATAATTTTGTACAAAGGTACTGATATGTTAATAGAAAAATAAAGTCCGGACGCAGTGGCTCACGCCTGTAATCCCAGCACTTTGGGAGGCTGAGGTGGGCGGATCACGAGGTCAGGAGATCGAGACCATCCTGGCTAACAAGGTGAAACCCTGTCTCTACTAAAAAAAAAAAAAAAGAAAAAAAAAAAATTAGCCAGTTGTGGTGGTGGGCACCTGTAGTCCCAGCTACTCGGGAGGCTGAAGCAGGAGAATGGTGTGAACCTGGGAGGCGGAGCTTGCAGTGAGCAGAGATTGCACCACTGCACTCCAGCCTGGGCCACAGAGCAAGACTCTGTCTCAAAAAAAAAAAAAAAAAAAAAAAGGAAAGAAAAAGAAAAAGTGCGTAACTATCCTCTTATTTTAGACATGAGTTTTTTTTTCTTTTTTTTTCAGGAAGCCATCCTAATCCTATCAGTTCTACCTTCATAAGCATTCTACTTCCAACTAGAAAATTACCTCTAGTCTTAAATCCCTTCTAACCAGTTTTTTACACTGTTATCGGATTTTTTTTTTTTTTTGAGATAAAATTCTTGGCTTGCTTTATCATTTCCCTGCTCAGGGTCCTTCAGTAGCTGCCCTTTCACTGATACATGTCCATGACCAAACTCGTTCCTATTTTACCTTGAACCTTGTGCTCCTCTCTACCAAACCATGTGCAGCTCTTTGAACTTCACAGGCTATCTCACATCTCTGTGCTTTTGCTCTTGTTTCCTCTGCCTGGAATGCTACCTCTGTCTGCCCCTTGTTTGTTTGGTGGACACTTTCAAGATTCAGGAAGATGTCAGCTCTTCTGTGAGCCTTTCCTGCATGAACATTCCTCCACGCAGCAGGTTACCCACAGCCCTGCCCAAGATAGAACTGACTGTTCCTTCTTTGGTGTTTCAACTGTCCCCAAAGCCAGCTTCTCTACCTGAAACATGTTAACACTTATTGTCTATGTACTTCTCCTAATGCTCTCGACAGTAAAGAACATGTTACCTTCATCTTTGTATCTCCAGCATTTAGCACAGTGCTCCATATATGGTAGCAACTCAGTAGATATGAACAGATGAATAAAAATGTGAATGCAGTTTGAATGAATGAAAAGGCATCAACTGTCTAAAAAGTTATCTTAATTTCTTAAGTTTTGGCCTAATGCTTTCAGAGATGGCAATGGAAGAGAAAAACGTGTGAAGAGTAAAAGAATGTTGTAGGGAGAAGGTCTTTCATTTCATTGTCTATATTGTTTCAAGCTGCTTCCGATACTATGATCTCTTCTGGATTTTGTTAATGAAATTTTCAAGTATTTGATATGATATTAATGCTCCAATATGTCTTTTGAAAACACTCCTAATTTTATTTGGACAGAAAACTAAAAAGGCTGGACGAGAGTGCACATGCTGCAATAGGAATTAATTTGAGAGCATAGTGGTTCAGAATACAGTAATTATTTTGGGCTGTCTTTTCAAATTCAAGGAACTCAGACACTTATATGATTTTGAAATATTGCAGTAAATGGACCAAAGCCAACTCCAATGTGTGAAAGATAGATTTTATACACATGCTTACATTTTTGATTAATTTATTCATTATTCAACCTATATTCATTGAGCACCTTCTTCTGCTGAGCTGTACCCTAGATGCTTTGGATTCAAAAAGATGGATTGGCAGATGGCTCTTTGATCATTCTAGACAAAGTCCTTGATGCTTGGAGAATGTTTTACATTCATTTGTTGTCATCGTGACAATTGCCCCACACGGACTGTCCAGGCACCCCAGCTCCTGTTGAATGTTCTGTCCTCTTCACCGCCTTTCCAGCAGTCCTCTGCTAGTTCCTCTAGTGTATAGCATGTGCTCCCACCTTTGAGCCTTCCAACGGGTCTTTTCCCTATTTGAAACCCTCTTATCAGAGAAATCAACTCATCTTTCATACTTGCTTGTGTCAGTTCATCAAGGGAAGCTTTCCCTGATCCCATGACCAGACCAGCTCCGGGCTGTAGTGGTGCTTTGCAGGCCTTATTGCTATCACAATTAATTAATAATGAATTTAACTGCTTAATATCTGGTCTTTCTGCTGAAATATAATGTATACAAGAGGATGATCTGTGTACGTGTTTTTCCCATCTACTTCCAGAGTTCAGCCATGTGGTGGTATGGAGAGATTTTTAATAAAGGTTTGCTGAATGATTAAATGAACTAATATTGGCAGAATTGCTAGAATGGACTAATTCCTCTTTGCCCTCTCCCAGCTCATGTCCTGCCTTTCCTGTTTTATAATAAAAAATGCTTAATGGCTTAATGATACTCAGAGAGCAATTCCTTTTCCTAAATTGAATTGTACATGTTTGAACTCCCATAGTACATGAGGCTCTGTGACTGTCAGTGACACTTGGCTATCCTTCTTACTGCTTCTCAAGTGGAAGGAAAGAAGAGGACAAGGAAGGTGATCCCTTTCTCAGCCAACCCAATCTTAGAGAAATAGGAAAGATCAATTGTGGATATAACAACAGCAATCTCTTTCCCCACATGAAAGAATCATGTTGCTCATTCATGGTTAAAGTAGGATTTTAAAATAGCCAATCTCGCAAAGGCAGTGAGAATCAGGAGCAGAGACCAAAACATGTAACAATTCATTTTAGAAAAATGTCCTATAAACCGATCTCACAGTTGGAACTTAAAAGTCCCCAGATACAATCATGTTCTGTAGAGCCCCTGAAATTGCCTCTGGCACTAAAGAGATCCTAAGCAATATTACGCAGGCAGGAAGAGGAATAGGGCATCCATCACATTGTCATGTTCTGCCCTGTTCTCAAATTACAAAGTCAGACTCTGTCCAGAGTTGAGGGATAGTGTTCTTATTCTGCTTTTGTCTACCCCATGTAGGTTATGACAGCTGGCTGGGGAGTGTGCTCCTCCAGCTTGCTTTTAGAGAGTCCATCTCTCTTGATTATCTTGACATCCCTTACTCCTGGCCTGTGAGATCTCTTCCTGTATGCTGTCTCATTTTTCCATATTAAGGTGGCTCTAAATATCAGTCTGCCTTAAAACCTGTGACGTTTTCTTTTCAGAAGGGGTTTGGAAGTCTCACCAAGCTCACTAGCAGAACAGAGCATCTCTTTACTCTGTGGATATGGACTAACTCAATATGACGTCATTTCTGCTGAAGCCTTGTCTGCTTCCATGACTTTTGGAAACCATATTCTAAGGAATATCCAGTGACACTGTTTCTTTGGTTCTGATAAAAATCAGAATTGCACCCACTCTTATAACCTGTTCTCTTGCATTTCCCTAAGACTCCAAGGGTTAATATATTTTAGGGTTTTATCATGCCTTTCCAGACTGTCTTTTTGCTTCATCTATAACAATGGCATCAGTTTCACTTGGAGCAACAAAATTCTTGGCCCCATTCCAGACCTACTGAGTCATTAACTCTGGAAGAGATGCCCTGCAATCTGTGTTTTAACAGTTTATGTAGGTAAGCTTGGCTGAAGTTTACCTTTGCATTGACTGATAACAAGAAAAGGGCTTCTTCATTAAATTAATAGTTCAGGAGAAATTGAAACTACTGGGGAGGGGGAGGGCCTACTGAGAACCATCCCAGCAACCTGACCACAGCTGGTCTTCCCTGGACACCATGAACCACACTTTCCAAACCTTCTTCACTCCTGCCAACAGCGGCCACCCCTGCAATTATGAGATGCTCAAGGAGGAGCATGAGTTGGCTGTGGTGGGGGCACGCCCCACAACCCTGCTCCCCCGATGTCCACCATGATCCACTTCCACAGTGAGACCTCCATGCCTGACCATGTCATCTGGTCACTGTTCAACGCCCTCTTCATGAACTCTGGCTGCCTGGGCTTCATAGCATTTGCATACTCCATGAAGTCTAGGGACAAGAAGATGGTTGGTGACCTGACCAGGGCCCAGGCCTATGCCTCCACCACCAAGTGCCTGAACATCTGGGCCCTGATCATGGACATCGTCATGACCATTCTGCTCATCATCATCCCAGCGTTGATCTTCCGAGTCTATTGATAGATCAGGAGGCATCACCCAGGCCAGGAGCTCTGCCCGTGACCTGTATCCCACACACTTCATCTTCCATTCCTTGCCCTGCCCCCAGAGCCAGGTCCTGTATCAGCCCGTTATCCTCACACACTTTTCTACAATGGCATTCAATAAAGTGCACGTGCTCCTTGTTAAAAAAAAAAAAAAGTAGTTCAGGGCTGGGTATGGTGGCTTACGCCTGTAATCCCAGCACTTTGGGAGGCTGAGGAGGGTGGATCATGAGGTCAAGAGATCGAGACCATCCTGGCCAACATGGTGAAACCCCATCTCTACTAAAAGTACAAAAATTAGCTGGGCATGGTGGTGGGTACCTGTAATCCCATTTACTCTGGAGGCTGAGGCGGGAGAATTGCTTGAACCCAGGAGGCAGAGGTTGCAGTGAGCCGAGATTGCACCACTGCACTCCAGCCTGGGCGACAGAGCAAGACGCCACCTCAAAAAAAAAAAAAAAAAAAAAAAAGAGTCAGTATGTGTAAAATACTTAGAATAGTACTATAGTACTTGGCACATAATATATGATATACAAATATTAGCAGGTATTAACATTATTATTATTTGGTCCCACAGGATATTCATTAACTAAGTATAGCCCCCCCCACCCCGTTTTCTCCCAGAGAAGATTTAAAGGGACTTACCAAGACACAAACTAAACAACAGTAAATTTGAGAGACAGTAAAAAAGAATCACATTAAACAAAAAGAAAATGAAATCTTAGTGCACGCCCTAGAAATACCCATAACTAATTCTTCAAATTTTAATTATTGCATCAACTTTGTATTACTCTGTATACCTAAAGTAAATGAAACTGGCTAGCTGTTCACCCATTCTTTTCTGTTTTCTTTCAAGGCACTTCACCTAACCCAGCAAACCCTCCCCTTCTGTCCTCCACTCTTTCTTTCCAGGGCTGCAGGCTGCAGGTTGGCAACTACGATGACCTTGCATGATGTTAGAGCCCATGACCACTTGGGTCCTTAAATGCACGGTGCTAATCTTCCTACTGGTCCCCTACACGCTGTATTTATCCTGATTTTAGCAGAATAATACATAGACTTCTTCTGTAGTAATTTGAGCTCCCTGAAATAAAATATAGTGTAATTGAATCTTGGACTTATTTAATTCTTCTGTAGTATAAGTGTTAACATGAAGTTTAGTATGCCAGTGATCTGCTTTAAAGTTTCACCCACATGCAGTTCTATAGCAAGAGTCAAAATGAACTACATCAAGACAGGTATATATAAAAAAATGCCATTCTTTTTCAGGGCACCATGCATATCCAGATGGTATCCTTCTATAAGGTATGAACACAGCTAGTTCCTTTCTGTCAGAATAAAAAGCTACAGAATTGTTGTGGAAGTTAAATGAATGGGTTCTCTCTTCAAACTTTAGAAATGCCTTCAAATCTCACCATTTACCAGCTGTATTACCTTGGGGCAGCCACTGAACATTTCCAAGGATTAGGTTTCTTCTTTAGGAAATGGGGATAGAGCTGTGAAGAGTAAATGAAATGAATGCATTGGAAAGTGCTTCTTACGATGCCTAGCACCTTGTCAACGCTATGTTTGTTATTTTTTATAGATCAGAAATGAAGAGGAGAAGGATAGATTAGTACCTTGTGTCAAAGACCCTTGCTGAGTTGGAGAGACTGCACCTCATGCCAGAATCATATTGCAAGATGGAAGTTATGTGCTAGGCATGAAGGGAATGCCTTTGTAGGAGAAATGAGAAAAAAGAGGAAGGAAAACTTTGTCTTTCTATATGCAGACACTTGCATAACATTTCCTCCTTGAGTTCTTGAATCCCAATGAGAGAAATGAGCGTATGTTTGGGAAGAAGGCTCATGAATTAATATTTTTCCCAATGGAGAAGCTCAGAGAAACTTTGAAGTGTTTATTAAAGAGTTGATAATGAGGAGAAAACTTTTTGAAAATCATATTAAAAAGTACCTCCCAAACTGCTTCAATAATTTAACCTTGGAATCACAAGACTCTACTGGAATAGAAAGAACACATTTTTCTCTTCCCCCAGCTGTCCCGGGTGTATCGCATGCATGCTGATAACTCTGATGGCCTCTTGCTAGGAGTTGGCAGTGGAATGATACCCTTTTGTGACCAATCGAATAATTACTGAAGTTGAAATTTGTAATCCTGATATCAAATATTTCATAATGACATCAATTTAAACTTAATACTGCTCTTATCTTTTGACAAAAATAAGGTTTAATATGTTTTTCTCCTACAGGGGGTGAAATAAGGAAAGACTTTATTATACAAGATAATTAAAATTCTTCCTGAGGTTAAAAGTGATTTAAAAAGAATCACAACATGAGATAATTAGGCCTTATTAGACACTTTATCTGCTTCACTGAAGTCACTTTTTCCAGGATGATAAAATGTGCCTTTGTCTTTTTTTAGAAAGCTGGATACCAAATTTGGGGAAAAAAATGATCTTTCCTCCTCCTCTTAGACTCAGCACATGACTGTGTGAATGGATTTGTGGAAATAATTTAATGACAGGGTTACAGTTTCCAAAAGCTAGACCTTTATAGAATGTGATGGTTTTCAAGTACTTATTCATTTTTCTAGTGGAATTACATTTTACCCTCTATTTTTAGTTGGTTAACAGAAAATGATATGAATTTGTGTTTTCTGATTTTTTTTTCTCCTGACAGGCAGAATAATAACAGATTAGTTTTGGGATATTTAACAAAATCCTTTTGTTACTTGACAGACTCGTTTATACTTTCTTATGCCATAATAGGTAAGGCAAAGAATGTCAGTGTTTGTGTTTTTAATGTCTAATGAACATACAATAACTGTGCAGTAGTGGATGGTATTTTTTAGATGAAAAGTGGTTCAGGCATTTAAAGCACATGATGTTTTTGTAAGAGGAAATAGGTACCCTAGGAGCATGGGAGTTTTGCCAGAGTTCTAAACTGTATCCCTACATGAGGTCTGATATTGCTTTTCTATTCTGCTTTTAGGCTCGGTGATGATGATGCTATGACTGCTGCCCTCTGCTAATGGCTCTTTGGGCTTCCAGTGGGTATTTTCTTTTTCTTAACAATGTTCAAAGCAACTAACAATAAATGAATGAAGTACTGGCTTGTGCCCATAAGTTGGTATCCAACTTATTTTTATCTATTGACCAGTGGATAAAAGGAAATTGTTATACTTTGCCTTTAAGAAAACATTTCAGTTTTATTGACAATGACTTGTTATATAGATTTTTATCAGATCTTTCTGAGTGACCCTTTCCTTCAAGAAAAGGCTACGGATAGATCAGTGCAGCAGGGTGAGGTAAAATATACAGGTCTCTTTGAATGAAAGCTAGAAATATAGAATTGTTAAGTAAATGTCTTTTTCAAGGTGACATCTCTAGAAGAAAAATACTATGCTTTGATAGAAAAATAGCTTCTGTCATACTATTGTGTGGTTTATTGTAAATGATATAAAGAAAATTGTTGCTTTAAAGAGAAACTTAAACAGTAAAACAAGAATGCAATAGAGCCAAAATTGTGAGCATAAATGGATTTACATCAAAAGTATCCATTAAGTGAGGTTTTCAGCATTCACATGTAAGAGTACTGCTGCTTTTCAGGCTAGCAGTGCTGTATACACTTGCCTCTCTGTCAAACTGGTAGGTCCTGTCAGGAAGAGTATGACATCTTCAGGGGCCTGGCGATGCATAAGAGTTAATAAAAAATGCACAACACAAATACGGCTTAAGCAACGATTACAAAGCCAGTATGCATATAGCCACTACCTAGTAAAGAAATAGAACATTGTCAGCGCAGTTCATTGCTGTGTATTGATTTTTGAATCAGGTAAACTTGCTACATCTTCATTAATTCTAAGGATTAATGGAATCTTTTAGATTTTTCTATACATGCCTACCTGATCTGTGAGTTATGACAGTTTGGTTTCTTTCTTTCCAATCCTTTTACCTTTCATTCTGTAGTGTCTGGGGCCTTCAGTACAATGTTGAATAGAAGTAATGATGTCATCCTTGTCTATTTCAAGTCTCAGAAGGAAATGTTTAATGTTTCCCCATTAAATATAATGCTTGATTTTCTAGGTTGTTTGCTAATATTTATCTCAACAGGATCTGAATTTTGTCAGTTGTCTTTTCTGGCTCTGCCCAGGTTATCATAATATTAAGTAAATGTGCTGAATCACATCAATTGATTTTCTAATGTTAAAACAACTTCGAATTCCTAGAGCAAATAAAAGTTGGTCACATTGTATTAATTCTGTGTATAGCTGGATTTAATTTGCTAATATTTTATTTAGAATATTTGAATCTCTGTTCATAGGTGAGATCGGCCTATGTTTTTTTGTGTCAAATTTTGTACCAAGGTTATCTTGAAATGTATCCTTTTTCTGGTCTCTGGAAGATTTCTTGTAAGACGTGTTCTTTCTTTCTTAAATATTTAGAACAACTCACTAGTAAAGCTATCTAGGCCCCGCAGTTTCTTTGTGGGAATATTTTGTTTTCTTTTCTTTTTTCTTTTTCTTTTTATTTTTTTTGAGATGGAGTCTTGCTGTTTCGCCCAGGCTGGAGTGCAGTGCCGCTATCTAGGCTCACTGCAAGCTCCGCCTCCCAGGTTCACGCCATTCTCCTGCCTCAGCCTCCTGAGTAGCTGGAACTACAGGCGCTCGCCACCGTGCCCGGCTAATTTTTTGTATTTTTAGTAGAGACGGGGTTTCACCGTGTTAGCCAGGATGGTCTCAATCTCTTGACCTCGTGATCTGCCCGCCTTGGCCTCCCAAAGTGCTGGGATTACAGGCATGAGCCACTGCACCCGGCCGGGAATATTTTAAAGTCTATTTTTATGTCAGCTTTCTAAGTTATGCTTTTCTAATAATTTGTCACTTTCTTCTATGTTTCCAATTTTTTGCATAATGTCATTTGTGTTTTCCTCATCTTTCATATCTGCAGCAACTGCAGCATGGTCTCCTTTTTTTCCCCTGGTATTGATTACTTGTGCTTTTCCTTTTTTCTCCTTGATCAGTCTCTCAAAGCACTTATAAATTAAGCTTTTCTTGGTTCTCATTTGTATATTTTTTGGTTACACTTATAGTCATGCCTTTATTATTTCCTTATTTTTCATTACTGGATTTAATTCACTTTTTTTTTTCTAACTTACTGATCTGGAATCTTAGCTCATTAAATTTCAAGGCTTTCATCTTTTCTAATATATGCATTTAAATGTATATATTTTCTTCTAAATCCTGTGTATTCTCAGTTCCGTAATAGATACTAATTTTGTTATTCATCATTTCAAAAACTCTCTGTCTTTCTGATTTCTCCTTTGATCCATTGGTTAGTTAGATGTATTATTTCTCAGATTAAACCATATTGGGAAAATTTAAGAGTTATCTTGTGCTTATCAATTTCTGGCATAATTACATTGTAACTGGAAAATATACTCTGAGATTTCAGTTCTTTTAAATTTGTTGAGATCTTCATTTTGGTCTATATATTGTTATTGCTAAAAGAGTTTCATGCCTTTTTGAAAATAAAATGTGTTCTGCAGTTAGAGTTTGATTGTTCTACATGCCCACTGATTTCAGGTTTATTAATTATGTTCTTCAAATCTGCTCTATCCTTACTAATTTTTTTTTTTGTATGTGTGACAGAGTCTCACTCTGTCACCCAGGCTGGAGTGCGGTGGTGCGATCTCGGCTCACTCCAACCTCTGCCTCCTGGGTTCAAGTGATTCTCCTGCTCCAGCCTCCCAGGTAGCTGGGATTACTGGTGTGCCACCATACCTGGCTAATTTGTATTTTTAGTAGAGACAGGGTTTCACCATGTTGGCAAGGCTGGTCTTGAACTTCTAACCTCAAGTAATCTGCCAACTTTGGCCTCCCAAAGTGCTGGGATTACACATGTGAGCCTCTGTGCCCGGCTTCCTTGCTGATTTTTGTCTGGTGCTTCTTTCAAATACTAAGGGAGGTGTGTTACAATTCCCTGTTGTAACTATGGATTAATTTATCTGTGCATTTCTGTCATGTTTTGTTTTGCTTTGGAACTATATTATTAGGTGAGTGTAATTTAGAATTATATCTTCCTTGTGAATTGAACATTTTATCCTTATGAAGGAGCTTCTTTTTCTTTCCTAGTGCCTTTTTTCTTAAGTTTCATTTTGTGTGGTATTTATATGCTACGTCAGTTTTTTGGTGGTTTATGTTTGCATGACATACCTCGTTACATTCTTTTGCTTTAAATCTGTTTGTCCTTCGTTTTAAATATCTCTTTTAAATGCATGTATTTTGTTTTTTAAAAAAAAGACTAACAAGCTTTGTCTTTTAATTGAAACTTTATAATCTAATTACGTTTAATGCACTCGTTTATATATTTAGCTTAATTCTACCATTTGCCTCTGTTTTATTTGACCTGCTCTTTCTCTGATTTTTTTCTTATTTCACTTGAATTGCGTATTTTTAATCATTCAATTTTCTTTACCTTATTAATTTAGAAGTCTATATTTTTTTCTGTTCTTTTAGTGATTATTCCTAGAAATTAGCAAGTCTCTTTGACTTATCAAAGTGCAATGTTAGTCAAAATTTATAGTCTTCTCCCAGACAACACAGGAATCTTAGATCACTTGTGTAACTTTTGTCATTTTTCACTTGTGTAACGTTTGTCATTTATTTGGTAAATTTCATTCTCTCTCAAAATATATGTTAAATCCCACTAACATTATTATTTTATACAATCAATATTACATATTAGTATTATATATGTATACTATATTTATACAGAGAAAGAGAGAGAGAAATTTATTTCCAGGAATTTGCTCATGCAATTGTGGGAACTGGCAAGTCTGAAATCTTTAAGGCAAGCCAGCAAGCTGGAAATTCTCAGGTAGGAGTTGATGCTACAATCTTGAGGCAGAATTTTTTCTTCCTCAGGGAAACCTCAGTTTTGCTTTTAGGGCCTTTCAACGGTTTAGATGAGATCCCCCACATTATTGACAATAATCTCCTTTATTCAAAGTCAGCTGATTGTAGATGTTACCCACAACTACAAAATACCTTCCCAACAACATGTAGATTAGTGTTTGCTTGAGTAACTGGGTACTATAGCTTAGCCAGGTTGACACATACAACTAACCATCACAGACTTCATTTAAACATTAGAAAGCTTTTAATATATTTAATATCTCTTACCATCTTTTCTGTAGTTTTTATTCTTTTGTCTCTGTATTAAATCGTGGATTTTTTTCTCATGTACCTTCAAAGGTACTAATTCTCTTTTCACCTGTATCTAGTCTACTGTTACATTCATCTACTGTTAAAAATACTCTGTCACCAAAGGCTTGTCTTTTACTTTTTTTTTAACCACAGAAAACCTAGTTATTTTATAGTATATAACTGTTATTTCTAATATCTCAAGTTCTTGTTGGTCTTTCTGTTTTCCCTTGTTTCTGTGGGTATGTTTTAGTTTATTTTGCATCTTTGTATTTGTGTTGTCTCTATGGTTGCCTTTCTAAGCTGGACATTGTGTTTGAAAAATAATTTGTAGAGCTAATTTGAGGATAAGAATGAGGGTATCTTCCTCCTTAGGTGATTTTTATTTGCTTGTCAGGTGCCTGGATGTGCTGGCCTTTCAAGATAACTTTAATCCATGTTTAAGGAATGAAATATCCTGGGCTATCCAGATGAAAGAAGACATTCTAAAACTCTTTCAATGCTGGTTTTAATCTGTTAACATTTACTACTGGGATGGATACAGCTTTTAGGAGCCTTGGCTCAAAGTAGATTGGGAAGTTATTTACCAAGGTTACCATCCTGGCAGATCAAGATCTTGACTTTTCACCTTTATTCCTAAAAGTTTACCAAAAGTCCATCAGAATCCCTTAGGCTTCAGTTTTTAATCAGCAAAAGTGGCCTTGAGTGCATTTCTCACCTTGCTGTGTTCTTAGCATGCTGGGTCACCACCTGGCAATTCCTTAATATCTTGTTAGTTCTTGGATTCAGTTTTTTCAGTGTCCTCAGAAGGAAGGATGGTCCGAGTTTCCCAAGCCGTTATTATAGAAAGAAGATGCCCCCTTATTTGTCCATTTTTGATGTAAATGATATCTTATTTGGCTTCTTAACTGGAACTTTAAACAAGTAGTAATTTGCTTACAAAAAGACTAATTACCTATGAATAACTACTTTCTGATTTTACTAAACAGTTTTCCCATGTATATTAATTAAACAATATGGAAAAGATGAGTTGGAGTAAAGATAATAGACTTACATGAGAAACTGATAAGTCTCTTCTTGTTGTAGAGAGTTGGTCACTGGCTTGATCTTTTCACCCTAATTCATTGTTTTCTTTTCACCCAACTTGTTCCCTTTCTGTCTTCTTTTATCACCTTCATGCTCTTGTTGCAAGGGCCTTACAGACTCAGATGACTCATCTAATCCCTTTCTCATTCATCTTCACTTTACAGGCTCACTCATACTGACAAGGCTGAGGGAACTTTCATGTCATCTATATGTAGAGCCAGTAAGCAGTCACTTTTCAGGTCAGCTTTCTCGTAGTGTGCCTAAGGGGCTCTAGGCATGTATACTTGCTTTAGGGTTTTCTAATGCTAGTGTATATTGCTCATCTCTCAATTCTTGACTCATACTCTACTTCTCCATTGGAACCATTTTCCTGTTTTGAGGCCTGATCTCTTGACTAGTCCTCTTGGTATATGGATAGAGTATTTCCCTTCAATTACACTTGCTGCTTGGTGTCATGCAAGGAGTGAACTGAGTTCTTAGACACGTGGCCTCACTTCTGCTTGCAACATTCTATTGTTTTGTCCTGCCTCAGAGACTGAATTTCTATGGCCATTGGAGTTCTTCTATACCAAGCCAATGTGTACCATACCTCTTTGGATCTTCTAGTTTGGACGGCTGTGTTCCTGCCCCTCTCTCACTGGAACTACCTGTCTTCACTTAGTCTATTTCCTACCATCTTGAGCCATTAAGGGCCCAGGAAGCCCAACTTTGTGTTATTTTTTTCCATCTTAGACTTGAAATACCAGTGGCAACTATGGCTTTGTTGACACTGGTATTTTTGCACTCTTTATTTTTTCCTTTTTGCCATTTACCTCTTGCAACTTTTCTATTTCCTATGGTTACATTCCTTATCTTGCACCACGCTGTTGATTTTGATGTTTTCCCTGCTATTCATTAATTGCAATTTAAGTTATATTTTATGTCTGTTCTTTGCATATTCCTATTTTCTGTTGTTCTTTCCTGCTGTGCTTTGGCCATATCTTCCTTGAGAACAGATGACTTGCACGGTTAAGGTGTTATGCACTGGCCACCATAGGATTGGTTTATTTGAGCTTCTAACTTCCCTGTCATGTAGTTGTTACCAGGACTTTCTTAGGAAAAAATTGGCCACCAGGGGGACTCTCCTTTCTGGAAACAAACAGTTCTGTATCTGGATATCAGCAACGTTCTCATTTTAGAACGGCCACCCTTATTGCTGTATCATAGGATTGAAAGAAACATTTGTCATGGGACTCAATACTACCAGAAGAGATCTTTTTTTGTTTAACATTGTTTAAAACAAGCATATAAATAACCAAAACAAAACTCTACTAATCACCCTGTGTTCTGGAAGCCGTCATTAAACTAGAAGGTTTGGAGTGGAGGGTTATCTTTTGTAGTAATATGAGGAAGCTAAGCATAGAGATTACACTAAAAAATTATTATTTTGGATCATTAACATCTGTGAGAAGCTTGTACAGTGATGTTACTCATCTCATAAAGCATGTCTCAAAATGAAAAAAAGGGGGAGAAGAACTAAAAACAATGAAAACATTTTTATTTAAAAATTCCACCTCACCCACATAATGCAGTTTGTCCTGTCAGAATTAGTTGCTTAGAGCCACAAAGAGCAATGGGAGAATTTTCTCTCTCATTTAAATTTGCGTCCTTACCGCCAAACAAGTTGAACAATGATTCACATGAGAATGATTTTTCTTAGTATTTATAACTCAGTCCATAATGACTCATTGGGCAATTTACAGACAAGAACATATTTAACAAGAGTCTCACTGGCCTGTTAGAAAAGGTCTCTGAAAGGTAAAACTTGAGGGTAAAGAAGAAACATTTCTACGGAGAACTTGATACAGTTTTGATATCATCAAGAATTACTGTTGTGATACAGCTTTCCCTTTTAGATGAGAAAGAACTTAGTTACTTTCAGGGTGGGAGACAGATAGGAAGATCATGATTACCACCTATGATTACAGGCACCTACACACTATTTCATGGAGTAATGAAATAAATGAAGAATTTACCACAAATGGATACACATGTGCTAATAAAAATCACCAATACCATAAAAGGCAATGAAAGTGACATTAAACATGGATGAAAGAAATACACCTAATAGAAATAATTGGAAAGTATTGCTGTCTCTAAGAAGTTTCTTCCAGAAAAAGTTAATGAACTGATTTTGGAAACACTGTTGAGAACATCTGGTTGAGGGTAAATTGAGAAGGAAACAGATGTGATGTCACTACTGTGGATGACTGGACAGTGAGAGGAGGGAAGGATGCATTCCTCATACAGATTATAAAACAGGTGCAGGAATATGATCTGGTTGTGATAGGAAACTTGAACTATCCAGACATCTGCTGGAAGCCTTATTTTGCTAAACGCAGGGCTTTGATAAACGCTTCAATTGCCTTGATGAGACTTTGTTCTCCAAGAAGAGAGAAGTTGTAATATGTAGAACATTGGAGCTAATTCTTACTAGTAAGGAAGAACTCGCTGGTGATGCAGAAGTAATGGAAGACATCTCAGATTTCATAATAAGAAAAATATAAGATAATTCCCAGAATAATCAGACATATAGATTTTTGTTGAAAAAACCCAAATCAAAACAAAATCAAAGAAGAGTATAGCTGATCGGCAGGTGTTTATGGGGGAGAATGTGGCTTAAGATAGGTAGAAGGCTCCAAACATAGAAATTCAGAAAACAAAATATAGCCCCAATGCACTTGAAAATGTAGAGATATAAAAAGAAATCAATGTAGCTGCATAAAATGCTGTCTGCTGAGGTCTAGTTTTGTAAGAAATCCACTAATATTGCTTTAATATTAGACTTCAATATCAAAAAGGCATAAAAGATGATAGAAAAACTAAAATCTAGAATTTTCACAGGCATAAGATGACTGAGAAACAGAAAGGAACTAAAGCTGGGCTGAAGCAGTTCAAGGAGGGTGGGAAAGTTGGTTCCCAAGCTGGCACCGTTTAGCATCATTTCCTAAATATTATAGGCAGAAGAACATCTCCTTCAAGTATCACCACTCACTAGACTTACAGGCTTCATCTCTTTTATTTGGGTTTATAAATATGCTGGAATTTTGTGGTGGTAATTTG
Organism: Hylobates moloch; assembly: GCF_009828535.3. NCBI lineage: Eukaryota > Metazoa > Chordata > Mammalia > Primates > Hylobatidae > Hylobates > Hylobates moloch. The sequence goes on along the minus strand of NW_026652284.1, from coordinate 36,844,476 downwards.
GACAGGGACAAGAAAATATCAAGTTATGAATAAGTATTACTTTATATAGTCACTGGATAAGGTGCTATAACCACCGGATCCATCTTATCTGGTCATATTCTGTTGATAACAGAATGCCCAGTTATTTTGCAGGCACAGAGCTAAAAAGTTGTAAATTTAACAGTAAGAGTATGGACAGGAAACTTTGACCTCTATTAAAAGCAAGGGATCTGTTTTCTAGGAATGTCTGGTGAGAAGAACCCTCCCCATACCTTACCATAAATAGTCTTTGAAGTTCCTGTAATCAAAACCTGCTCTGCCAGTGCATCTGTATAGCAACCTGTACAGGTTAACATAAAACTTCCCTAACCCATACCACTTGCCCCAAACCCTTGATAAGAGAGATGTATTTGAGCATCACCTCCTGTTTCCTTGCTGGTCAATCTCACAATAAGGCCTTTATTTTCTCAGAAACCGGTACCATAGTATTGGTTTCTATGTGCATCGGGCAGCGAGCCCTTTTGCTTGGTAATAGTGCTGTCTGCTGTCCAAGGGATGCCCTTCATCGGCCACAGGTGTTTAGGAGAGCTGGCATAGGATAAGGCTGGGTTGTGCTCACCTTTGAGAAAGTCAGGTAGTCTGTGGACCACGGCTCATGATCCTGGTTCATTCAACTCCTGGTTCTTCAAGCAATATGTCATAGTAACAAGAACCTTTGCTGAAGCATTTCTGTCCCAATTGTCTCCTGCCCTCTAAGGACTCTCCAGTCTCTCTCTCTCTCTCTTTCTTTCTTTTTTTCTCAACTACTCTCACCCCACTCTATCCCAATGAGGGAAAATTGTTCTTAGACTTGGGGGATATTCTTTTCCCTTCAAACCCTATTGTCTACACAAGCTACCCACAAACCTTGCCTGAATCAAGGAAGTAAACTGAGAAATGGTAAGGAGAGAACACATGGGAGAAAACACACTTTTTTCCTTAAAAATTATTTTGCCTTAACATTTAAAAAATTAAACTTATTTTGAGATCATTTTAGATTCACATGTAGTTGTAAGAAATAATAGAGATCCAGTATACCTTTTACTGAAATTCCCCTAATGATAGGTAACACCTTGAAAACTATATTATAATATCACAACCAGGATATAAACATTGACACAACCCAAGAATCTTAATTTTGATTTTTCCAATTTTTTTGTGCTAATGTGCGTGTGTTTAGTTATACACAATTTTAACACATATGAAGGTTCCTGGGGTCACCACCACAGTCAAGGTGCCCAACAGTTCTATCACCAAGGAATTCCTCCATTTTGCCCTCTCCCCACCATTACCACTTCCCTTCAATGCCCTCTTAAGAGGCCTGGGAAGCCATTCATCTCTTCTCCATTGCCAAAATTTTGTATTTTCCTGTCTTTTCAAAAATGTCACACAAATGAAATCATTTAGTGTGTAATCTTTTGGGATTGGCTTTTCTTTTTCCTCAGCAATTCGGCATGTTTTAAGAATTAAGAGAAAGGAGATAACCTCTATTTTAGAGACAGATGATCACAGAAAGACAAACATGCACATTCTCATTTGCTTGCTTTCTTTATTGAAAGTAATATTCAAAGTGGAAAGGCTAGAGTAGACCATATGTTTCCAAATATATATGATGGGTTCCAACCTGTATTCTAAGCTCCAGATACAGATTTTCACTTCCTTCTGGAAAGTTCCACATGAATCACTTGAAGAAAACTAAAATGCAATGTGTTCAAAATCAAATGTGTCATACATAATCCTTTCCCCACAAAAACATCCATCCTCTGCTCCACTTGTACTTCCTGCCTTAACCAAAGCTGCTCAAATCCCTAAATTCACCAATCTTATCTTACTCCTGCCACCCACTCCACCTCACTTCATAGCCTCATTGTCATCAGCATCTTAATTTTTCCCGACCATAAATACCTCAGCATTGTGCTTCTCTCCATTTACATTGCCTTTTTTTTTTTTTTATTAAGACCCTCACCTTCTCTCATCTAAATGATTGCAAGGCATCTTAACTGCTCTTTCATCCCTCTCCCTTCAACATCTCATTACCCCTACTGTTGCAGTTATCCTTTTAAAACAACGACCTGATCGTATAATTCCTCTAATATTGATTATATTTAGTGCAATCTGTAAAGAAAGCAGGCTGTTTCATAATGCCATATTTCCCACAGATGCCAATTCTAGAGTTTGCAACTCCATGGTTCCTTTCAGCAGTCACATTTCTAAGCCTACATAAGAAACACATTTGAAGTCCTGCTCTATCTACATCATGCTTTGAAACTGCAGCAACCAGTAAGGATAGAAAAAAGAGAAATAGGTAATTTCTTGTAATAGGTGAGGGAAAGTCTTACTCTAGTGGTAAAGAGCTCACTATGAGCTCGGTCCCTGATGTATCTTCCATAAGGGCAAATTTCAAAAGGCCTGCCTTGTCCTTAGCCTTCCTCCTACTCTCCATCATTTGCTGAGGGCTCCTTTCCCAGGTGGTCTTTGGGCATTTCTTGCTATTTCCTGTACCCATAGTGTCCAGTTCCCTCTATCCCCTTAATCCTACCCAAATTTTATTGAACTAGAACTTCCCCAAGGGCAGGCAATCACCCTCAGGAATTTGATCTAGAGGAGAGGGAATCAGTAGTAGAAGTACACATGGAAAGATATACCCAGGAAGAATAAAAGACAGACAGAGAGCTGAGCCATTCCAAATGATGAACATCAGTGCAGTGAACATAACAAAGTGCAGCTGGAAAGCACCGAGATAAGCTGGCTTTTGGAGTTGTTGGATCATAATCATCCATTTTGTCCCTAAATTGAATTCCTTCCCCAAGAGGCCTGTCTGCATGTCTGTTTCTAGATACTGAGAGATCCCTGTTTCCATTGCTAGTTAGCATAAGCACCAGGTTAACTATGCATGAGGTAACTTGAATGAACCTCTCTGATCCTTGTGGCAAGCAGGAAATTTTTTAAAAAAATTGTCTTTGGATAATTAATATTACTCTCTAAAAATAACTGGGTGAGGTTGCCCAATTAAAACATAGGGACATGTTGGCTTTTTGACGCAAAAAAGTACTGTAGTCCTCCCTTATTTGTGGGGACTATGTTCCAAGACCCTGAGCAAGTGCCTGCAGCTGTGCTTGGTACTGAACCCTATATATACTATGTTTGCTCAATCTGATAACAGAGATGAACTATAAATGACTAATGGGCAGATAGGATCTACAATATGGAGATGTTGTACAAAGAGCTGATTCATGTCCCCGGGAGGATAAAATGAGATGGCATGAGATTTCATCATAGCTTATATAGTATACAATTTAAAATTTAAGAATTGTTTATTTCTAGAATTTTCTATTTAATATTTTTGGATGGCATTTGACCATAGGTAACTGAAACCATGGAAAGTGGAACAACAAATAAGGGGAGATACTATACAGGGAATTGACTGAGTATGGATTCTAGAGCAGACAGAAGTTAATGTTTGCTGGCAAGATGGCCAAATAGGAACAGTTCCATTCTGCAGCTCCCAGAGAGATTGACGCAGAAGGTGGGTGATTTCTGCATTTCCAACTGAGGTAACCAGTTCATCTCACTGGGACTGGTTGGAGAGTGGGTATAGCCCACGGAGGGTGAGCTGAAGCAGGGTGGGGTGTTGCCTCACCTGGGAAGCACAGAGGGTCGGAAGATTTCTGGTTCCTAACCAAGGGAAGCCATGAGAGACTGTATCTGTAGGAACAGTGCACTTTGGCCCAGATACTGTGCTTTTCCCATGATCTTCACAACCAGCAGACCAGAAGATTCCCTCCAGTGACTGGCTTGGTGGGTCCTACCCCCATGGACCCCAGCAAGCTAAGATACACTGGCTTGATATTCTCACTGCTAGCACAGCAGTCTGAGGTTGACCTGGGGCACTTGATCTTGGTGGGGGGAGGAGTGTCTGCTATTGCTGAGGCTTGGGTAGGTGGTCTTACCCTCACAGTGTAAACAAAGCCGTGGAGAAATTCAAACTGGGTGGAGCCCACAACAGCTCAGCAAGGCCACTGCAGCAAGACTGTCTCTCTAGGCAGGGCATCTCTGAAAAAAAGACAGCAGCCCCAGTCAGAGACTTATAGATAAAACCCCCATCTCCCTGGGACAGAGCACCTGAGGGAAGGGTGTGGCTGTGGATGCAGCTTCAGCAGACTTAAATGTCCCTGCCTTACAGCTCTTAAGAGAGCAGTGGATCTCCCAGCACAGTGTTCAAGCTCTGATAGGGGATAGGCTGTCTCCTCAATTGGGTCCCTGACCCCCATGTATCCTGACTGGGAGACACCTCCCAGTAGGGGCTGACAGACATCTCATACAAGAGAGCTCTCACTAGCATCTGGCAGGTGCCCCTCTGGCACAAAACTTCCAGAGGAAAGAATGGGCAGCGATCTTTGTTGTTCTGCAGCCTCTGCTGGTGATACCCAGGCAAACAGGGTCTAGAGTGGACCTCCAGCAAACTCCAGCAGACCTGCAGAATAGGGGCCAGACAGAAAGGAATAGTAGCAACATCAACAGAAGGGATGTCCACTCAGAGACCCCCGTTGGAAGTTCACCAACATCAAAGACCAAAGGTAGATAAATCCACAAAGATGAGGAGAAACCAATGCAAAAAGGCTGAAAACTCCTAAAACCAGAATGCCTTTTATCCTCCAAAAGATCACAACTGCTCACCAGCAAGGGAACAAAACGAGATGGAGAATAAGTTTGACAAATGTACAGAAGTAGGCTTCAGAAGGTGGGTAATAACAAACTCCTCTGAGCTAAAGGAGCATGTTCTAACCCAATGCAAGGAAGGTAAGAACCTTGACAAAAGGTTAGATGAATTGGTAACTAGAATAACCAGTTTAGAGAAGAACATAAATGACCTGATGGAGCTGAAAAACACAGCATGAGAACTTTGTGAAGCATACGCAAGTATCAATAGCTGAATCGATCAAGTGGAAGAAAGGATATCACAGACTGAAGATGAATGCAATGAAATAAAGCGAGAAGATAAGATTAGAGAAAAAAGAGTGAAAAGAAATGAACAAAGCCTCTAAGAAATATGGAACTATGTGAAAAGACCAAATCTACATTTGATTGATGTACCTGAAAATGACAGGGAGAATGGAACCAAGTTGGAAAACACTCTTCAGGATATTATCCAGGAGAACTTCCCCAACCTAACAAGGCAGGCCAACATGCAAATTCAGGAAATAGAGAGAACACCACAAAGATATTCCTCGAGAAGTGCAACCCCAAGACACATAATTGTCAGATTCAGCAAGGTTGAAATGAAGGAGAAAATGTTAAGGGCAGCCAGAAAGGTTGGGTTACCCACAAAGGGAAGCCCATCAGACTAACAGCGGGTCTCTCGGCAGAAACTCTACAAGCCAAAAGAGAATGGGGACCAATATTCAACATTCTTAAAGAAAAGAATTTTCAACACAGAATTTCATATCCAGCCAAACTAAGCTTCATAAGTGAAGGAGAAATAAAGTACCTTACAGACAAGCAAATGCTGAGAGATTTTTGTTACCACCAGGCCTGCTTTACAAGATCTCCTGAAGAAATCACTAAACATGAAAACGAGTAATTGGTACCAGCCACTGCAAAAACATACCAAATTGTAAAGACCATCCATGCTATGAAGAAACTGCATCAACTAATGGGCAAAATAACCAGCTAGCATCATAATGACAGGATCAAATTTACACATAACAATATTAACCTTAAATGTAAATGGGCTAAATGCCCCAATTAAAAGACATAGACTGGCAAATTGGATAAAGAGTCAAGACTCATTGGTGTGCTGTATTTGGGAGATCCATCTCACATGCAGAGACACACATAGGCTCAAAATAAAGGGATGGAGGAAGATCTACCAGGCAAATGGAAAGAAAAAAAAAAAAAGCAGGGGTTGCAATCCTAGTCTGTGATAAAACAGACTTTAAACCAACAAAGATCAAAAGAGACAAGGCCATTACATAATGGTAAAGGGATCAATTCAACAAGAAGAGCTAACTATCCTAAATATATATGCACCCAATATAGGAGCACCCAGATTCATAAAGCAAGTCCTTAGAGACCTACAAAGAGACTTAGACTCCCACACAATAATAGTGGGAGACTTTAACACCCCACTGTCAACACTAGACAGATCAATGAGACAGAAAAGTAACAAGGATATCCAGGACTTGAACTCAGCTCTGGACCAAGTAGATTTAATAAACATCTACAGAACTCTCCACCCGAAATAAACAGAATGTACATTCTTCTCAGCACCACATCACACTTATTCTAAAATTGACCACATAATTGGAAGTAAAACACTCCTCAGCAAATGTAAAAGAATGGAAATCATAAACAGTCTATCAGAGCACAGTGCAATCAAATTAGAACTCAGGATTAAGAAACTCACTCAAAACTGCACAACTACATGAATACTGCGCAACCTGCTTCTGAATGACTACTGGGTAAATAATGAAATGAAGGCAGAAATAAAGATGTTTTTTGAAACCAACGACAACAAAGGCACAATGTACCAGAATCTCTGGGGCACATTTAAAGCAGTGTGTACAGGGAAATTTATAGCACTAAATGCCCAAAAGAGAAAGCAGGAAAGATCTAAATTCAACACCCTAATATCACAATTAAAAGAACTAGAGAAGCAAGAGCAAAAAAATTCAAAGGCTAGCAGAAGACAAGAAATAACTAAGATCAGAGCAGAACTCAAGGAGATAGAGACACAAAAAACCCTTCAAAAAATGAATGAATCCAGGAGCTGGTTTTTTGGAAAGATCAACAAAATAGACCACTAGCTAGACTAATAAAGAAGAGATAAGAATCAAATAGGTGCAATAAAAAATAATAAAGGGGATATCACCACTGATCCCACAGAAATACAAACTACCATGACAGAATACTATAAACACCTCTATGCAAATAAACTAGAAAATCTAGATGAAATGGATAAATTCCTGGACACATACACTCTGCCAAGACTAAACCAGGAAGAAGTTGAATCCCTGGATAGACCAATAACAAGTTCTGAAATTGAGGCAGTAATTAATAGCCTACCAACCAAAAAAAGTCCAGAGCCAGACAGATTCACAGCTGAATTCTACAAGAGGTACAAAGAGGAGCTGGTACCATTCCTTCTGAAAATATTCCAAACAATAGAAAAAGAGGGAATCCTCCCTAACTCATTTTATGAGGCCACCATCATCCTGATACCGAAACCTGGCAGAGACACAACAAAAAAAGAAAATTTCAGGCCAATATCCCTGATGAACACCGATGCAAAAATCCTGAATAAAATACTGGCAAACTGAATCTAGCAGCACATAAAAAAGCTTATCCACCACAATCAAGTTGGCTTCATCCCTGGGATGCAAGGCTGGTTCAACATACACAAATCAGTAAATGTAGTCCATCACATAAACAGAACCAATGACAAAAATCACATGATTATCTCAACTGATGCAGAAAAGGCCTTCATCAAAATTCAACACCCCTTCATGCTAAAAACCCTCAATAAACTAGGTAGAGATGGAACATGTCTCAAAATCATAAGAGCTATTTATGACAAACCCACAGCCAATATAATACTGAATGGGCAAAAACCGGAAGTATTCCCATTGAAAATCAGCACAAGAGTAGGATGCCCTCTCTCACCACTCCTATTCAACATAGTGTTGGAAGTTCTGGCCAGAACAATTAGGCAAGAGGAAGAAATAAAGCGTATTCAATTAGGAAAAGAGGAAGTCAAATTCTCTCTGTTTGCAGATGTCATGATTGTATATTTTGAAAACCCATCGTTTCAGCCCAAAATCTCCTTAAACTGATAAGCAACTTCAGCAAAGTCTCAGGATACAAAATCAACATGCAAAAATCACAAGCATTCTTATACACGAATAACAGACAAACAGAGAGCCAAATCATGAGTGAACTCCCATTTGCTATTGCTACAAAGAGAATAAAATACCTAGGAATCCAACTTACAAGGGATGTGAAGGACCTCTTCAAGGAGAACTATGAACCACTGCTCAAAGAAATAAAAGAGGACACAAAGAAATGGAAAAATATTCCATGCTCATGGATAGGAAGAGTCAATATTGTGAAAATGGCCATACTGCTTAAAGTAATTTATAGATTCAATGCTATCCCCATCAAACTACCATTGACTTTTTTCACAGAATTGGAAAAAACTACTTTAAAGTTCATATGGAATCAAAAAAGAGCCCACATAGCCAAGACAATCCTAAGCAAAAAGAACAAAGCTGGAGGCATCGTGCTACCTGACTTCAAACTATACTACAAGGCTGCAGTAACCAAAACAGCATGGTACTGGTACCAAAACAGAGATATAGGCCAATGGAACAGAACAGAGCCCTCAGAAATAACACTACATATCTACAACCATCTGATCTTTGACAAACCTGACAAAAACAAGAAATGGAGAAAGGATTCCCTATTTAATAAATGGTGTTGGGAAAACTGGCTAGCCATATGCAAAAAGCTGAAACTGGATCCCTTCCCTACACCTTATACAAAAATTAACTCAAGATGGATTAAAGACTTAAATGTAAGATCTAAAACCATAAAAACCCTAGACGAAGACCTAGGCAATACCATTCAGGACATAGGCCTGAGCAAAGACTTCCTGACTAAAACACCAAAAGCAATGGCAACAAAAGCCAAAATTGACAAATGGGATCTAATTAAACTAAAGAGCTTCTTCACAGCAAAAGAAACTATCATCAGAGTGAACAGGCAACCTACAGAATGGGAGAAAATTTATTCAAATTAAACAAATTTAGAAGAAAAAAACAACCCCATCAAAACGTGGACAAAGGATATAAACAGACACTTCTCAAAAGAAGACATTTATGCAGCCAAAAAACATACGAAAAAATGCTCATCATCCCTGGTCATTAAAGAAATGCAAATCAAAATCTCAATGACGTTCCATCTCACGCCAGTTAGAATGGCAATCATTAAAAAGTCAGGAAACAACAGATGCTTGAGAGGATATGGAGAAATAGGAATGCTTCTACACTGTTGGTGGGAGTGTAAATTAGTTCAACCATTGTGGAAGACAGTGTGGCAATTCCTCAAGGATCTAGAACCAGAAATACCATTTGACCCAACTATCCCATTATTGAGTATATACCCACAGGATTATACATCATTCTACTATAAAGGCACACACACATGTATGTTTATTGCAGCACTATTCACAATTGCAGAGAATTGTTACCAATCCAAATGTCCATCCATAGGCTGGATAAAGAAAACGTGGCACATATACACTATGGAATACTACACAACCACAAAAAAGGATGAGCTCATGTCCTTTGCATGGACATGTATGAAGCTGGAAACCATCATTCTCAGCAAACTACCACAAGAACAGAAAACCAAACACTGCATTTTCTCAGTTATAAGTGGGAGCTGAACAATGAGAACACATGGACACAGGGAGGGGAACATCACACCTGAGGCCTGTTGGGGGTTGGGGGTCTAGGGGAGGGATAGCATTAGGAGAAATACCTAATGTAGATGATGGGTTGATGGGTGCAGCAAACCACCATGGCACATGTATGCCTATGTAACAAATATCCACATTCTGCACATGTACCCCAGACTTAAAGTATAATAATAGTAAAAAAGGAAGTTAATGTTTTCTTCACTTACTAGCTGTGTGACTTTGAAAGCTTACTCCATATCTCCAAATTGGGTTGCCCTTATCTATAAAGTGGAAATAATATCAGTCACTGTCTCAGCGGGCAGTGGGGAAGTGTAAAGGAGGCTATGAGGGCAAAGCACTTGGTATAGGGTTTGGGGCATGGAAATCACTCATCGACTATTGGGAGTTTGGAGAGGAAGGCCTAGAAGATAGCTTGCAGGTTTATGTCTGGGTACCAATCACCAAAAAGGAGATTAGAAGAGTATTTGGGATTAGTCTTTGGAGTTGCCACAAGGTGGGTGTGGCTGGGTCTTTATGCCTCCCATGTCAACGAGTTATGGAATTCAGGCTACGCTGGGAAGCCCTTGGGCCTGTGTCTCTCTTCTACTGAGGCAGTTCCTTCTAGATGGCTGACAGCTGGGAGCTGTTCATCAACGAGCATTCCCAAAGCTAGGGGAACAAGCCCTCTAGTCCTCAGTGTGGGGTCTGGGGGGGCTCATAACACAGTACTCAAAGTTGTATACCCCTAGTACTGTTGTATCTACTAGACTCATTTACATTCTTGAAGCAGCTCCTCTGGGAGTTTAATAATCTCTTTTCTTGGGAAAAACTATAAAAAACTTGGAAGAAAATGTAGTGGCCCTGTTGAGACATGTGGTCTTGAGTCCACAGCCGATACTCATTTCCTTCCTTTATGATCTGATCTAGATTTTGCTAACCTTCCACTTTTATGATGGGTGGTTTATTGGTTGACCTCATGAAGGGCACAGACTCTTTCTCTGAGGGATGCTAGACCCTGTTTACTATGCCTGCGGAGTGAACTGCCTCTACCAAGCTGGCAAGTCTTCTTGCTTGCTGTCCCCTTGACTCAAGGGGACTGAAATGAGATGGCAGCAGCAGCTTAAAATTCTCTTCCTGTGTCCCTCATGGAGGTATATCTCTTTGGGAACCAGGACCTCTAAATGCATAGAGCTCAGGGTTAAGATGATAGGAAGCACAAACTCCCTGAGTGGCCACTGGGAGTGATGGTAAGCATGACCACTCCTGCTTCTACCCCTTGCTTCCAAGACCCATATATTCTTAATAGAGATAGAACACCACATAATGGTTATTGTTTTAGTGTCTATAATGTGTCCTGGAGGATGACACTGTCCTTACTGGATATCATCTCTGTTGGTGCCTCAGCTGAGTCTTTAATGGGCTATTTCATTGCTCTATTAGTCCAGCAGCTAGCTTCTGGGAGGGGTAGCATGGGATAGGTACAGGGGATACCATGTCATGTGTCCTTTGATGACAAGTGGGTTCCTTGCTCTGATGTGATGTTATATGAGATGCTGTGTTGGTGAAACAAACACTCTCAAAGCCCTCAGCTGAGGCTCTGCAGGAAGGAAAGACTGAGCCATATCCAGAATATATGGCAATTCCTGATAAAATACCTTTCAGGACAGAAGGGCTCCAATAGATTCAACTTGATACTCTGTGACTAGTTGTTCTTTTCAATGTGTGGCTGGGCCTCTGCCTCGGCATCTATTACTGGCAGGCTAGACATGCAGCAGCTGCAAAATCTAGATTAGCCTTGATAAGTGGGAGCCCATGATCTTGGGCCTATTAATAGCATCCATCTCTGCTTCTACAGCTGCTCCATTCATATACCCCTTGTGTCAGAGGCTGACTGATGTCAATTTGCTGAGTCTTTGTGTCCAGTTGGCTTTTTGATGGCTCTTTTATGGTGGATATTCTCTAGGGGATGTTAACGTGTAACATTTAGATCTTCCCACTTTATGTCTCCTGTTTGGTTCATCACATACCTCTACTATAGTTTTCCAAGTCCATGATGTTCTGATAGACTTATTTCTAGGCACCTGACCAATCAGTTGAGGCATTTGCAAATGCCCATACATTCTTAGAAATGCTGAGCTAACTTCAGGCCACTTTTCCTTCCACTCAAAGTAGTTGACCAAATGCACCACCTGAAAATAGGCCTAGTTGGAGGATTCCTTCTCAGCACTGTCCTTCAGGGGCACTTTAAAGTTCAAGTAGGCATATAGGACAGCTGCTGTCCATTTTCAGCTTGAATCTGTTAAAGGAAAAACTTCAGCTGAATTAAATTTAAAGGAGTATAATCGAGTAATGAACGATTCACAAATTGGGCAGCCCTCAGAATCATAGCAGATTCAGGAGACTCCAGGGATACCTTATGGTCAGAGCAAATTTATAAACAGGAAAAGGGAAGTGGCACACAGAAATCAGAAGAGAGGTACAGAAACAGCTCTATTGGTTACAGGTTGGTGTTTGCCTTATTTGAACACAGTTTGAACACTCAGCAATATATGAGTGGTTGAGGTATGGCTGCTGGGATTGGCAAAGACTCTGTTTTTGTTAGAGGGGCATGCTCCTAAGTTAGGTTTTTAAACTTGTCTACCTATTAAGTTAGATTACAGTTCATCCACAAGGACTCAAATAAACAAGTATGGAGTCCTTCTCAGGCCATTTTTAGTTCACTTTAGCAATTCCTCCTTTTTGGTCATTTTCTCTAGCCACCAAGACAGCATGGTACTGGTATAAAAATAGGCATATAGACCAATGGAACAAGAATAGAGAACCCAGAAATAAAGCCAAATACTTATGGTCAACTGATCTTTGACAAACCAAACAAAAACATAAAGTGGAGAAAGAATACCATATTCAATAAGTGATGCTGGGATAATTGGCAAGCCACATGTAGAAGAATGAAACTGGATTCTCATCTCTCACCTTATACAAAAATCAACAAGATGGATCAAAGGCTTAAATTTAAGACCTGAAACCATAAGAATTCTAGAAGACAACATCAGAAAAACCCTTTTAGACATTGGCTTAGGCAAAGACTTCATGACCGAGAACCCAAAAGCAAATGCAACAAAACAAAGATAAATAGATGGGACTTAATTAAATTAAAAAGCTTCTGCACAGCAAAAGAAATAATCAACAGACAGACAACAATCAGTAAACAGACAACCCACAAAGTGGGAGAAAACCTTCACAATCTATACATCTGACAAAGGACAAATGTTCAGAATCTGCAAGGAATTCAAACAAATTAGCAAAAAAAAAAAAAAAAAAAATTCCATCAAAAAGTAGGCTAAGGACATGAATAGACAATTCTCAAAATAAGATACACAAATGGCCAAGAAGCATATGGAAAAATGCTGAACATCACTAATTAGTAGGGAAATGCAAATCAAAACCACAATACAGTATCACCTTACTTCTCAAGAATGGCCATTATCAAAGAATAAAAAATATAATTGATGTTGGCCTGGATGTGGTGAAAAGGGAACACTTTTACACTGTTGGTGGGAATGTAAACTAGTACAACCACTGTTGAAGACAGTATGGAAATTCCTTAAAGAACTAAAAGTAGCTCTACCATTTGATCCAGCAATCCCACTCTTCAGTATTTATCCAGAGGAAAAGAAGTCATTATATGAAAAAGATACTTGCACATGCGTTACAGTGGCACAATTTGCAATTGCAAAAATATGAAACCAGCCCAAATGCCTATCAATCAACTAGTGGATAAAAAATGTGATATATATATATATACACCATGGAATACTACTCAGCCATACAAAGGAACAAAATAATGACATTTGCAGCAATCTCGATGGAATTGGAGACTATTATTCTAAGTGAAGTAACTCAGGAATGGAAAACTAAACATCATATGTTTTCACTCGTAAGTGGGAGCTAAGCTATGAGGATGCAAAGGCATAAGGATGATACAATGGACTTTGGGGACTCGAGGGAAAGGGTGGAATGGGGTAAGGGATAAAATACTATATATTGGGTACAGCGTACACTGCTCTGGTGATGGGTGCCTCTCAATCTCAGAAATTACACTAAAGAACTTATTCATGTAACCAAACACCACCTATTCCTCAAAAACCTATTGAAATAAAAAAGATTATAAAAAACGTACTCATTTGTAAAGCCCTTTCGTATGAATTATGTTTTCTATAAAGAGATGAAAAAAAGGAAAAGATAATTTGGAAGCTGACATTGGATTTGGGAAGCCTATCAAATATATTAAAGGTTTAAAACACTTGATATTATGAAGTAGAATTCCAGGTAACCATAAGCCATTCATTTAGCCAAAATGATAACTGAAAATTGTTGAAAAAAAAAAACCTTTACTCAATGATAGAGGGAAGACTTAGCTTTCCAAACAATCTTCTGTTAAAAGAAAAAGTTTAGCTGAATTAAATTTAAAGGAGTTTAATTGAGCAACGAATCATTTGTGAATCAGGGAGCCCTCAGAATCAGCAGATTCAGAAAGATTCCAGGGACGCCTGGTGGTCGGAACAAATTTATAAACAAAAAAAGAGACATGATGTACAGACATTGGAAGTGAGATAGAGAAACAACTGTGTTGGTTGCAGGTTGACATTTGCCTAATTTGAATACAGTTTGAACACTCAAAACAGTGTATGGGTAGTTGAAACATGGCTACTGGAATTGGCCAAGACTGACTATTATTACAGGCATATACTCCTAAGTTAGGTTTTCAATCTTGTCTACCTATTAAGTTATGTTACAGTTCATCCACAAGGACTAAAATATAGAAGTATGGAGTCCTTCTCAGGCCATTTTTAGTTCACTTTAACAAACCCAAATACCTAGCTGACCTATTCATGAATGGCACTTTTTATTTTTTCTTCTTGATTTTTGTTTCTCTCCACAAATGTAACAATATGTATTAGTAAAGGAAGGGGCACAGGTGCAACAATGGGGCACATGGGGGTCCAGGTTACCTGCTCATTCAGCCTGCTTTGTCTCTTCACTTCTGCTTATGCTTAATCCCCGTTATACCACTTGCATTTTACAATGGATTGCTGTAATCCATCATTCTCTGCTGAAGACTGAATGGTCTTGCTCCAGATCCCTGGAGGTCTGTGTTGTAATTCTCCCATTGGAGCTTGTCATAAACTCCACACAGTATCCTTCCCCAAAATGGATACCTCTTGCATCATAGGATATAGCTGCTATGGATGCATTGTATGGCTCATACATCAGGGCTGCTAGCACTTGAGCCTAAAACCTGCTCAAAATAGAATTCTCCCCTGCTCTAGGTCTCTCTCAAAGCTGGTAGCCTTCTGTGCTACCTCATACTGGGAGCAGTATTCTCAGGTGCAATATGTTGCCTCTAGAACATAAATAGTTTTACCTCGCATAGTGCTTTCTTCTTTGTGGTGGACAGCGTAGGAAGTGATAATTTGTTATTTTGTTAATGGGCATTTTCCAAAATGTCATAGACCACTGTACTCCTACAAATTTTATTAAAGGATCCCTGGATATCGCATTGCCTGAAGCTCATGCATCTTATCAAGAACTCATCATACTCTTGGGAGCTCTGAAGCTAGAATGGTTGATTAGGGCTTTCTCCAGTTGGCATAACAAGGTCTGGCCTTTATTTCCCACAATGATTTATGTCCCCACAGTGATACAGCTGTCTCAGGGTGAATTGGCTCTCTTCATGGGGACAATTACCTGAGAAGTCAGCAGAAAACCTTCACTGGAGGTAGGAGAGAAAGTCTTTAATCTTTGAAGGGGGAATTTAGGTGATACAGCCCAGTGTGACTGCAAATTTCTGTTTTCTCCTTTTACATTTTTGATTTTTTTTTTTTGAGTTTTAAACTTAGTTTTTAGCCTCTATTGGTTTTTTATATGTGTGTAACTCTTGCACTTTAATTTCAATTTCAAAAATTTTAAATATTTTAAGTAGTCTCTCTCTTGATTTGCTTATGTAATAGTTGCTAGGCAAAGTGGAAACAGCAGAGATAAACATTCTTAAAAGGGGAGCCTGACAATCACCTTGAACTCTTTTTTACTGCCCTTTTGCTGCCCTCGGTGGAATTCTCCTTTTTTTGTAGTGTTATAAAAGCCATGATCCTCTTAGTAGATTTACTGGGCTGCAACTCTTTCCAGGGCCACAGACATCTTTTTGCAGACAGCTCTCGTGCACTCCTGGCATGGAGATATTTCTCATTATTTCACTTATTTTAATTAAGAGGAATAATATTTGAAGTACATTAATATCCCCTTCTCTTTTGCATTTTCATGGTGTAATCTTCTTATTCAGATGGAACCCTCCATCTTACCTGAGATAAGGATAAGCAGGAGATAGGGCCTGGGATGGAGTTTAGGACTGCTATCATGAGAGTACAAAGAGAAGACATTAATAGTTGCCAGCTAGTATCCAAAAGAGGATTTGCAACAAGACTGCCTTAAAATCTAGGCTCTGCGTAGAGATTGCATTAGCATAATAAGAACTAAAGCTGGTAGTCAGTGAGCATTTATTTTCTACCCTGAGTGTCGAGAAAATATTTCCTTTAGCAATTCTAGGCTAAGAAACTTGCTCTCCTAGCAGATGGATGTTATGATAGAAGAATAAGCTGAGCCTAACCTGAGAGATGAAGAGAAGTAAAAGGGAGTCAGATAGGAGAGAGTAGAGCGGGCAATAGGGTTTTAATCAATTCCAACACTTGATGTGAGAGTGACAGTTTAGAAACTTTCAGGTAGACACATGTATGTAGAAAACATCAGTGCTAGCAGCAAGTAACCTGATTCCCCAGGTGGGTGGGCCTGCGAGACTCTAGGCACTAGAGCCTAGAAGAAGCCCTGAACAGAGCATTTCCAACATGGTGCAGGGCTATGCCAAACAGCAGTGTTGAAGGGAGGCAGGGCTCTGGTTTCTCTTTTCTGGGTTGAAGACCCTGAGGGAGGTATGTGCTGGATAAGACCAGGAAATATGGAGAGCAGAGGGGATGGCTTCAGTAGAGCATACTTGACATCCTGATTGGGTAGCAGAGTTTCTGAGATTAGATCTTGGCCACTTTGGTTCTCATGTGTCTTGGATGGGTCCTACCTTCTCCACAAGGGAGTTAGCTGAAAGTCTGGTTTGAGGTCTTTCTGGAGAGTGTAGCCCTGAAGTCAAGCATTGTAGAATATACTGCCTGGGTCAAAATTAATTGGAAGTCACATCCAGGAATCAAGGAACCTTCAGAGCTGGGGAGATTTGAAGTGGACAAAATAATTGGGGATGATCATGGTACCTGAGAGAAAGAGAGAGAGATTTCAAATTAGACAGCTAGAGAAAAGAGCAGGAAGGGAGCAAAAGAGAGGAAAAAGGAGAGAGAGAGAGAGAGAGAGAGAAAACTATAGTACACATCTGATTCAACAGCATCAAATTAGAAATTGACAGTGAGGACCCACGTGATAGCAGAAAGACACCAAATGCAGTTTCAGATGCTCTAACTCTGCCCAGACCAGGTCATTAAACCATGTCCCCTCATACACTCAAACACTGGTTTGTAGGGGAGCAGAAGAGGGAAACAGAAATCTTTTAGCTTTACATGGGAAGAGTGATCACTTATCCGAAGGAAGTTTTAAGTTATTGACTGTCCCCCTACCCCCGCATCACATACATTTCTCAACTGATAGGGCTTGTGAAAGAGATCCAATAAATTTAAAGACATTTTAAAAAGCAGATCTGTCTCCACTTGAATTAAACATTTGGACTTGGGTTAAGTATAATCCAAATTGTATGAATGACAAGAGTGGAAGGGCAAAAGGAGATGATATGTGAGGAAAGACCCTCCTAATATTGTTTTGGCCAAATATGTCCTTAAGCAATGTTGAGCTTCCTGGTAGGCATTCTTGGGGGAAAATCTATAGATGCTGCTGTAAGAGCCATCTTAAAAACAAGTTCTAGATTATGGGAAATAAAACCTAGTTGACTCCCATTGGTAGATAGTAATCTTTCTTATTCAGATGGAACCCTCCGTCTCACTGGAGATGAGGATTAGGAGGAGATAGGGCCTGGGATAGATGTTAGAACTGCTACCGTGAGAATACAAAAAGAAGGCATTAATAGTTATTGATGGGAGAAGGGACAGTACCAACTGAAGGGAGAAAATATCCTTTTGTGCTTTGAGCCAGTGCTCTGCTACTCACTGAGAAAGCTCTTGGGGCCAAGGGAGGCAGCTGAGACTGGGCTTCTTTAATACTTCGTACTGTTTTCCAAAGGAAAGATTAGGCAATGTAAAAGGTAATCTGATTCAGATTGAAGGCCGTAGTATAGCTCCTCCCAGCTTCATGAACGTTTCTGCTAGACTCTCACATGATTCATTTAGAGGGTTCAAATGATCAAGAGGTTCTTTTCTCAATGAAACCTGTTCCCCTCTAAAATGGCTTTTCAGTGTTCACTAACAATCCAGTCTTAGGAGACAGTCTTTGCATAGTGTGTGGGACAAAAATAATAATAAAAAGACCATGCAAACTGAATCTATGTAAAGCAATCTTAATAACTAATTAGAAAAATTACAATTGTCCTCAATTCTTAAAAATGTTAAAACACTAAAACTCTCTTACTGTAGGTTGGAAATATATAGCAAAATGAAAAAAAAACCTGGCTAAATTAATATTTACTTATAACACCATAATTTAAAACATTAGAAACATAGAGAATTGAATTCCATTATTTATTTGTAAAAAAAAAAAGTATCAAAAATGATTTGAACATGCTTGCCTTGTCATATAACTTAAAATGTAGAATGAATATCTTTTCTATTCCGTGGTGAATTGTCACACTCTTTCCGAAGTTTGGATTAGCTTCCAGCAGTTTATCTTTTGTGTTTTTAATGTGAAATATTTCTGAGACGTCCTTTAATGTGAAGATTTTTCCTGGCATCACTTCCTCTATGACATCTTCCTCTTTTCTTTTTTGTCACAAATGCTTTGCTTATTTATGTTGGTAAGTTGTTCACCTTAGCTAAATTCTACTGGCTGCATATCTAGACTCTCTTGAATGGCTGCGGTGTCAATATTCCCAGTCAGCTATGTCTTCTGTGCTGTGCATGTTTGATTTAAATTTTACTTATGTTGTTATCACTTTTAGTTTCTTCATTGCACCTTCATCTTTGTTGGCCAATTCTTTCTTTTGAGTATCTATTTTCATGAAATGTGACATCAGTTTATTTCCAACAGACCAGGAGGCAACACAACTACACACTGTGTGAACTGAACCTCAGATACCACTGGCCTGTCACCAACAGATTTTGAAGCAAATGATGTGATTGTTCACCGATCATCAGTGCATCTGTTATTTACATAGTGGTTTGTCAACTGACAAGTTAGCAGCAGTTTCTGCTTTATGCAATTGTTCTGTTAATAGACTCTGATTGTGGTAAGTGAAATTTAAACTGTGTTGTTGGGAAATTGTTGTTATTTAACCTGTGATAATTGAAATTGGTGCATATTGGAACTGTGCAAAGTAAGAACTGCCTGCAAATAAAGCAATATTTTCTACACCTTCACCTTCCCAGAGGATTAGAACTTCAGGGTGACTCATTTTCTTTCTTTTTTTCTTAAATTGAGGTAAACTTTACATACAGTAAGTGCACAGTTCTTTTATCTTATTTTATTTTTTAAATTTTATTATTATACTTTAAGTTTTAGGGTACATGTGCACAACGTGCAGGTTTGTTACATATGTATACATAAATGCACAGTTCTTAAGAGTACAATTAGATACATATACTAATTATATTTATTGTGTGTAACTGTTACCCGAATTCCATTCATTTCTTGACTCCTCTTCCTGTGTGAAGGTTTTTCTTCTGGAGTCTGTACAAATCACCATGAGACACTCCAGTTTGGTTACTATGACATAAAAAGTCTATAGATTGCCCCATGTGGGGTTTGATGAGTTTGGGGAGCCTTTTTATTTGGGCCAGATCACTCAACAACAGCTGCAGTGTTTGAGCCACCAAATCTTAAGAAGAAAAGCTGTATTCTTATGATTAGATTTTTTGAAAATTGCCATTTCTTAAGATTCCTTTTAGAAATGTGGTTCATTGGGGTTTCAAAAATAAGGATCTAGATGAATTAGCTTTCCTGATGGGTTTTAATATTATCTCAGTGTTAATAGCAATATTTTTATCCCTATGATTTCAAATCTTTTGTTTTAAGGGCAAAATAACAGAGGTAAACAAAAGTAAACTAACCACCGCCATCCTGTTTATTCTCAGGACTACTTGGTGTTTGGTCTCATAGGAAAATCCAAAAGCCTTTCCTGGAGAAGTTGCACTTGGTTTACATAGGCTACTGGATGTCTGGCTTGATACCAATAATCTGAACTGTTATTTATTGTGTGTTCTCCATGGTGGAGGTAATTATCTCTGGACATTGAAATGACCGGATTGGGGTGTGCTCCATGGGCCACACCTGGGATACATTGCAGAGGAGAGGATTGCGTCTCTGGAACTCTTCTCCTTTGTAAGTTGAATTAATCTGAATGAATAATTCTTCACTAGAAGAAACGGATCCTGTTGAATGAAAGCACATAATGGAGCCCTAGGGGTGATCTGAGAAACAGAACTATAATTATCTCTTCTCTGCTTACTGCCATGCTTAGGAAGGAGTCTTTGGACTAGGCAGAAAGTGATCAATTTCCTCTCATATTATCCTCAACCTGCAGCCTATTCGTACTCCTGATTGGATTATTGGGATAAAAGGGTTAAGAAGAACAAAATGGTTGGAGAGATTTTTGAATTTTTATGATAATTATTTGGCGTCCCAGGATCTGTTGAATGTCTTAAGAGAGGAACTTTTTTTGACTTCACAAGTTCTAATTTTTGACTTGATAAAGAATGATGGTAAGTGAAAAACTACATTGCTAAAATTACTGGTGCAACAAGAAAGAGGGAACTCAGGAGTTCCCACCTGAGTTCTTATCATATTTAAAATTTAAGAGTATTGTTTCTTCTAAAAATATCAAATAAAATCTTGAGGTAAGACTTGTGTTTGATGCTCAGAACTGGGAGTGTACATCCTGGGGTTGTGTTTCTTATAGATGAATATGGTGAATGAAGTGCTAGAATAACTGTAGATTCTGGGGTTGTGTTTCTCATAAGTGAATATGGTGAGTGAGGTGCTGGAAACCCATATCCTGGTTAGCATTTCCAATAATTATCTTTATTATTGCTAATGTTGTTATAGTAATATATGTCCATGGAAAAATTTGAAACAGTGTAAAAAGTATGAAATGAAAAATCTCCTATGATATTACTCAACTGTAGTCCCACTTTTTAGATAAAACCACTTTTCACAGTTTCTGTTAATTCTTCTTGTTTAAATCTTATGTCTCTTTCTGTATTTAGCAACTTTAAACATCTGTTTACACCCCAGTATAAAAAGGAGACATTAACTTAATTGTCACCCTTATACCTTTCTCCCTACTCATAATTTTTAATAATTATACTATTCTTTATTCTTGTACATTTATAACTTTAAATATTATACTTCAATCCATTTCTTAATTAACTTCAGATAATTATCTTTTGATTTTTGTCTATGTAAAGTGAGAAAATTTTCAATATTTTTATTTATAAATTTTCAAGTGCTTTAATGTTTTTATTCAATATTATAAATATAGTTAAGAATCCTATTTTGTCTTTAGGTTACTTTTAAACTCTGAGGACCTATTACTTAGTGAACAATCAAGCAGTAAGATGTCACCCATAGAAAAGGAAATGTGTTCCTGTGGCTTCAACATTTTGTCATTTTCCTACTCGGTTCCCTTTTTTGTGTGTATGATACATTCAGCTGTCAGTGTTTTTGAGTTGCCGACTTGAACACTGTTCAATTATCTCCTGTAGTGATTTTTTTTTACATAAAATATATCTGTGAAAAAGTTTCAAAGTTTTTGCATGTCTAAAATGCATTTATTTTGTGCTCACATATTATTAGTAGTTTAGTTATGTGAAGAGTTCTAGAGTCATATTGATTTCTCCCCCTTGGAACTTCGAAGACATTGCTCCATTGCTTTTCAACATGCATATTTTGAATGAAGTATGTAATAGCAATATGATTATTTGTTATTTTTGTTTTCTCTCTCTGGATGTTTCTAGAATTTTCTCTGTATCCTTGTTCTTAGATTTTACTAGAATGTGTCTAGGTATAAGGCTTTTTCAATTATCTTTCTGATGCCATTTATTCTAGTAATTTTCTTCAGCTCTAAAATATTTTCTTTGACTACATCTTTGATTATTACTTCCCTCCTATTTTTTTTTCCTGTAGTTTCTTCTTGTTTTAACTCATCTTATATGACATTTCTCTATTTTTTAAAATCTTTTTGTCTTTTTGCTAAAAGGTTAGGAGAGTACCATAACTATTTATCCAACATTTCTATTGATTTTTTCCAATCATATTTTTACTTTATAAAATCTTTTTTGTGTTCTTTTATTGATATAATTTTTGTTTTACAGATGGCAGTCTAGTTTTCTGGGTATCATAATTTTCATTAATTAATCAGCCTATAAAATTTAGATTTTTAAAAAAGTTGTCTTCCATTCCCCCAAATAATCTTGTTTTACTCAAAATTATTCATTCTCCTTATCTTTTCAGTTTTCTTTCACATTGTTGATATTTCTCAAATGCTGAGCAGCTTCTTATTAATTCATTTTTGAATTACTTATAAGGATCTAGGTTGATTATTATAGGTAATTGGTGTTGATTTCTTCTGCCATTATGCAGATCTTTTTCCTCAACAGGGGTCTGCTCCAAATGGAAAGTTGGTTTTGAGCTTTGTGAATCTGGTTAAGGCATGCCAATTGGCAAGCTTTGTTTCTGGCTTGGCAAGCAGAGATGGCAGGCAGGTAACTCTGCTCTCTCCAGATTTAAATGAGAGAGGCTTTACTGTGGTCTGTAATATTTATGCTAAGAAACGTTTTGTTCCACTTATTTGGAGCACATTTATTTTTCTCTTTCATTTATTCTTTTTTTGGCCCTTCTATAGATATTTTCTCTTTTATTTCTCTTATCCACACCAAGTCTTGAGTTTTCCTGGGAATGATAGCTCTCATATCTCTCAGGAAAACACATGGATGAGGTAAACCTTCATAAAGTAAACAAAGGAGGTTAATTTGATTTGAGGAGAACTGCTTGAACTTCGTAGTTTCAAAATGTTTTTCAGATTTTAATAATGTAAACAGTGGTTATTCGCTTGGAATAGCTGATTGAAGAGCTCAAATTAAGTAAAATTCTTCTTGAAGACTTCTAGCTCTCTGGATTTTTAAATGGTTTGTTTGCAAACTACGGGCTCTGTATTTTCTCCATCTAGATGGGCTCATAGAATAATCAGTAGATTATTAGTAGTTTTTAAAAAGTGATCTGCTTCATTCTATGTCATAGGCCCATTATTCAATCCTTAGCAAGGTATT
This sequence comes from Hylobates moloch, assembly GCF_009828535.3. Lineage (NCBI taxonomy): Eukaryota > Metazoa > Chordata > Mammalia > Primates > Hylobatidae > Hylobates > Hylobates moloch. Next base: position 36,821,520 of record NW_026652284.1, on the reverse strand, counting down.
CTCTGTTTCACCGGATAAGTCCATTGATTAATCTGTTCAGTTTTTAAAAGGTATTCTTCTACCTTGCCCTGCATTATAGGTCCATTTGTTAACCAGGCATGTCTTCTGAATGCTATTAGTTTCCTTCCAAACTGATTTTAAATGTGTGCTTCTTGGGCCAATATTCTACATGATGAACATCTGGGCTTTAAGTTTTACTCATCTAATATTGACAATACTCACCCATGACTTTACATCGTAACTTTGTGAATAAAAAAGTACTTAACATTTTTTGATATTTTATTGGCCTTTGATCCAGGGGCAGTTCGCAGGTATTAACCAAGTCCAAAGTGGACAAAGTTTTTCTTAAAGGAGTGTAGAATAAATATTTTAGTCTCACTGCCATAAGGTCTCTATTGCAGCCACTCAGATCTTCCACTGGAACACAAAAGCAGCACGGATAACACATAAACAAATAGGCGTGGTTGTGTTTCAAAAAATCTTTATTTAGACATCTGGCCTGTGGACTGTAGTTTTTCAGCTTCTAGACTAAGCCATATAAAAGCGATATAAACTCCTCATTACTGAGATTCACAAAGAAACTGCATTCTAAAACCTCCCGACAAAATGAGATAGTTGGTGCCTACCACTGGTTTGAGAATAGGCTCATTGAAAATATGCTAGTGCACAATAGGCATATATTTTCTTCTTTGTTCTCCTGATATCATAATGACTTGAAACTGCTTCTGGAGTAAATGGATTCATGCTATTCAGAATCGAAAGATAAATATTTTTCTTTACATCAATAACATGAGTTTTCTGTCTCAAGTTACAATTGATTTTGCTATCAAGCTGTCTTAAAAGATGAATCTGCATCATTTCTATTCTAGATCCCAAATGATCATTTTTGGTAAATGCCTTTCAACATTTAATTGGCTTATATTCAATTATGTTTTCTCAGATCGTTCATTTTCATAAAGATGTATTTTCAGCCAATGTATTTTTAAGAGTTCTCTAAGAAATTACATTGTTCAAAGTTGGACACTGTGAAGGCTATGAGAGGTTCTATATTGTTTGAAATGTTTACAAGATATTGTGATTTAAGATAGGCTCTATGACGCAGAATTCTTAGATCCTTATTGCCTATTTGTTCTTGCCTTAGGATAAAACCAGAACTGTTTCCTTAGGAAGCTGCGGCTTTCCCTCTCAGGTACTACCTTTATGCATCTCTGTTCAGAGATAGATAGTCTGATATTCAGGAACATATCCTGATGGAATTCATTTATTTTCCTGGGGTATGAAAGGATTGAAAGATGAAATCCTATTCTTCACTTAGTTGATCACTAACTCATATAGGTTCTGCCCTTTATCAATGTTAGATAATTTGAAATTCAGTTTTCTGCTTTGAAATTCTGATAGCTCAAATGTGGAAAAATACAATTCATGGACTATTTCTGAATTAATATTAATATATTCTTTCTATTTAAATTTTCTTTTACCCTGTCTTATGGTGCAGAATATATTATTTAAAAAAAAAAAACAACTGTCAGAGGCCTGGTGTTCCATAGGGACTGCCATGGTAGAGAGAGGGTAAGTGGTATGACAGGTCTGTTGATGAGTGGGTTCTCTGGACTCCCCAGCCAGGAGTCAAACAGATCAGCTCCACACACACAGTTTCACATGGATAAAAATGTCTACTGCTAAAAAGTTTGAGAACCATTGACCTAGAGACAGTCTAATCCTGGGCTCTTAGCTGTCAGAGAGCTGTGTAATAAGACCACAGTCTTTCAGTCTTTCATGTAACTGCTCTTACAAAATTGTGTCTTGGTGTCATTACTTTGGCTTTTTGTTGAGCTTCATTACAAGAAACAGTTAAACGAAGCTCACTATTCCATTCTTGGTGAGTCTATCACTGAGGACCTTGCCTTCCGTGATGCATACAATATCCCTCTATGAAGATCTATTAAATAATTTCCCTCTTGAACCAGGACACTGGGGCCCTTCTATTCAATTGATTTTATTTAATTTCATGGATATTATGCAATTCACAACTATTAATTAATTAGCCATTAGGAATGTCCTGAATTTGGACCTCTCCTTTGGAAACTAATTACATGCAGTTTTGCACAGTTGGTTTACACATAATTTTGTCTAAATTTATTTCATTTATTAATTGTATGCCTCCATGCCTCTGTTTACTTTTATATGGATGGTTGTATGTATTTCTTTGAATTTATTTAAATCCATTTGTATGAAATTAGTCGGTCACACAGGATTCTCTGTTACAAGGGATGGAAAATTCAATCCAAGGTGGCTTAAAAAAGAGGAGAGCTTATTCTGTTATGTAACAACAACAGAAATTTAGGCATAGGCCTGGCCTCAAATATTGCCTGACGAACGGTTCATGCAAATGTCACAAGGATCAGATTTATCTCAAGCTTTCAGTGCAGTCTTCTGCTGCATTGGTTTAATTCTCAGACAAATTATCCCCTTATATGACAATAATAAGATGTCTATAAGAGCTCCAGTTTGGATGGTCCACCTTCCTAAAAGTGTCTGCTAATATCCTAGAATTAAGTCCCATTTGGTATGATTCAATGGATTTTGGTAATGTGTCCATTTCTGACCAATACTTGAGGTTTGCAAGTAGAATGTGATGTTTCTAGTCCTAGGTCACATTGTAGACCCTGGCCATGGTGTCAGCAGCCTACGAGGAGGCACAGATGGGTGGTTTTCCCAAATCCAAAGCAGAATATGTTTTACACAAGAAAAGAAGTAATTGTAGGAGCAAAACAAGGAAAAAACTGTCCATTTGTTGGGATATAATTAAAAATATAATGCTAGTGAGTTATTTTTCAGCACTCTAAAAAACAAAAGCATTGAATTATTCTCCATGGTCTCTGGAATGGTAATTTGTACGGGATAACCATAAAATAATGGAACTGGCTTTTTAACAGACATGAAAGAATTTATACATTCAAGTGAGAATAGCATTTCAAGGTCATTACCTTGGGGATCTATACACAAAATGATAATAACTACCACTAATTGAATGTGTGCTCTTCCAGGAATTTTAGGAATGTAGCTAAGAGAAAATAACATTACTTTAAATGCTGACCACCAAATTCTTCTCCGAAACAGTCTCTCTGGGCATAACAAGAATGTCCTTGTGAGTGAAAATAAGAGGCAATTAAACTGATTTTTGAAAAAAATACAAAAAAAGTTTGGTGTTTGGGAGCAGAGGGGGAGATATGAGAAAAATGTTGGGTATGAGAAGAAGCCATTTTATTTATTTTTTTATTATTATACTTTAAGTTCTAGGGTACATGTGCACAATGTGCAGGTTTGTTACATATGTATACATGTGCCATGTTGGTGTGCTGCACCCATTAACTCGTCATTTACATTAGGTATATCTCCTAATGTTTTCCCTGCCCCCTCCCCCCACCCCATGACAGGCCCCAGTGTGTGATGTTCTCCTTCCTGTGTCCAACTGTTCTCATTGTTCAATTCCACCTATGAGTGAGAACATGCGGTGTTTGGTTTTTTGTCCTTGCGATAGTTTGCTGAGAATAATGGTTTCCAGCTTCATTCATGTCCCTACAAAGGACATGAACTCATCATTTTTTATGGCTGCATGGTATTCCATGGTGTATATGTGCCACGTTTTCTTAATCCAGTCTATCATTGATGGACATTTGGTTGGTTCCAAGTCTTTGCTATTGTGAATAGTGCTGCAATAAACATATGTGTGCATGTGCCTTTATAGCAGCATGATTTATAATCCTTTGGGTATATACCCAGTAATGGGATGGCTGGGTCAAATGGTATTTCTAGTTCTAGATCCTTGAGGAATTGTCACACTGTCTTCCACAATGGTTGAACTAGTTTACAGTCCCACCAACAGTGTAAAAGCATTCCTATTTCTCCACATCCTCTCCAGCACCTGTTGTTTCCTGACTTTTTAATGATGGCCATTCTAACTGGTGTGAGATGGTATCTCATTGTGGTTTTGATTTACATTTCTCTGATGCCAGTGATGATGAGCATTTTTTCATGTGTCTGTTGGCTGCATAAATGTCTTCTTTTGAGAAGTATCTGTTCATATCCTTTGCCCACTTTTTGATGGGGTTGTTTGTCTTTTTCTTGTAAATTTGTTTGAGTTCATTGTAGATTCTGGATATTAGCCCTTTGTCAGATGAGTAGATTGCAAAAATTTTCTCCCATTCTGTAGGTTGCCTGTTCACTCTGATGGTAGTTTCTTTTGCTATGCAGAAGCTCTTTAGTTTAATTAGATCCCATTTGTCAATTTTGGCTTTTGTTGCCATTGCTTTTGGTGTTTTAGACATGAAGTCCTTCCCCATGCCTATGTCCTGAATGGTATTGCCTAGGTTTTCTTCTAGGGTTTTTATGGTTTTAGGTCTAACATGTAAGTCTTTAATCCATCTTGAATTAATTTTTGTATAAGGTGTAAGGAAGGGATCCAGTTTCAGCTTTCTACAAATGGCTAGCCAGTTTTGCCAGCACCTTTTATTAAATAAGGAATCCTTTCCCCATTTCTTGTTTTTGTCAGGTTTGTCAAAGATGAGATGGTTGTAGATGTGTGGTATTATTTCTGAGGGCTCTGTTCTGTTCCATTGGTCTATATCTCTGTTTTGGTACCAGTACCATGCTGTTTTGGTTACTGTAGCCTTGTAGTATAGTTTGAAGTCAGGTAGCGTGATGCCTCCAGCTTTGTTCTTCTAGCTTAGTATTGCCTTGGCAGTGCAGGCTCTTTTTTGATTCCATATGAACTTTAAAGTAGTTCTTTCCAATTCTGTGAAGAAAGTCATTGATAGCTTGATGGGGATGGCATTGAATCTATAAATTACCTTGGGCAGTATGGCCATTTTCACAATATTGATTCTTCCTATCCATGAGCATGGAATGTTCTTCCATCTGTTTGTATCCTCTTTTATTCTGTTGAGCAGTGGTTCATAGTTCTCCTTGAAGAGGTCTTTCACATCCCTTGTAAGTTGCATTCCTAGGTATTTTATTCTCTTTGTAGCAATTGTGAATGGGAGTTCACTCATAATTTGGCTCTCTGTTTGTTATTGGTATAAGAATGCTTGTGATTTTTGCACATTGATTTTGTATCCTGAGACTGCTGAAGTTGCTTATCAGCTTAAGGAGATTTTGGGCTGAGATGATGGGATTTTCTAGATATGCAATCATGTCATCTGCAAAGAGAAACAATTTGACTTCCTCTTTTCCTAATTGAATACCCTTTATTTCTTTCTCCTGACTGATTGCCCTGGCCAGAAGTTCCAACACTATATTGAATAGGAGTGGTGAGAGAGGGCATCCCTGTCTTGTGTCAGTTTTCCAAGGGAATGCTTCCAGTTTTTGCCCATTCAGTATGAGATTGGCTGTGGGTTTGTTATAAATAGCTCTTATTATTTTGAGATACGTCCCATGAATACCTAATTTATTGAGAGTTTTTAGCATGAAGCGCTGTTGAATTTTGTCAAAGGCCTTTTCTGCATCTGTTGAGATAATCATGTGGTTTTTGTCTTTGTTTCTGTTTATATGCTGGATTATGTTTACTGGTTTGTGTATGTTGAACCAGCCTTGCATCCCAGGAATGAAGCCTACTTAATCATGGTGGATAACCTTTTTGATGTGCTGCTGGATTCAGTTTGCCAGTACTTTATTGAGGATATTTGCATCGATGTTCATCAGGGATATTGGTCTAAAATTCTCTTTTTTTGTTGTGTCTCTGTCAGGCTTTGGTATGAGAGGAAGCCATTTTAGTAGGAAAGTTGGTTGGGAGCAGGCAACAGCCCTCAATGTTTGAATATTTACTTTAAAGTCTGTTAATATTCTGTTACTGTCTACTAAGCATAAAGGCTTGAGTGACTGGTGGTGCTTTGGGGAAATCAGACAAAAAAGGGGCTGTGCTTCCTGTGGGGTGGCGCAGTTAGAGAAAAGAGGAAGAAACAAGAGGCAGGATGTGAAAGAGATCAAAGATTTAGTGGAAATAATAATTTAGAAGAAGAGATGACCATGGAAGTGGGACTCAATAGAGCCTTTGGGACAGAACTTTCCAGAGGTTGCAGCATGAAAAGGAATAGATGATCTCAGCTGACAATTAGATTAGAAATATGGCACTGCAAATTGCCCCAGCAATCCTGTATTAGTATCCACATTTGCTGATGTACAAACTCAGATTCTGAGAGATCAAGTGACTTGCCCAAGGTCACACAGCTTATAAACTGGCACAGCTAGAAGTTAATTCCAGGTCTGATTCTAAAGCACATGTTCTTCCTTTATACTATAATATTTGCCCATATTTCATCTTTATTCAAAACTGTTTTGTGTGCTCATCATTTACATTTGACTTGAATTATTTGATGTTTATAATAAAATATGTGACTGCCACTGAACTGAAACACTTATATTTGCATGCTCTTCCAAAAGGAAGATCAACATAGAATGCCAATTAAAATCAAATAAATACTTGTTGAACATCAAATCATAATAAGAGAAATTAGTTAAGGTAAATATTCATTCAGACCACGTTAAGATATCCTTAAGGTTGTTAAGAAAGATAATTTTCAGGAAAAAGTTGTAATCCTGACTCATACAGATATAAATATTTAAAAATGAACATGTTACAGAATTTATTTTACTCATTCAATGAAGCAACATGGCCAATGTTACAACTGGTTGAAATGAAAAGTAAAAAAGCACAAATGTATTTGGAATAAAGGAATTGAACTGCAAGTGAAGGCAAAACTAATTTTTCTTTTTTTTTATTTTTGAGACAGAGTCTTGCTCTGTCGCTCAGGCTGGAGTTCAGTGGTGCAGTCTCGGCTCACTGCAAGCTCCGCCTCCCAGGTTCACGCCATTCTCCTGCCTCAGCCTCCCAAGTAGCTAGGACTACAGGTGCCCACCACCATGTCCGGCTAATTTTTTGTATTTTTAGTAGAGACGAGGTTTCACCGTGTTAGCCAGGATGGTCTTGATCTCCTGACCTCGTGATCCAGTGGTCTCGGCCTCCCAAAGTGCTGAGATTACAGGTGTGAGCCACCGTGTCTGGCCAAAATTAGTTTTTCTACAGCAGAGAAAGGAAACCAATGAAAACTCTGCTGGACAAGACATAATTTATGCACTTATCAACTTAGAGAGAGTTGTAAAATAGCTTGAAGAAAATGAATGGCTAGACTCTAATATCCTAGAAGGACATGCTATATATAGATCTGCATAGTGTTCCATTTAAAAACAATTTTTTTAACTTGTTTTACTGAAATAGACCAGAAATACTTAAAACTTTGGCTAAAGTGTCCTCTCTTTTAGGAGGAGCATGTTGAAATACGTTTGGGGCACAAGTTGGGGCAGGTCTACTCTTTGTCCCATATCTGTGCTTTTACATGGCTGACAAATCTTCCTTTCATATGCACATTATTTATTAAAAATATGAATATATTAAGTCTGATTTTAATGAAGTCTTGCAGGCCTTGTGAGCCATTGTGTTCCATATGGCTGTATAATTTTGGGCCAGTAAATATCCCCCGACATCCCCTAATCAAGTAATGTTTGGTACTGGATTTGAATGGCAAGAGCTCAGACAGTGAGGTCAGATGGCTTCATCTGAATCTTTCATACTGAATTTTTGGATAGTGAGTAATGAGAATTTGGAGAGATGGGGGATACCAATCCTAAATAAAAATGTTTATCTAGATTTATTCATTTAATGCAAGTTTGGAAACAAAGGGCTAACATGTTGACCTTACAGTTTAATGTCAGAAAATGATGAGAACCATCATATGTACTTTATTTCCAAACTTTTGTACCTTTTAAGGAGTATCTATAGGAGTTTTGGTTGATGGTATGTAATGAATGGCATGAATATGAATAAGAATGATTTCTGAGAGTCATTGCTGGAGGAAGTTATGGGGTTTGAGATAAAGAAAGGTGGAATGACCACAAAGGTTGATGCAATATTCAGCATACTTTCTGACATGGTCCCTGTAAACTAGGTACTGAAAGGGCATTAACAGAAGCTGATAAGCCTGTCACACAAAAGAGAAGAATGTGTGAAAATAATATATGGAGGATACTGAGACCTGAGTTCTCAGGGACACTGGTGAAGTATAGGCATGAGCCCTGCATACCATGGGGTAAAAGCACTGGAGTAATAGTGATAGGTCAAGATGTACCAGATAGATTAGATTAGGTGAGCCTTTGGAAATGAAGTCAAGAGAACTGAGTTGATCTCATGAATGTGGGGATTTAAGACCATGAGTTACATCACATCATAGGAATGCTCTTCAATTTATGCATCATGAAAGACTGGATCCTTGGACTCTGAGAGTTCCGGAGTCCTCATTTGAAGGAATAAGGCCTTTGATGTGCAAGAGTCATGGCAAGGCATCTGGGTCGTGTGATCCATGTGACATTGGTATGGCCTGACATGCCATATGACAGACCATATGGCCTGTGGTATATTGATGCTGTGAAGTAAAAATTAAATTAATGCATCATTTCAAGATTTATTTGTTGTAAAATCCTCTTTTGTCAAAAGATACCTTTGTATAAATAGCACTCATCTTAATGTAGTTTTAAAAGATATTATAACCAAAAGGAAACCCATCCTCAAATTCCTTTTATCACTTTAAAATAAAGCTTTAACAAGAGACATTGACCTGCTCTTTTAAAAGCTGCCTTGGAGAATCAGGGTATCTGATTCATAGAATTGACTGTAATAGCTTCTCCAATGCCATTGTAACCTGTCAGGCATGTACTTCTCCAGGGACTTCTGAGAATGCACACCACAGATTCCGATTGTTCAAATATGTGCTTAGTAAATTTCTCCAATGTCTTTGTCAGATTGGAAATAGTGTGTACCCTGACATTACATCCTGTGTAATATGTTATCAATTTCCTACGGTAATTTATCCTGACATAGTCTTGGGTGTATTCATGGTCTTCTGTGCCAGGGAGTTTCCAAACAACGATACTTTATGTAGTCTTTTTGTGGATTCATTTTGTACAGTAAAATAATTTTTTGATCTTTTTCAATTAAATTCAATATATTAACTTTACATTTCTTATTCTTCTTTAATAAAAAGACTTGAAGCATTAGTTCAGCAACTTAATGGTGTCATAAAGGACTCAAAGTTGTTTGATCTTTTGTCTTTTTGATCCATTCTTATCTATTAGCATAGCACTAGCCATCACATTCTTATACCAATATTCCAAGCTGTGAGAAAGGTGTAGGAGTATGATCTTTTCTCCTTATGAGATGCTATCATTTTATTCAGGGATGGAAGTCCCACACTGACTTTCCTGTAAAGTTCATTGGCCAGAACTGGGTCAAGTGCCTACTCCTAAGCCATTGACTGGTGTAGACCATCATAGAATGGAGGAGGGGCCATTTTTTGGGGGTAAGATTATAATCTCTTCTAGATTCTATTATACACTAGAATACAAAATTCAGAACTCTCCTAGCAGGAAATAGATGGGAAAGGTGACAAGGTTTGTCAGATGTGTAATGGATAATGTTTGCTATCACGCTGATGTAGATGTGTGACGAGGGGGTCCAGGGGAAAATAAGGCTGTAGGAAGATTTGTTGTCAGAATACAGGCAGTGCACATTGTAGAAGGATAACTTAGAGGCAATGAGTCAAGTTAGAGGGAGAACTTAGGTATAAGGGCAAAGTTATGAGTGTCCATATTAGGTCATGGTGGTGGGAATCAAGAAAAAGGAAGCAATACAATATTTCAGGGAGAGATTCTTTGCATAGGAGAAAAAGAGTAAATATATATGGAAAAGACAAGTCAACTAATACACGAAGTTTGGGAAAAATTTGAACATCTAATTGTCTACCAAGAAAAGTTAACTTTAGGTGGGAGAAATCTGGGAATATGTGGTCCGTTAATACAGTGGGATTTCAGTGGGTCTGAGAAGGGGTTTAGAGAAAAGCAAAACAAAGTAATTCCAGCATTAAGGTTATGTTCCAAGGAACATATGTCTATTTTAAAATAAAAACACTTTTTAAAGGGGAGAATACTGGAAGAATGAACAACTTGTGATAACTGGGAATCAGAAAAGTCAAGGAGGAATTGGAAGGAGCCCAAGCAGGAGGTAGGGAGAGCTTTCCAGCTTGGCTGAGGGAACCCTATATTCAGACCCATTCTTTCCTTCTGATATTCCTTTTATGTGGCTCAACTGCCTATATTCAGCAAATTCACCAAATAATTTGCCGCTGTCCACTTACATAATATAAATACAGCTCAAGGAGAAGATGCTTGGACAGTTTAATAATAATAATAATAATAAAATCTTGATGAGAACAGGTATTTTTTAAAGATAGAAAAAAACCCCCAAATCTCTGACATTGTAATTGGGTTTAGCTAAATGAGACTGGAACCTCAGGAGAAAATTAGAGACAAGCCTAGGATAAAATCAAAAACAGCATTTGTGATAAATCTGGTAAACAGCCTCTCTGCATCATTGGGAGGAAAATACACACTAAAAAACCCGTTATGGTTTTAGACATTTTTTAGAAGGTTATTTTAATTTAATTAATGAAAAATCATAGGTTAATTGCCTCCAGCTTTAATGTGAGGGTATTATGCATGCAGACATATTTTATTTATATCTCGACTGTTTGATGTACACAATCAATTCAAAAAGGGATAATGAAGAGGTGTTCTGTCCTGTGTAGAATAATAATTAGGGACTCTAGTACAGAATATTTTTTATTAATTGTGCAGCTCAGTAAACATGTTTGACATAATGCTGAGAAATGCATTTGTCAAATTTCACCAGTATTTTTTCCTACTCTTTCCTTTAGCCGTTTCTAGCCTTTTTCAGAATTGTTTTCATAGTGACCCCTTTTTTGCCTAGCTAGGAGACCTCCAAAGCCCTAACAATTTGATTTAGAGACTTAGGGTCACCTTCTAAGTTAGTTGCATTATGAAATTCAGGAAATCATATTGGACATCTGGCTGCTGTTCTCAATGAGATTCACCTACATTGTTAGAGAAATGGGAATCTGATTTTTTTTTTTCATAGATGGATAGAGACCACATCAGTCTATAATGCAGAATAAATTATGTTAGGGAAATCTCTATGGGCTTTTGATTATTATTTATTGATGTTTTCCACACATCATCCCTGGCTTTTAGAAATGTTATTTTCTTTTCTAAGGATTTGGATATGATATATCAAGTATTTTCCTCCCTGTGAAATACAATCATGGATTCTTCGTCATCCAAAGTACAAACTATGTATCAAGAATTGCTGAATAAGTTTTACTTTATAACTATTCTGTATTGCTTTGGGCATCAACCACTTTAACAGAACATTTTGTTCAATCTTGGGAAGAGATTTGAATTCAAATGTTCTCTTAAACTTCTAGTGCATATTGATTGAAAAAGTACACCATTTTTTTTTGCGGGCAATAAGCATGTCTAAAAATTTCTAGAATGTTCTTTCTTATCAATCTGTATAGCCAGGATCAAATTTCAAGGACTTGGCATATAGTGCCAAAAATATGCATATCTTGGCTCCTTTCCTGCTTTGACACTTGCCTCTTCTGGAAAACATATTTTACTTTTCTATTTACCCCCAAATTCATCACCTCACTCAAGTCTTTTCTTGTAGCTAATTTTTCTACATTTTTTCTCTCTAAGCTTTCTATATGGGTATCTCAGCAAGTATAGTATATCTTGTTTAAGCCAATTGTTTATAATTGCCACATGATGTAGAACTTCTGTTGGGCCACCAATGCCCAGCAATGATTCTTTGGCTTCAAGTAAGTCATACATGTGAGATTTATAGAGAACCATATTGTTCCAAAAATCAAATGTGAATTTCACAGCTCTTTCTCTTAATGTCCAGTTCAAATGGAGCCGAGGTGAAAGTGACTGTAGTAATAACATTCAAATGTTGTCACCATCTGGTGCCTGTTTGGTGGCCTATGTTATACAAGCAGGTGGTCCTTGTGTATCCTTGAGTGGCCAGCTGTCCACGTCATAAAAGCCACTGTCACATTCAGTGTTAATTGGCATCTTGGTTGTAATGATCTGTGAGAAGCCAAGGCTGAATAGATCTCAGTATATTATTCTTCTTTGTCCTGAGAGCTCTGGGTCAAGGCTGACAAACATTTCCCTCTGTCTTCTTAGCCTTATTTTCTATATGAAAGTCTGAAAGGGTCTAGTATAAGCACTACCTATTAAATCAATCTATAGAAAAGCAAATACACATTTTATTAAACTAGTGATTCTCAGTCAATGCAAGAGATCCACAAAGGAATCTTCTTCAAGGAGATTTCATCTTCAGGACGTTTCTTCTTCCAGAAACTTCATAGAATTTAGAAAAGTTTGGTTGCCTATTTTGATTGCTTTAAAGATGATGTATCTATCCTTAACCTCAAATTTAGTAAAAGTAGCCTTTATAGGTTTATTTATTTATTTTGCCAAAACTGATCTATAGTTAATGGCTACCAGGAAAATCATGTTGGAAAAGAGTCTTATCCTCTATTGCACCATAGAAAATTGCTGATACTTTGACCGACAGAACTAGCAGTTTAATATGGTTCAACTTAATACTTTTGCTTTTCATAGTTTTTAGGTTTTTCAGGAAATATTTATTTTTAAGTGAAATATTTCTACATCATAAATTCTTGGCTACGGGTCTGGTGTTGAAAGTGAGCTTATTCAGATAGTCATGGGGGATGACTGCTCCATTGCATTTAGGCTGGTCGTCAGGTACTTTCCATGCATGTTCTAAAGTGTTCATGTCTTCTGAGTTCAAGTTACTTGCAAAAAATAAAGACTTTTTTCTTGTATGATTTTTAGTTATAATAATAGGCACTACTCAATATCATACACATACACAAAAATGTTGATATTTAGGGCCAACTTTCAAAAGCAAGCATTAATCTTTTTATCTTATGCCCATCACATAGGGAGAAAGAAAACATGCCCAAGAAGTTAAGTAATGCTCCAGATGAAGTGGAAAAATCTTGTCTTTCATAGTCAATAAATTGGTTTGAAATGTTTGCATCAAAATAACCTGCAGGTTAACTCTATCATCACATCTCTGTTCATTAAGCCTTCTATGGGCATTCCAGCCCTTGTTTCTCTTTTTTCTTTCTTCATATTTCTCTAAGTGCCATACAAGATACTTCTGACAATGAACTGTTTCAAATTTTTTTTTATTTCATCTGTACATTTCTTATATCTCTATTTATACTACTAGAAACTTGGAGTGAGGTGTATATTTCAACTATTTTGATTTGTCTGAGAATCTAGCACTGTGCTTGGTAAGTTGGAGGAAGCTATAAGCACTATACACTTAGTAAACATTCACTAAGCAGAAGCAAAAGATGGGACGGTGAGCTCTGAAAACAAATTAAGTTTCCTAGGTCTGGTTTTAAAATGGAAATGAACAAAATAAGCCATTTGCACATTAAATGTCTTCAAGATTTGATCTCTTCATGAAAAGGTTAGGGTTTGGTGTAAATTGAACCATTACCAAGAAAGTAAAAGTTAGATTGTCCATCTTTATGCATTCCATTAATTCTAAAAATTTCATAGTTCTGAATCAGAACTAACTGCATTAACAAATTATGTATGCTGAATTAGTCACATTACTCAAGTCCTGTTTCTTTTTCTCTGCAGAATATTTGTCACACAGATATTTAAATGGAATCAGGGCTGTATATAACCATGACATAATACTTTGTCAAAAAGTGAAAAGTTAATCTGGTTGGTGAGTAATCATATACCTTCTTCCCTACCTCATCTAACAGCATCTCAAGAAGTAGACTCTAAAATAATAGATCATTATAAAGGAAATAGAATCAGAGTACATTAGTAAAATATTGTAAAACCTTAATCATTAGTCTATGCATGATATTTTAAATTCTTTGACAATGAAGCATTCTTTATTATAAAAAAGTGGTTCTATTTCATGTCTGCCAAATAATACCAGAAATAAAAATAAAGTATAAGGTTTCAATATGAAACAGAATGAATCACAACTGGCATGAGTTAAATAACTAAATTAAGATCAAGTTCCAAATTGCCTTATTTGAATCATCATTATAGAGAACTCCTCAAAAAGACAGATTGCTACTCTAGAGGCATGCAAAGAAGAGCACAGAATATGGTATTTTGGCTTTTTATATTCTTTTCTTCAAGAAGCTCAACCCCCTGTTAGACTGAGCAATGTCTTCTTGCAGTAGCCAGAGGGATGCATTGGCCAAGAGCTTTCCCTCTAGTCAAAAGACCCACCAGGTGGCAGGGATACAACCCGGGACAGCAACAAAGAAAAGTTGAAGAAAATAATTGTGTTAGCAAGCAGTGGTACAGATTGCAGCAGAAAATAGCAGAGTCTGGGAAGGAAGAGACTGGAAAAATATGACGATATTATAGAAGAAAAACAAGAGTATTGGAGGAAATTCTGAGTTCTTAAAATTACTAAATGGTTAATGGAAGAAAGATGAGAAATTAATTAGGAACTTCAGGAAAAACAAAAAGCTGCATAAGAAATAAAATATAATCATATATTATACTACTTGGCTATAGTGAACAATAATTTTATGGTCATAGTTATGTAACACTGCCTTAAATGTTTGTATTAGTCAGTTTTCACACTGCTGATAAAGATATACCTGAGACGAGGTAATTTATAAAGAAAAAAATGTTTAATGGACTCAGTTCCATGTGGCTGAAGAGGCCTCACAATCATGGTGGAAGGTGAAAGGCATATCTTACATGGTGGTAGGCAAAAAGGGAAGGAGAGCCAAGCAAAAGGGGTTTCCTTTTAAAAGCCATCATGAGATTTATGTACTACCATGAGAACAGTATGCAAGAATTTCTCCCATGATTCAATTATCTCTCACCAGGCCCCTCCCACAACATGTGAGAATTATGGGAGCTACAATTCAAGATGAGATTTGGGTGGGGACACAGCCAAATCATATCAGTGTTCAACTTTTAAGATAAACCTTTTAGGATGAAATGTGGACTGCATATTTATGATTGAGAACAGAATGTAAATGTCATACCCTTGTCAATGTAAAATACAGATGACAATATTTGGAGGACCAAAGGTGGAGAGTGAGCTACAAGGAAGGGCAAGAGCAAGAACATTCTCATCATACAGAGTGGGGAGTCAAGAGATAATGCATCAATTGATGGGATAAAAAATAACAATGAAAACATATTGTTCACCGTTATAAATGTAACAAATGGAAAACCTAAAATGAATACTGATATAACTATTTTAAGTGGATGATGGGAGGAGGTGAGGAATCTTCATCCATCATAGCAGAGAGTATATGATTAATGTATAAATTCCCAAATCTATAACTAGGTGCATAAGCCTAGTTATAGACTTGTCAGTATAGACATAATCATGGGAAGAAAATATTAAAAATGGCTTCCTCTGTGGATCTATCCTAAATAGAGGTTGGTAGATAGGCTACTGTTGCTTTTCAGTGTAAGTTCTTCCATATGAGGTGATTTAAAAATCCTGTTTATGTATAGTTTTAATAAATATTTTTCACAACATTGTTGAAAAGATAAAAAATTCTCATTTACTAAGTATATAGCCGTTGTATGCTTATTAGCTTCTGTGTGTAGATATAAATTATTGCAAACTGGCCAGGGTCAGTTCAGCACCATATTTTTCCTGGCAAAGCTTTCGGTAGATTCAGACCTGCATTAATCCTTCTTCCTTTTTGTCCTACTTCAAGAGGTCATCAGTTTCAGAAGGGAGGATTTTAAATGGCTTAAAAATAATGTAGTCACATGACTTAAATTCAAAAGGTACAAAAGGAAATATAGTGAAATATGCCTACTATTCATGGTTCCCATCTATTCAATATTAAATTTCTTGTTATTTTTACAAAGCTTTCCAGAGTTATTTTATGTATACAGAAGTTAACACCCACCCCCCCCCCCCCACACACACACACACAGACACATTTCTGAAAACCTGTTGGATTTCAAGTTTTTGGATAGTTGGAGCTTATATTATTTTTCAAGTAAAAATAATATATTTTTCAAGTAAAAATAATATATTCCCAGGCAATCAAAAACTACAGCTCGTTTGTCCAATTGTTGTATATCAAGGATATCTGCATGAAGAACCTAAATATTTAACACTTAGTGAACTCATCATGAGTTCATTACGTTCATTACGTGCAGTACACAATGACAACAAAGTTTGTGCTTCAAAATGTGTTATGTAGATCAGAAGCATTGAAATCACCCGAGAGCTTGTCAGAAAATGCAGAATCTCAGACCCAAATTCAAACCTACTCAATCAGAATCTGCATTTTGCTGAGATCCCCTGCTGCTTTGTAGGCACATTAAAGTTAGAGAAGCACTGCTCTACAGGGGCAGTTATAAATTATATTTTCTTTTTATGAACTCACCTTTCTCAATATGCTTTATCACTTCAAATTTTTCTTCATATGTATAAACATTTCTATATCTTTTAGGCTTATTTATTTTCTTTTCTGCTTTTAGAGGGTATTTTTACCTGGGATATGGGGAAGATGATGACAATAATGTAGAACTTGATTAGACATCAACAGAGACTCAATGCCTCCTGGAAAACACCTGATAAATGGTTGAAGCTTGCTCTGGTCTTGCCTGGAATCATGCATAACATTTGTTGCTGCTTGCATGTGGATTCATTTTAGCAGTTTATCAATTTGGACAGGGTATTTTGAATAAAAATTTTGGCAGTCATTATAGTGACTCTTCTGAGACTGAAAATTCAGGTAACAAGGAAGATCAGTGACTCTTTCCCTCTGCTTTCTTCAAAACACAAATAATCCAATGATGTATAGGCTGCATTGCACTTTGATTTGTTACCTTAGAGATCATTACATGTTAGTACATAAAGAAACTTCCCTAATCTTCTTTTATAGCATCCAGGTACTCTAATATGTAATTCAGCCATAACTTAATAAAATGGACCCTGTTTGATAAACATTTGGATTATTTCAAATATTTTACTACTATAAAGAATGCTGAATGAATACCTTTGTACATTTATATTTTCATATGTGTGAAATATGTCTAAGAAGAGAAGCCATCAAGTTGAATGACATTCCATTTGTAATTTTGACAGCAACTTCTAAATTGTCTACCACAGATATTTAATTTGCCCTCCACATGAAAGAGGCCTGGTTCCCCATACCTTTTTCAACAAAAGCGTGTTGTCAAACTTTGGAATTTGTACCATCTGAACTGTGAAAAGATATTTCAGTGTTATTTTAATTTACTTTTTTGTTATGAAAAATGTATCCTTTCATATGTTTACAAACCATTTGCTATTCTTGTCCTGTGAATTGTCTATTCTAATTCTTTGCTCCTTTTTTATTGGGTTATTGGCCTTTTTATTATTAATGTTTCTCTTTTTATAGATTTGGACTTAAAATGCATTTTATCTAATATAAGTATAGCTATCTCTGTTCTCTTTTGGTCTTCATTTGCATGAAATATTTTTTTCTATTCATTCATGTTCACTCCATGTGTGTCCTTATAAGTGAATTGAGTATCTTTTAGACAGCATATAGTTGGGATTTAAAAAAAAATTCACTTAGCAACTCTATCTAATTTAATTGCAGAATTTAATGCATTTACAGTCAAGGTAATTATTGATAGGAAATGACTTACTATTGCCATTTTCTTACTTGTTTTCTATTTGTTTTAGAGATCATTGTTTTTCCTTTCTTCTCTTACTCTTTTTCTTTTGTGGTTCAGTGACTTTTTTTTCTAGTAGTATATTTTGATTCTTTGCCTTTTATTTTTTACTGTGTACATTACAGGTTTTTGCTTTGTGCTTACCGCGAGGCTTACAAAAACATCTTATAGTTATAATAGGTTATTTTTAAGCTGATAACAACTGCTATGGTTTGGATATGGTTTGAGTTTTTTTCCCACCCAAACTCCTGTTGAAGTTTAATGCCCAATGTGGCCATGTTGAGAGGTGGGCCCACTGGGTCTAGCAGGAGGTGTTTTAGTCATTGGGATAGATCCCTCATGAATGGCACAGTGCCATTCTCACCATAGTGAATTATTGCTCTGGCAAGACTGGATTAGTTCTAGTGGAAATGGATTAGTTATTGTGAGAGTTGGTTGTTAAAAAGCCAAGATGCTTCTCATTGCACATGTCCACATTCCCTTTGACTTTCTCCACCATGTTATGATGCAGCACAAAAGCCCTCACCAGAAGCCAAGGCCATAACCTTGAGCTCCACAGCCTGCTGAACTATGAGCTAAATAAAGCTTTTTACTTTATAAAAGACCCATCACAGTTATTCTGTTATAGCAACATGAAACTAAGATAACAACTTAACTTTGTTTCCAAAAGGATTCTACACTTCAACTCCACTTTTCCTTACATTTTGTATTTTTAATATCACAATTTACATCTTTTTATATTGCATATCCCTTAACAAATTATCAATAATTATTGTTTTTAATAGTTTTGTCTTTTAACTTTTATACTAAAGATACAAATGATTTACATAACACCATTACATTATTAAAGTATTCTGAATTTGACTGCATACAGTCATCCTTTAGTATCTGCAGTAAATTGGTTGCATAAGCCCCCCATGGATACCAAAATCCAGGGATGCTCAAGTCCTGGAGTCACTCTGCAGAACCCATGGATGCAAAAAATTGTCCCTCTGTATTGGTGGATTCTGTTTTACATGAACACTATATTTTGATCAACAGTTGGTTGAATTTGTGAAGGAGGAACCCACAAATACAAAATACTGACTGCAATTACTTTCATCAGTGAGTTTTCTACTTTCAGATGCTTTCATGTTACTCATTGGTGCCCTTTCTTTAGCTTGAAGTACTTCCTTTAGCATTTCTTGTAAGACAAGTCTAGTGGTGATGAACTTCTTCAGTTTTTGTCTGGCTGGGAAAGTCTTTATCGCTGAAGAACAGCATTGCTAGATACAGTATTCTTGGTTGGCAACTTGTTCCTTCAGCACTCTACAATACCCCACTTTCTCTTGCCCTGTAAGGTCTCTGCTGAGAAATCCTCTGTAGCCTTATAAGAACTTTCTTATATGTGTTTTCTTTCTCTTGCTACTTTCAGGATCATCTTTTTGTCTTTGATCTTTGATAGTTTGATGAATAATGTATCATAGGGTAATGTTATTTGGATTGAATCTGATTGGTGACCTTTGACCTTCCTTTACATTGATATCGAGGTCTTTCTCTGGATCTGGAAAGTTTTCTGCTATTATTTCTTCAGTTAAGCTTCCTACCATTTTATCTTCTCTTCTCCCTCTCAAACACCAATGACTTTTGATGCTGTCCCATAAATCCTGTAAGCTTTCTTCATTTCTTTTCACTCTTTTCTCTTTTGACCACATATTTTCACATAGCCCTTCTGAGTTTACATATTCTTTTGCTTGATCAACTCTGCTGTTGATGCTATTTCATTTTTTATTTTATTCATTATATTATTTTAGCTTGATAATTTGATGTTTAAAATTGTTTCAGTATGTGATAAATTTCTGAATCGTGTCTCTATTTTATTGAAGTTCTTTGAGCTTCCTTAAAACAGCTATTTTGAATTCTTTGTTAGATACTTCATATATCTCCATCTGTTTTTTTTTTTTTTTTTGAGACGGAGTCTCGCTCTGTCGCCCAGGCTGGAGTGCAGTGGCGCAATCTCGGCTCACTGCAAGCTCTGCCTCCCGGGTTCACGCCATTCTCCTGACTCAGCCTCTCTGAGTAGCTGGGACTACAGGCGCCCGCCACCATGCCCGGCTAATTTTTTGTATTTTTTAGTAGAGACGGGGTTTCACCGTGGTCTCGATCTCCTGACCACGTGATCCGCCCGCCTCGGCCTCCCAAAGTGCTGGGATTACAAGCGTGAGCCACCGCGCCAGGCCTCATATATCTCCATCTCTTTATGATGACATCTTATTTGCCCAATTGATGATGTCATGCTTCCTTGAATGTTCTTGATCCTTGATGTATGTTAATGTATGCACATTGAAGAAGTAGGTACTTACTCCAGCCTTTGCAGTCTGGCTTTGTCTGGGAATATCCTTCAACAGTAAACCTGTCTAGAAATTCTAGGCAGGTCATTTGTTGTGGTGACTGAGCCTGTGCCTGCTGGAGCAATTTCAGCTTTAGAGGGTATCCTAAGTCCAGGATCATTATGGCTGGTTGCATTGCTTGACTGGAATTCTCTGGCCACTGGAGCTGGCATAGCACTGGTCTGGAAGCCAAGCCCTCAGCTGCCGAGTTCTGACTGTCAGCGTGGGTTAGTTATTTGGAGCCCAAGGTCACTGAAGTTGGCAAGCATTGATGCGAGCTGGAACTCAAGTTTATTTTGCAGGGGCTATGGGTTCCCCTCTGGTGCCAGAGGAAGTCTAGAGACTCAGTCCATGTGTACCAGCTTGGAGTCAGGGGCTGTGGGGATCTTGTAGTGCTGAGTTTTACTATGGTGAGACAGTATTTGAGGCTGGTGCAAAGTCCTACACTTTACTTTCCTCTCCCTTCCATAAGTGGATGGTACCTCTCTCCATGCTGTGCTGCCTGGAGTTGGGTAAGGAGTGACATGGGTAATGTTAAATTGTCCTGCATACTCTCTCCAATATGTCTTTCTCTTTTGTCTGAGAATTCTCCATATTGATTTGTTGGAATCCTTTATGTTAAGAAAATCAGTTTTTTTTGTTTTTGTTTTTGTTTTTTGTTTTTTGTTTTTTTGAGACAGAGTCTCGCTTTGTCGCCCAGGCTGGAGTGTAGTGGCATGATCTTGGCTCACTGGAACTTCCACCTCCAGGGTTCAAGTGATTCTCCTGCCTCAGCCTCCTGAGTAGCTGGGACTACAGGTGCCTGCCACCATGCCTGGCTAATTTTTGTATTTTTAGTAGAAACGAGGTTTCACCATATTGGCCAGGTTTGTCTCGAATTCCTGATCTTGTGATCTGCCTGCCTTGGCCTCCCAAAGTGCTGGGCTTACAGGCATGAGCCACCACGCCTGGCCAGAAAATCAGCATTTTAAGTGTCATATAAATTATGTTTTTTTCCAGTTTGGTGTTTAACTTTTGACTTTACTTATTTTATATATATATAAATATTTATTTATATACACACACACACATAAATACACAAAAATATGTATATACATGATATACATTTATATAATATATTTGGAACATACAAATATATAATTAGTTATTATTTTTAATATATAGTTTTTACATTGCTGAACTAATCTTTTCTGTCACGTGTTCTAGCCGTTTTTATTCGGAGGTGACAAAAAATTTTTATCAGAGTTTCCTTCTTGTTCATTTATCATTTTACTTATTTATTTTTAGGTTGTGATCCATTGAAACTTTATCCTGTTTTAATGTGTGAGGTACAGATCCAACTTATTTTTTTGGATCAGAACTTCTAGTTATCCCAACCCTATTTACTGAAAAATCCAGCTTTATACAAGAAATTTTTCAATAATATGAATTCCCAGGAGCCACCGTTAAATATTATTTAGCAAATATTGTTAAGATATCAAAAGGAAGTCCCAGTCTATTTAGAGGTACAGCCATGTTTATGAATCACAGCAAGAAGGTTCATCTGGAAGTGAAGGTGAGAGTATGCTTTTGTAATGAATGTTATCCAAATGACTGGCTGGAAGCCTACTCTTAATTTGGGAGAAGACAGCTGCTTTCCAGAAATGGTTTGGTAATATATTTGTGGGGATTGATTTTTATTGATAAGATATGATATCAGCAAACTTATATGCTTCCTGATCTCCCCTCAAACAGTTCTTTAGGCTTTACATACGAGATATGAGTAGATTTACCTTTTTATTTAAGCATATTATTTTGCATGTTGAGTTATAGTTTCTCCTCTGAAAAACAAAAATGTCCTTCTTTCAGGGAAAAATACAGTTTACCAGGCTCTATTTCCTAGGAAATTGGAAAAGGTCTACACTTATGAGATCATGCTTGAGTTCAACCAGGAATACAATTAAATGAACAAACCCTGTGGCATTTTGATTATCTTGGGCTGTACCTTAGTATCCCTTACTGGCAGCAAAAGGAAGAACAAGTATTGTCTCAGTTAGGACCAGTTTCTGGGTAGGCAGAGTTGGAGATTTGAGAAGACTCACTGACACACGAGATTGCTTTCTCACTAGCTTGCCAGAGAGCCCAAACATTCATCCTCAGACAGTTCTTTTTTATATTGGGTATCACAATAAACTTATATTAATGAAAAACAGGAGTTTATCCACTTGCTTACTAGGAGGCATGCTAGTTGAGTATTACTACCATCAGTTAACAGCAAGTTACTTCTCAATTCTAACTTCACATCAGAATGCTTGGGAAGTTTTTAAAAATACTGATGCTTAGACTCCATCCATGAATTCAAACCACTCAAAGTCAGGACCTCTGATATCAAGTCCAGGGATTTCTCCTCTTTATTATGATCTCATTTGAAATAGCAAACTGGACAAAAGAAAGTGTGGATGGGAAGGGGATGAGGGAAAATATCTGATTTTAAGGCATCAAAATAGTACTAGAGACTTAGGGGGTTCCAAGAGATGGCCGAAGGTGCTAAACAGGGCAGGGAAAGGATGCTGAAGATAGACGTCACATTGAAATACATTTATTTTCTGTATCCAGAAGGGCAAGTAGAATATTGCTACATCTTGTATGGCTCAGATAATTGCTCCTTTTCCAGGGGAAATGTGTAGACTTTTCAGAGGAAAATGCTGATGTTCTCTCTGCTTTTTTCTTTTAAATGATGTGCTTCTTCAAGGCCTTGACCTTTCCCCACATATAGCCCTGTAAATACTGAGAGGCTTTTTAATGCCACAGTTCCAAGGACTTGTTTGGGTTTTCTGCAGGGCCAGTGCCTCCCATTTCCTTCAGGAAAAATAATGAAATCTTGCTAATTCATAATTCGCAGGCTAGAATATTTTCTAAGATTTCAGATGCTATAAACAAAGGCTTATCTTGGCTTTCCAGCTTACATTTATAAGGAAGTCTCTAAAGCATTTTGCAAACAGTACTTGGGCCTAAGAAACAGTTTAAATCTTGTCATTCCTGGCAGGTCATTGCCTTGCTCTGAGGATAAATTCTATGCTATGTGCTGAGTAAACACTTATATCACACAATCATAAGCATTTAACAAAGCTGTTTTTGATTTTAAATGCTGGCTACTTATTAGATATGTACCTCATTATCAACTCATGCTGAGAAGCATATTCAGAGTTGAGCTTGAGCTGAACTTCTGGACTAAGCCCTTAGCTTCCCTTTGTGCAGAGCTGGGGGAAGCTGTAGTGGAATCCCAGGCAGACCTCTGCAGGCATGGAGGTAGTGATTTACCTCGGCCTGGGGTAAGGCTGGAGCAGTTTCTCTCTCCCAATCCTGTCTTACATTTTCCTAAAGCTGCGCCACCTCCAAGTTTTGTTTTTTCTACTTCTGTTTTCACAGGTACCTGAGTCAGTACTGTGAGGCTTCAGCAGTGACTGTCTTCAAAAGCTAGTGTTGGCAGGGTTCGGTGGCAACGGGGGTGGGGGCAACGTTTTTATTCTTGTTGTTGCCCTATTAACAGTTCCATATCCTTAGCCTACCATAAAAATTGAGGGACCCTATTAAGCTTACGAAATGCTGGAAATGATGCATCACAGCATCTAAGACTGATTGATACTTCTTGGGTCTGTCATTTTTCACTTTGTTCCAATGTAAACATCATTTGTAGAGGTGGCAAAATGCAGCCCCTTAACAGAATTATGCATTAAAGAATAGAATCGTAAAGATGGGAGTAAATTCATTTAAAAACAAAAACATTCACGTTTGAGAAAATTTTTATAAGGTTCATCTTTAATAATCTTTTCTCTATTCATGATTCCTTTTGCATTTAGTGGTTAAAGATAGTATACATATGTCTCTCATTCAGTTGTGAAATATGAAGGTAATTTTGTTAAGTTTTTGTATCTCCAGTCTCAAATGTGCAGCTTGACAGATAAAAAGTGCTCAACAATTGTCTAGTCAAAGAGTAAGTGTAAGGGGGAACTGGCAGGCATTTTAATGTTTTGGATTCTGAAGGCTGAATTTTGGACACAACCACAAGCCCCTCGATGCTCCCTGTACGATGGTTGAAAAAGTTGACACAGTGCCTGGCAGGGATAAGCTACTCAATTACTTCTAACTATTCACACGATAATTTCTTGGTTGCCTACCATGTGCAGGCATTTGGCCCAGGCAACTTCTGTGCTTTATTTCATTGAGTCATATCAACAGCTACGAGTCTGTAAAGTGGGTCTTTTCCTTGTTTCCCTGGAGGTTAAACTGAGACCTAAAGAAACATAATCTAATGGACACACAATTGTTAAGGGGCAAAACCAGAATTCAGTGTGTGAACATAGGAGTTGAGGAGAACTCCTGCTTGGTTCTTCTGCATTCTCCAGTTTCTAAAAGCCTCCAAAGCCTTTTGTCCCTGAAGGCCACAGAAAGGAAAGAGAAGGATGGGGCAGGATGGGTGAGGGGTTCTCAATGGCCTCTGATTAATTTTAGTCCCTGTGCTTACCAGTTGCACTTCTCATTGTCTTTCCCTAGCTGGTTGTCTGTGACTTTCAAAATATAACTTAACGGGAACATTTGAGAAATTACTTGGAGAGAGATAATCTATAGAATGTGATGTAATTATTGCTCACTGCAGGGCTGCCCCGAGGAGTGACAAGGGTGTGTATTGAGGCGGCTTGTGAAGAGGACTTGAACGCTGTACCAGCTGCATATCCCTGGCTTCCTCCCAAGAGCTCCTGATGGGATATTCTCCATGATTTCTAAGACCACCTGGAGTTATTAGTCCCTTGAGGACCCCCATAAGATGCTTTATTATCCTTTCGTTTGCTCCCCAGGTGCCTTAACTCAGATCCTCATTCATTGTGAGATTGGAAAAACATGCACGTGCAGGTCTTGTCTTAGGTAGCAATAAAATGCTATTACTAGGTCCCCAAATGTAAATGACATAGGCAACTATTTCTTGACATCAATAAATCTAGTGTCTGTGTAATCCAAATCCAGAGATCCGAACTCTACCTTTGGGCTAACTCAAAATCTGTATCATTGCAGTCATTAGAAACCAGTTTTTATTCCTTGTCTTATTGAAGAGACTGCCCTGATAGTTTCTAATTTTTAAATAATGAGTTTTTCTTTTTAGATATAAGCCATGAGGCAACTTTAAAAGTTCATTTCTGAGGAGGTAAGAGTTGAATTTAAAACAACCAAATGAAGCCTTTGCATCACTAGCATTCTTTTCCACGTATATTATCCAACACTGGAATGTTAGAAATATTTTTGAAAGTGTTTTTGTAAAAAACATGTGTTTCTGAAAAAAAGCATCAGTGAGAAAGAAATGAATTTATCTAAAAAGTTTTTCAAATAAAAGTGTAAAAATTTTCACTTAGGGCACACAAATAAAATAATTGTCTGAGAATATGGTCATTTTCAGTAATATTACACTAACAATTTCTAACTGTATCTCTATGTACAGTTTAAATTTTTTTATGAATACGAATTCATTATAGAATAAATTACTGCATTAAAGAGAAACATCAAAAGCTGACTATTTATTTACTTTTACCAGTTATTCTTCCTCCGTGGAAATTATGCTTCTGAATATAGTGAATAAAACCAGAGGTGATTACACTGATTTTGACTTAGTGCTATTTTCAACATAATAATATTTCTTATGGGATAGAGAGCATAAAAGGGAAGGCGAACGGAAGAAAATCACCTTTGCATTTCCACTGTGTCTGCAGGTCATGCATTTGATGTGTTACGTCATCAAACAAAAATTAGCTGGGCGTGGTGGTGGGTGCCTGTAATCCCAGCTATTCATGAGACTGAGGCAGAGAATTGCTTGAACTCAGGAGGTGGAGGTTGCAGTGAGCTGAGATCATGCCGCTGCACTCCAGCCTGGGCGACACAGTGAGACTATGTCTCAAAAAAAAAAGAAAGAAAGAAAGAAGAAAAATTTGAAGTATAAAGGGGAAGCACAAAAATTCTAAATGGTAGTAAGTATTAAGTCCAAAATAGTATAGCTAAAACTGAAATTTAGGATATGGTTTGATAATAGTTTGTATGTTTTAACTAAAAGTTAAAATATAAGATGTATAAATAAAATAATTTCCATACAACATAAAGTATTGGCAACCACATAAAGACTAAGGGTAAGTTTCAGGAAAAAAAAAAAATTAGAAAATACCCAAATTAAGCTCTATTTGAATTGTAAGATCAGTGATATTTTGGTTGAAATGTAGATGCTTTTAGTCATCTTTTGGGTCCCTTCCCAAATCTGTTGAAAGCAATGGAAATTTCCTACCAAAAATACCACATTTTTGCATTAGACATTTTTGGAGTGTTACAGGTTCCCTAAGTTCATTAATTCCAGCCTTCTTTCATCCTTCTTTTGGGGTTCATGAGGTCAACGTGGAAAATGTCTTTAAGTGTTAACACAGATCTCATTCTTTAAAATATTGGTTGGATGGTTGGACTTTGTTCTTTAGAATTTTGCAAGGCCTGCAAATGTAAACAAATCTTTCATTAGTAGCCTAACTAGAGCAGGGTCCATGTTTGAGGAAATATACAACTAGGGGAAAAGAAAGCTATGGAGTTGCAGATTGGAACAGGGCTATAATAAAAGCTCACACTTATATAGTGCTTAAGGATGGTTTCAGTGTATTACAGGATTTTACTTATTAACCACCACAACCTCGCCTTAGGAGAAGTTTTGAGAGGGGTGATAAACTGTCTATCCTTGGCTTTACATCTTGAGATGGGTTGGAATGGGGCCCTTAGCTGCGGTGTCAAGAAAATGTTATAAGAAAGCTAAAAATTTCATTGCCTGAAATTTTAACATATTTGGATGTTTAGCTATACACCTGACTAACTGATCAAATTTATTAGATTTCTATGAGGTGTAAGGCATTGCGTGACATAAATAGAATTATGTGAAGGGTACAGAATTCCCAGGTAAACCAACTTGTGGACGAGGTGGTGATTGTTTTTTATTTTTGTTTTTTAGCAGCATCCATATGCTCCTCTATTTTTGAGTAATAAACACTGGAATTGCATTATTAAAATTTAAAATTACAGAAAATTTCAATAGGACATTAACAGTTTTTTTTTTAAGGTGAATTTCTGGATTATGTCCCTCAGTAGAAAAAAAATATGTTTTCAATATGTATATTTGTAGACTCATGTCAGGAACCTGAAAGCAAAGTCTTCACTTCAGCATTGGGAAGTATATGAAACTGTTTTCGGACCACACAACTCTGTGAGCTCATCACCAAGAATTGGTCTGCAAGGTCTTCAGAAGGGCAGGCTATTTGTAAACTCCTTTTGACTTAGCTGGTAAGACAGAAAGTTCTTTTTTCATGGCTAAATGATACTTGAGAAAAGAAAAAATTTGGTGAAGCTGAATGTATCTAGTTGAAATAAAAATGCCTACCTTTCTCCTGCGTAAGCAAAATATACTACTTACAAGAAAAAAAGGAATTTATGAATAGAAATAGAATCAGGTCACAGTGCATTTCCTAATTCTCCACTGGATTTTGTTGCTCAAGCACTGTATTTTTACCTTTTATCATAGCTGTCATTCGTCCTTGTACTTTAGATAGCAGCTTATCAACCCTTGTTATATCCTTAGCTTCTTTAGGGTGATGATCTTATCTTTATTTTTGACCACACTTCCTGTGCCTGCCCCTTTTCTTACATCAATTTCTGTTTCGCTTGGGATTTTGTACTCACAGATGTGACATGAATATTTATGAGATTAAAGTGAATGGTCCAACATGAAGTCAGAAAAATTTTGATCCATTGGTACAAATTATTTAAAATATTCCCTTTCCAATTGAGGCAGCAAGGCCTCTAGCTTAGTGCTCATTTTCCCTCTCTAAGCATATTCATACCATTAGGGTATTAATTTCTTCTAAACTAAAGCTCTTATCTCCTCATAATTCATTATGTCTGTTTTTGATTCCCACTATCATTGTGGTCTCTCAACTTACTCCTGTTAACGCAGCCATTTTGGTGGCTTTTATAATACCTCCTCTGTTGATCTTCAAATTTTGCCTAAATAGGCAATAACTTAAGTGAGAAAGTGTTCATGAGTGAGCCAGTGAGCTCAGAAATTTGGAATCTTTTTGCCATGGAGGGTGATGGTGAGCTTAGTGATAACAAGGATTTCCCAATTATGGCATCTGCTTTTCTAATCATCTCTCCTTCCATGTGATAGTGTTTTTATATAGTTTGTTTTGCCTGCCTCCCTCCCTTCCCATCTCTCTTCTTTCCTCCCTTCCTTCTCTCCTTTCCTTCCACTCTTCTTTCCTTTATGGGAAAAACCATTCTAAATCTTTCAAGTTGTGGTTTGAGTTTAGAGTCTTTTATTGAAATTACATGTTGGTATGCTAGGAGTATATGAAAGCTTTTTTTCCAATTTGCAAAAAATGTTTATATTATTCTATTATTTTTATATGATTTTTGTATTAAAATCATCCCAGATATCCCCAAAATAGAATGCAAAGTTTACATTTTAAATTTACTTTGAAATTTTAAAGAAATTTTCTTCTAAGTTGTCTTTGGATTACATATCCAGACAGATGGGAGGCATCAAAATACTTCCCACTCCTTTTTCAATGTTGTTAGGGATATTGCTATGACATTTTTGAGAAGTATTCAAAACAACTCTATTAAGATAAGCTCCCTTTCTTTATTGTCTTCATCTTATGTCTCTGGCTGTCAGTGAAATTCTACCATTTCCCACTCAAAGCCCAGTTGATCTCTGGAAGGAGGTGGGATGTGCCCAGTATGAGCTCTTAAGAATTTATTTAGCATTTTTTTCTAGCTCTTCCATCAGTGAAATCAAGATGGTAGCTTGAAATTTACCACAGTGGAGGATATTTACAGCACAGAAATTGGCAAAGCCTACAAATAAGTTTAACTTTTTTTTTTTTTAGAACTCGTTAATTATGTACCAGCACACTCTGTAAGGTTGATTGATGCTTGATCTAGGTGTCTTCCCTTTGCTTTGTGTGTTACTCCTGTGGCTTTACCAGCTATTATGCATTAGTCTCTGGGGATAAGGGAAGTAATAAACCTTTGTCCCAGGTCTCACAAATAGCTTGGTTATTAATCAAATAATCATTTGGTCTGGCTTCCTTTGTTCGGCCCTATGCTTGTAAGTATGCATGTGTTAGCTCTAGAAAGAACCATAGATAAGGGAGCTAAACCCCAGAGTGATTAATGACTTACAAGGTCACAACTCTAGTTAGAGGCAAAGATGCTGGGACAAGAATCCGGGTTTTCTGAGTCCCAGGTAGGTTTTGTTGCTGTTATACAACTCTCTCTCTCATAATTATTAAAAATTCCTAAATCATAAATATTCCATTGTAATAAGCTTCAGAAAGCATTGCAAGCCACATATTTAGCTCTAATACTATTAATCTTTGCTTTTTTCTAATCTAAAAAATAGGATACATTAAGAAAAGTAGAAAATGTAAAAATATTGGTAAAAAACCAAAACTCCTAACAAATTAATATATATATGTTAAGAGAGACGTACGTTTAAACAATTTACCATCATCTGTCAACTTTTAAAGGAATGCCTGGATCTAACTCTTAAGACTTTCAACCGAAGTGACACAGTTTTTCCAGCAATTTTAACAGTTTCTCCCAGCTTACTTGTTAAAAAAATCTGTAACATCTTTAGCAAGAAACAGAAAGACAGAGGGCAGCATGGGACCAGAGTGCAGCTGCCCTTCAGAAGAACCTGACCTTACAACTTGCACATCTGAAGAGGTAGCCAAGAAAATAGAGAGAAGAATGGGAAGTGGATCTACCCACATCCTCTCCCATCCCCTCCAGAAAGAAATGCAGCATCTCTTTCTCATTGCTTAAGAAGAAAAGGGGGATCTCAGAGACAAAGCCAATGAAGGATAAATGAGTGCTCTGCCAGTTCAAAGTCAATGTGAAGATTGGACGGGAAAGCATGCGGAGCTCAGAAGGTATTATTTTTAGAGGGTGCAAACAAGAGAACTTGCCTGGCAGAAGGGTTTGTGCAGGCTCTTCCAGCCCCAGTAATTGGATAGGTTTGGCAGACTGAAAGAGGGGCTCGTGGTTCCTGATGAATGCTCCACTTGTGCCCGGGTGTGATTTAGCGTGCTGCTGAATAAACACAACACAGGGAAGGGAAGGTGATAACTACCAGTCTCAGCAGAAAGAGAGAGCCTATAAATATGCCAGGGGGTCAATAGGAGTGATTTCATTCTGCCTGCACAGGACTGCTGATGAGGTCTGACGGGGCAGCGCCACTTCATTAATGCATCACAATGGTGAAGAGCGTCTGAAGCAGCAGCAGCAGCAGCAGCAGCAGCAGCAGCAGCAGCAGCAGCAGAGCAGCAGCAGCAGCAGCAGCAGCAGCAGCAGCAGCAGCAGCAGCAGCAGCAGCAGCAGCAGCAGCAGCAGCCACCTACCTAGGCTGCAGCTATCAGCAGGGCCAGCCCAGAGAAAGAAAGGCAACAATAGACCAACAAAGATGCCATAGGCCACGCCTTCCTGCTTCATCCTCCTCCTGTATCCCTTCATTCTCCTTCTCCTCTTTCCTCCCCTCCCAATCTCCTTCCTTCCCTCATTCCTCCACTTTCATCTCTTTGCTATTTCTAGAAAGAATCTTTTGTCTTGCTAGGCAGAGCATTTATAACAAAGGAAAGACAGGAGGCGTAGATGATGAAGCAGAGTAGAGCACTTTTAACTGCAGGAGTGTTAGGATATGAACACTGCTGTTAGGATAGAAAAGAGAAAATCCTCAGAGTATGTATGCTGGATTGTTTAGAGGGGAAAAGTCTTTTATGGAAATCACCTATAAAACAGTTCAGAAATGGAAATAAAGCTATTTTGCTGCAACTAGCTTTTTATTTTTTCTTCCAGAAATAACACACAAATGTCCCCAGGCACTTTTCA
Organism: Hylobates moloch; assembly: GCF_009828535.3. NCBI lineage: Eukaryota > Metazoa > Chordata > Mammalia > Primates > Hylobatidae > Hylobates > Hylobates moloch. The sequence goes on along the minus strand of NW_026652284.1, from coordinate 36,790,516 downwards.
GTTAGCCCACTGTTCATGGCTCCTTTCCCAAACTCAGGTGCTTCTCTTTTCCCATTGCTCCCAGACATCCATTTGCCCCTTGACATTCTACCTCCATTGCCAAGGTCAGAGAACATAACGTGTGCTCACTCTTCCACTTAGCTCCTTTAGGCTCTGTCCTTGTCTGGCTGAGTCTGACAAATGGACCGGCAGCCCTGCCACCCTGATTGCTCAGTCATCTGAACCACAGTTTCTGATTTCTGCATGATGGATCTGGCTGTGGCTGGTCCAGAGAATTGGAAAGAAAAAATAATTATAAACTAAATTTAATAGTTCTCCTTGGCATCTTTCTCTTTTTCTATATTCAGTTAGTGCAGCACTACAGCTATTTACTTCACCTTTGCAATTTTTGGGAAAGTGAGGAGGTCAAGAAGGAGTTGTAAGGCAAACTGTTGTATATTTCCCTGCATGGTCTGCCTGGCATAGTTACAACTATGTCAACACTATCTATCACTACGAATAATGTATTATGAACAAGTATAATAATATTTGTTAGACACAGCCATTTCTTTTTTTTTATTATTATACTTTAGGGTTTTAGGGTACATGTGCACAATGTGCAGGTTTGTTACATATGTATCCATGTGCCATGTTGATTTCCTGCACCCATTAACTCGTCATTTAGCACTAGGTGTATCTCCTAATGCTGTCCCTCCCCCCACCCCACAACAGTCCCCGGAGTGTGATGTTCCCCTTCCTGTGTCCATGAGTTCTCATTGTTCAATTCCCACCTATGAGTGAGAACATGCGGTGTTTGGTTTTTTGTCCTTGCGATAGTTTACTGAGAATGATGTTTTCCAGTTTCATCCATGTCCCTACAAAGGACACGAACTCATCATTTTTTATGGCTGCATAGTATTCCATGGTGTATATGTGCCACATTTTCTTAATCCAGTCTATCATTGTTGGACATTTGGGTTGGTTCCAACTCTTTGCTATTGTGAATAGTGCCGCAATAAACATACGTGTGCATGTGTCTTTATAGCAGCATGATTTATAGTCCTTTGGGTATATACCCAGTAATGGGATGGCTGGGTCAAATGGTATTTCTAGTTCGAGATCCCTGAGGAATCGCCACTCTGACTTCCACAATGGTTGAACTAGTTTACAGTCCCACCAACAGTGTAAAAGTGTTCCTATTTCTCCACATCCTCTCCAGCACCTGTTGTTTCCTGATTTTTTAATGATGGCCATTCTAACTGGTGTGAGATGGTATCTCACTGTGGTTTTGATTTGCATTTCTCTGATGGCCAGTGATGATGAGCATTTCTTCATGTGTTTTTTGGCTGCATAAATGTCTTCTTTTGAGAAGTGTCTGTTCATGTCCTCTGCCCAGTTTTTGATGGGGTTGTTTGTTTTTTTCTTGTAAATTTGTTTGAGTTCATTGTAGATTCTGGATATTAGCCCTTTGTCGGATGAGTAGGTTGCAAAAATTTTCTCCCATTCTGTAGGTTGCCTGTTCACTTTGATGGTAGTTTCTTTTGCTGAGACACAGCCATTTCTAGCAATTATTTTGTAAGTAGAAAAAGATAAGCAGATATACAAGTAGTGCCTATATTGCTTAAAGCAAGGTTTGTTTCCAGATGTCAAAACTTCTAGGCTATAAGATGCTCATTTTTCTTGGCCCACTGACTTATAGCATGTTTCTAAGTTTCATAAGCTTAATACAGCCCTAATAATTTTTATGTATTTTTGGTGTATGTTTACATACAATAATACAATTTAAGACTAAAACTTTAAGAGCACTATTTAAAATCATACATTCATTTTAGATTTCATGAGCCCAGGCCTGAATACTGCCTTAACTAATGTTGAATTGATTTTGAACAAAGAACAAGAATTTTGTAATTTGAAGTGTTTTTGCTTTGTTTTGTTTTGGTATCTGAACAAACTATTCAGAAAAATACCCATTAATAAGGAAGTACTTAGAATGGTTTGGCTTGAATTTTGTTTAGTTTTGTCTTGCTTAAATCTGCTTCTAGATTGTGGACTCTCCACGGGAAGTGTCAATGTTACTTGTTTTTATATCCTCTGGTAGGTCTTGCTTGATGTTTGTGTATAATAGGGTATAGAATAATTTTTAGTTAAGTAAAATCTGTATTATATTTTAAGAATTTCAACTTCAGTGAAAACAATATTTAGGTGTACATGGAGTGGAGAGGGACGGCAGGCGGGGAAACTCCTAGAAGTATACTTAACTTGATAATAAATATCATTCTAGATTTCTACCAATAGTTCTTTTTATTTTTATTTAAGATGGAAATGTAAGAAATCACAGATGCAAAATCAAGCTAAGAAATGAGAAGATTCCTTAAGAAAAAACAAATGAACAAGGATACTCATCATGTAAATAATGAATGAACGAGCATTTTCCAGTGTATGAGTGATAAGTGATGAAGCAGTAGCTGGAATTTCTACTTTACAAATACAAAATGAGCAAAAGGAAAGATAATTGATAATTGTCTTTGTCTTATAAGCTTTGGAAATGACACATATCCCACCCTTCCCACAAGGCATTTTTTTTTTTCCAGAGCAAGAGAAAATCCAGTGACTGAAAAAGAATAAGAAGAAAAACACTGACCAAGACAATAATCCCAAGAAGTCAAAAATTAAGGCCCAAGAGGAAGAAGGCAGACTAAAGAAAGTAGGTGAGACAGTGATCTGAATCAAAGTGCTGGCTCCATGCTCTGTGACGTTGGGCATCCTCACTGCCCTCGGAAGCATGGTCTTGGTGACACTGGTCAGGTGCATGAAGTGTTAGAAAATTTTATTAAAGATTCCATGGTTGCATCTCTGCCTTCATGCCTGGATAGTTATTTCTCCTCCTTCTTTCACTCCCAGTCCATACCTTGCCAATCCATTTCTATAACCTCTTTAAATATGAATAAAGTCTGACCATTGTGAATGGACCCACTTTTTATATAATAAAGAGGAAGTTAGGGATATGCTGAGTTTTTGTTTCACTGTTGTTAGTAATTTAAGATATCCCTTGGTGTTTTCTCCCTGTTTCTTGCTGGTTTCATTGCAACTAAGTATTTCCTCTGTCCCCTACTCTTTCCTCTCCTTTGAGAACTCCAATTTCATTAGGCCTATCCCACCCCTCCAGTGGGCCATCTGAAGGTGTTCCAGACCTCACTGGTGCTCTACTCATATTCATTCAAATCTGCTCTTAATTTCATCAAGTATATTTTTCATCTCTGACATTGTAGTTTTCACCTCCAGGTTTTGGATTTGGGTTTTTTTTGTACCTCTTCCATGCCTTTATTCCTCTAGCTTTTGGAACATATGGAATAGAGTTATAATAACTGATTTCATGTCCTTGTCTACTAATTCTCTAACATATGTCCGTTCTTGGTTTCTTTGATTTGTTGATTTTTCTCCTCATTATCAATTGTATTTTCTAGCTTTTTTTCATGCCTGATAATTTTTGACAGGGTGTGAATTTTATCTTATTGGGTCCTGAGTAGGATTGTAGTCCCACAGATCTTCTTGAGCTTTGTTCTGGGATGACTTTAAGTTATTTAAAACTGGGTGGGATCCTTTAAAGTATTACTTTTAAGCTTTGTTGTGTGAGTCTAGAGCTGCAATTAATCTAGCATTAATTTCACCCTGTTTGTGAGGCAAGACCCTTCAGGGTACTTTATCTAATGCTCCGTGAATCATGAAGATTTCCAGTCTGACCAGGGGAAGTGGGTGGGAAGGCACCATTCTTGACCCTGTATAAGCTCTGGGTAATTTTCCCTCTAATCCTCTCAGATGGTTCTGTCTCTGGCCTAGCATACTTTCCTCACATACATGAGCTGATCAGTGCTTTGCTGAATACTCATGGGAGCCCCTCTGCAGATCACTGGAGTTCTCTCTCTGTATAACTCTCTCCTCTCCAGTACTCTGTTCTTCAAACTTCAAACTTATTCCCTTGACTCTCACCTTCATCTGTTTACCTCTGGGAGACACTGGGTTCTGCCTGACTCCCCTTCCCTTCTCCATACCTGGAAGCCTCTCTCGAGGAAGAATCTTGAACAGTGATGGGTTTTTTATTTGCTTTCTGCCCTTCAGGGATTCCTAGCCTTTATGACCCGATATCCAGTGTCTTCAAAACTGTTATTTCATACATTTCCTCCAGTATTTTTGTTGTTCTGGCCGGGAAGCCTTTCAGGTAAAACCAGTCTTTGCTACTCCTTCTTGGCCGGAATGACAAGTCCTTAATTTTCTTATTTTTAAAATGGCGCTTTAGTATTATTTTTTACTTACCTATGGAGTTGTGAGGATAAAGCAAGATGTATTTAAAAAATACACTTACCTAACTTATTTATAATCCACTTTCCTTCAAAGATTTTTAGAGATAAAAACACTAACATCAGATAAAAACATAATGCTGAAAAAGTAGCTGAAACCAGGATCAATATCACAAATGTTTATCTTAAAATTTCATTCAACTGAAATTTGTTGAATGCTTGCTTTGTTCTAAGACATAACTGAATAGAGCATACCAATACCGCTCTGCACTGTTGACCGAGGAGGGTGTGCAGGCTTGGTCATGCTCCCAGGATGGCCCAGGAGAGGCCTATGATTACCTGACAACAAGACTGATCTTCTCCAAAGGCTCCTGGTAAAGGGGAACCCTGTGATGCAGGCACTGCAGCCCTTTTATCTAACACTTCTTCCCCCTTGACACACATATCAACAATGTGTCACCCTCTAATGTGCTTTAGGTTTTCTTAGGACTCTGTACCTTCACTGTCCTGATACTTCCTCTCTGGATTTCCCTTAGTGCTGCTCACACCTCTTCCAGGAAGCCTTCCATGTTTCCCTTATCAAACTCTGTGCTTGTCTTGAGAGATCCCAGTCTTCAACACTTAACTCTGGCACAGCTTATGTGACCCTGGATTATGAGGGTTTGCTTGTCTGTCTTCACTCCAAACTATAAGCTCCTAACAGGGAGGGATGATCTTTTTTTATTCTGTATCCTCAAGGCCTAGGATACAAACGCTGGCACATGATGTATATTAGCAATGTTGAATAAATGCACGAAATGAATGAGTTAATCCTAAAATAAGTAGAAGAGGCAAAATAAAGGCCTAGTTCTGATAAGTTCCCTCAATATTTCTATCATGCCAAAAGCACAGTTCTGGTAAGGCATATAGCCATTCAGGTACTCATTTAACTGATGGCCTGGCAGAAAATAACATATGTGAAAATGTAAGACATTATTATTCTACTGCTTTGAAGTTTTATTTAGGCTGACTTCTTACTTTATATGGTTCTTTTATTTTTTTATGCTTATTTAATAATGCTTGCTGTGGACTGACTGTGTCCCACTGAAATTCATTTGTTGAAGCCTAAAACTCCAATTGGTGGTATTAGGAGGTGGGGCCTTTAGTGGGCAATTAGGTTATGAGGATGGAGTCCTCATGAATGGGATTAGTACCCTTATCAGAAGAGGCATGAACAATTATCTCTATCCACCAGGAAAGATGCAAGAAGAAAGACAGCCATCTGCATACCAGGAAGAGGGCCCTCACCAGACACTGGATATGCTGCATCCTTGATCTTGGGCTTCCAACCTCTAGAACCACGTGAAATACATTTCTGTTGTTTAAACCACCCCATCTACAGTATTTTCTTGGGGCAGCCCAAGCTGACTCAGATAGCCTTATTACACCTTATTTTAGTAATAATAATCATTTCATTAATAATAAGATCCCTCAAAGTAGCTCCTCCCCTACGAGCACCACCCATTCTTTCTCGTGTCTGATAGTCATGCTGATTATCTGGAAGCCATTATGTTGAAGGAGCAACAATTTTAAACCTTCTAGAGTCCTGTGATCTTGGCATCTTCTCTCAATCTGTATGCTTATACAATCTGCTCTGATGATAACAGTTCTCCTGAGGGGAAAATTTAGGAATTGTTTTATTCAAATTACTACGTTTTTTTCTTTTCTGTATAACAGTTAAAGAAAATATTTGTGGGTGATAGAAAATGACTGATTTCACTTTAAAACGAAGATTTAAAAAATGTTGGCTTGCCATGAAGGGAACTGGATGTTTTTTTCCACATATAATTTAAAACAGTGGGATAAAGGGGTAAACACTAAGAACTCTTCTAGGATGTATATTTGTCTCCTCTCCATTTTAGGGAAAGGAAGAAGGGACCTTTCCCTGCACTGATTGACGTAGACAATTTGCCTAATACTATTATTGAACCTGGTGGGCTCGGCCTGGCCAAAGTCAGCTTTTCCTCCTCTCTCTGGACAAAATTATGGTGATGTGGCTGACATTCAGTAAACCCCAAACACAGACCACGTGCCAGGAGCACTCAGGTAACAAGACATGACTTCCATCTTCAAGACGAGGACGTAGAATTGCTGTGTCCCTGAGATCGGGGCTTAGTCTGTCTCATTAACTCTTTCATCTCCAGTGCCTACCACAGCACCTTGTCCAGGGTACAAATTTTAATAACAATTTATCAAATGAATAAGTGGATTCTGTCATGGTATAGCAGTGATATTCTGGAAGCTTAACCAAATTAATAAATTATGTGGCCTGACATGGTGGTGTGTGCCTGTAGTCTCAGCTATGTGGGAAGCTAGGTGGGAGGATGGCTTGATTTCAGAAATTTGAGTGTCCAGCCTGGGCAATATATTCAGATGACCTCACTTCTGAAACAAAACAAAACAAAGCACTGAAAATAATAAAGCAAAACACAAATAAATTATGAAGTGAGTATAATTAGTTTTACCAGTGTTGAAATGTGAGGTGAGGAGGTTTCTGAGCGTGACTCCATGGAGTGGGTGAATTGGGGCTTTGAAGGTTGAATAGAAGTTTTTCAGATGAAGTAGAAAGGGGCATTTCAGTGGTTGTTGAGACCAGTGGCAGGTAGACCAGATAAGGAGCTAGTCCAGTAACCACAGCAAGTGAGGGTGAAGACCTGGCTGAGGGTAGTGTCAGTGGGATTAGAGAGGAGGAAGAGATTGGGAATTTATATGAGAAAATCAAATAAATGCCACTTTGATGCTGACTGATATGCACAACTGGGTCACTGAGGAGTCAGGTAAGGCTCTGAGGCATCCTGTGAGGGAGGGTACTGCATCAGTTATGTACTTTCTTCAACTCCACCTAATTTTTCTCTCCCAACTAGGACAAAAGCTTGTTAAGAGGAACTTGTCTCTTTGTTCACTGCTGAGTCTTCAGTGCCCAGAACAGATCTTGGCACATGGACATTCAACTTCTGCTGACTGGATGATTTAGATGTTGCAAATGCCATCTTCAAGGATGCCCACACTTCCTGGATTCTAACTACCTTGGTGAAGTCTCACTGCTTCGTTTGTCATCTGTATTTCAGTATGGAGACCTTCTATGTCCAGACTTAATCAATTTTCTTTACTTGTCCCTTCTGCTTCTGCTGGTGTTTTGCAGTAAGCCAGAGGTAAGTGGGATATTGTGGACTGTAGGAAGAAGTTAAACAGATAACTCTGATTAGACTTTCACAATGGGGTCCCTATATTGCATTTACATTGCCATGGAAAGGGCCTTTTATCATAATAATTCTAATAATAACTGGTATTTATTTAACACCTAGTACATAGTAGGAACTCTGCTTAGAACTTTATATAAATTATTTCATTTAATCTTTCTAACAACCCTGTATTATTTAATCTTTACAACAACTAACTATGGTTTTTATTTCCAATTTGTGGATGAGAAAATTGATGCTCAGAGCTGTTGTGCAACTTAAAAATGTACTGCAGCTGGGAAACCACCTGCTGTTTCTCATTACAGCTAAGGTGCCAGAGCTAAGGAATAACACATGCCTGTAATATGAGCACTTTGGGAGGCCAAGGCGGATGGATCACCTGAGGTCAGGAGTTCGAGACCAGCCTGGCCAACATGGCAAAATCCCATCTCTACTAAACGTACAAAAATTAGCTGGGCATGGTGGCAGTCACCTGTAATCTCAGCTACTAGAGAGGCTGAGGCAGGAGAATTGCTTGCACCCGGGAGGCGGAGGTTGCAGTGAGCTGAGTTTGTACCATTGCACTCCAGCTGGGCAACAGAGCCAGACACCATCTCAAAACAAAAACAAAAAAAGAAAAGGGATGGTCAGGCCAGGAGATGAAGACCCAAAGAGGTCCCTTTGCCTACGATGCTGTCATAATTTTCATGCTCCTGATTATACCTGCCCAATTATTAGCAGACCTATAGATAATAGCAAATCTCAATTCACAGTCACATGGTGGCATTCCTTTGCTTAATGCCGTAAATTCATCAAGAGAAAGGGAATGGTTTTAGTTACAACTGTGAGTTAAAGGTAGGTGGTGACTAATCAGTTAGCCAATGCATGTCCCTTGAGATAAGAAAGTCAACTTCCTGTGATATTCAGGGTTCTCAGATGTGATCCCAAAACATTAATGCCAGATACCTGTGCTCCTACCTGAGACAAACTCATGGTTTCAGAGAGCAGAAGGTCAAAGCACTAAAATGAATGCATTAGAATTAAGCTGGCTTCCATCACAAAGCTTCATATAAATATTACACTGGCTCTATAAGACACTCAATGTTTGGTTTCTGAACCTATTAATATATAATGAGGATACAATGTAATTAATATCGTTTGTTTTGATTTTCTGTTAAATCCGCTTTAGTAATAAGAATGCAAGGTAATTTTTCAAAAAGGCTTTTCAACAAATGTCAGTTTCATTGATTAAAAATCAAGTCAGTGCTTCATTTGAAATGATATTTACAAGCATGCTTTAAGCTGAAATGAATAATTATCAGATTATTGAAAAGCAAGTTATCTGCAAAGAATCGTCTACTTTTTTTCTTTTTGCACTGAGGCTTGATCTCAAATAATAATAAAAGACAAACCAAAAGGTACTGAGAAAAAGTGTCATGATTTTGCTTTGAGGGATTTAATTTTATTTATATAGTACCCTCCTCTGCTGGTTATAGAATCTTCAAAAACTGAAGTTTTGCGGGGCCAGAGCTGGGTGTTGTCGCTAGGGTGGGACTGGCAGCTGTTCATCACACCGCGGTCTGAAATTCCTCCGCTTTCCTGTGGTCCTGCTGCCGTGGATGGCGGCTATGCCAAGCCAGCTCAGGAATTTCTTTTCACTCTAAGATGGCTTTTGTTTCTATGTATTTCTTTTTCATTCTTTCACATAAAACAACGGGAAAGTAGTCTGTCATCTGTTACTCAGAGTGGTGCTGAAGGCAATGTGAATTCAGAGCCATTTGTTTTTTCTGGGACTAAGGAATGTGCACAACAATCGCTCCAACAAATTTAGACTGCAGTGTGTTCATATTTACAAATAGGCATGCACATATAAATCAAGTCACCCAAACTACGTACTGCATGGACTTTAAAATGTTCTTTGTGTGGCTAACTCTTATTTGAATTACTTCAACGAAATGCTAAAACCTCATTAATATATGCTGTCTTCATTCACTTAATCATTACCTGGCACACTTTGGAGGGTGCTTGAGACATGACAGCAAAAGTGCTGCTCAAAGTCCCTACTTCGGAAACCTCACATTCAAGCCAGAGAGACTGACAGTAACAAACAAACAAGTGAAGTATGGGGCTTGTCAGATGACGAATGGTATCATCCAGGAAATGGATGGGGAGGACTGGGCAGGGAGTTTTAGTTTCCAACTGGGTCATGGGAAAAGCTTTACTGAAAAGGTCGTCATTGAGCAACAGCTTGAAGAGTGTGAGGGAGTAAGCCCTGTGGGACTCTGGAGGAAGAGCATTCCAGCCTTGGGGAACAGAACGTGCAAAGGCCTTGCTGGGGTGGGTAGCTGACTGCAGAAGCTGAACAAGGAGGCCAATGTAGGTGGCACAAGGAGGAGAGAGAGGAGAGATGGCAGATCTAACCAGGGAGTCATAAAATGGAATCACTGGTTCCTTCTCTTTTATAACAGCCAACATCTGTTATAAAAGAGAAGTGTTATAGTAACTGGAGGCTAAGGGGGCTGTTGACCTCACAGGCAGCTCATGTTCTTTCTGAGTTTTTCTCTGTGTGATCACTACTAACTAAACCAGTTGATTAATGGTCCACCACACTGTAAATAGGAGTGCTCCTGCCTCTGTGATTCTGGGATTTGTTTGGAATTTGGCCTTGTCATGTCAACTGGATTGGCAATTATTTTTAAAAGAGACATTAACCAGGAGGAAAAATACCAGAGATGAGAAGACTGATCATTTAGCTGTAATTGAGAGCAGCGTTGGATAGAGGTATATAAGTTAAATGTGGCAAGTTTTTCAGATGCAATTCTGAATTTTCTTCTAAATTGAGATATTTTGGTAATTGTCTTCATTTGAAAAATAGACTAATGTTATTACATACCAGGTTTCTGATTCCTAGCACTCAGAATGTCCTATCTCTCCTTTTGGCTTTTCTTGGTCTCTACGGAAATGGCAGAAAAAAGTAAAGTACCATGTTGGGTTAAATGACTAGATTAAGGCAGTGGGGAGGGAAGAAAGGGAGGGAATGGAGATTTATTTGATACTACTTTGGCCAGACATGCTACTTTCTTTGATCCTCACAACTGTCTGTGAAGTAGGCAGAGAAATCTAAGCAATCTTCTCTGTGTTTCTGACTTCCTCACAGATCTGTGGAAGGGAATTCCATTAAGTGATAGAGAGTGTGAAGATGTCAAAGTCAAGATCCACATATATATTAATAGTGGCTAAGGGAAATGCCAATTCAAAATATTTCCTCATCTTATTAAAGAACTCCGTCTCCAAGCTCCATTAAAGATTAAAATCATCTCCAGCATCAGGGAGTCCTGCTTTCTTAGGTTACACATTGTAGTCTGCCAGAAATATAAAGCCAAGACCAGAAAATATCGAAGAACCCAACCAGTAAATGATCAAAAAGTTTGCAATTAGGGTGGATGAAAACCTAGGAAATGTGAAGACCCTTCGTAATTCTATGGCATCGGAAAATTAAATTTCTATAATAACAAATTACGATATAATGAGGTCACATTAGTGGAATAAGAGGCCCAGATGCCTCAATGATTTAATCTCTCTTTTCATGTAAGCTTGCATCGAATATTAATGAGTATTTTGATTGATAACATATTAGTTCAAAATAGGTCTTTGAAGACAGCTGTAAGAGTATTAACATTTTAAAGATGCTGTGATAGAAATTCATTTTATTAAGTAGCTGATAAGAAAAAAAAATCACTGTATAAACCTGCTAATGTCAGACATACCATTATGACCCATCTACTGCTATTGAGTAAAGAGACAGTAATGGATCTTTATTGGGCTATTCTTTGAACACTATAGAAGCTCATTTTCCTTATTGAAGAAAAAACCAAGTGACACCAATGAAACAGGTACAGTAAAAGCATTAAAATTAAGAGAAGAGAATTTCAAGTAAAAGCTGCCTAAATATAAAATAGCTTTGCTGCCTCAGCTTTTGGTAAAATTGCAATGGCTTTGAGGACTTAGGAGTTATATTAGTGAGGCTGAAACCTTACACTAGTGCTGTCCAATGGCAATGTAATGCAAGCCATAAATGCAAGCTATATATGTATTTTTAAAATTTCTAGAAGCCAAATTAAAACCATAAAAAAACATCAAATTCATATGCTATTTAACCCAAACTATGCAAAATATGACCATTTCAACATGTAATCAAATACACATTATTGATATAATGTATATATATTTTGTATTAAGCTTTCAAACCACATTCTGGTTCTTCTCCTGCCCCAAAGAATCCAGAACAAATCTAATTTCTCATTTGCATGGCAGTCTCTTTCACATTTGGCAAAAGGTCTTATTTGGTCACTAAGTCCTCTCTTTGACATGTTAAATATCCAAGTTCTAGTAACTATTCTTGTTTTGCCTCTTCACACCTTCCTAGTTACTGTGCCCTGGACATCCTCCTGTTTTAACAAATGGCTTTCTAAAGTTTGATTCTCAGAATTGGTCTTAAGAATATAATGGGATTTTGAGTCCTCCTTTTTCTACATTTACACTTCTATTAGTGTGACAAGCTATTAGATAAAGCTGATAGTTTACTAGACGGGTCGGTGGACTCCAAAAGTTCAGGATGAAACTGCCAATTTCCTCTGCCTGGAGATGCCGCGATGCCAGGGTGTATTTACTATGAAGCTAATGAAGCTCTAGCTTCAAGGTCCTCTCTGGCATGGGCCCCTTTAAGGCCCTGGGTGGGCTTTAGCAATGTGTTTACATGGTTATATGACTGTTTTAAAAAAATGAGATTTTGTAAAACAATTTTACAAAAACAAGATACTTTACTGTACTTTACTACTCTGTCTTAACCTTTGCTTTCTTCCCCATGTTGGGAATAGCTGTAGACATTTTTGGAATTGAGCTAAGGATGGAGCTGAGTTGGGAATATATTTAGTTTGAATTCAGTGGGATAATTATGTGGTTTGTAGTCATTTATGTATAGTTATTTCAAGCTCGCTCAGTGCAGGAATAAGTTCCAGAAATCTTTCTGCTTTTCTCTGGGCCTACTTACCAGCATTAAAACACAATGGCAGGGTCTGAGGCTGTACTTTTATATAGCAATATCCTATGGATCCCAGAGCCAGAAGTTGGTCTGTGGAAAGTTCTTTCAATCATTCCTATTCATCAAATGATTTTGTTTTTAATGACACTTGGTTAAAACAGAAGCTCTCTGTTATCAGATATATACTTCATAATATGGTATGTAAGATTGTTACAACATATACATTTTTCCTTTTTTGATGGACTTACACAACATAGAATTTATAAGATTTTCTGTGTTTTTAGGACAAACGTGTAGCAGTGCTACAAGCAGTGAATAGATCTTTTATGAGAAAGTAACTTGGACAGGTATTTCTCCAATTTTACAACTGTCCTAAAAATTTATGTGATATTAAGTGTAATGAGTTGTGAAATCAAAGGAAACGTTCTATACTAAAAATAATGAAAAACATGCTTTGATCAACCATATGTCAAGATTAAAATATCTTTCTATTCTCTCTAAAAAAATATTACAAAATCAATTATATAAATAAGTAATTAAAAAGTTTATAGCTGGAAAACTATATTTTACAGGTATGTCAGATAATAAATTAATATAAATATTATGTTATTTTTCTGGATTTTGTGGTATTTGTGGTACTTCTCGCTTTGTAAAGTGCATTTGTGACTTTTTTCATTCTCATTAAGTAATTATATTTAATATTTAATAATTATTTCATAAATAATCATTACTTGATGAATAGTGAATATTTTTCTATTTGTAACTTTCTATTCTGTAATAGTGTTGCTTTTCCACATTTCTATGTCTATCAAACTTCTAATGTCATTTTTCACAGAATTAAAAATACTGTCTAATTTAATGATATTGATTCTTCTAATCCATGAGAATGGAATGTTTTTCCATTTATTTGTGTTGGCTATGATTTCTTTGAAAAGTGTTTTGTAGCTCTCCTTATAGAGATCTTTTTTCTGCTTGGTTAGTTGTAGTCCTTGGTACTTCTTTTATTGTGGCTACTGTAGATGGGATTGATGTTCTTGATTTGGCTCTCAGCTAGCATATTATTGGTGTATAGAAATGCGACTCATTTTTCTACTTTGATATTGTATCCTGAAACTTTACTGAAGTTGCTTATCAGTTCTAGGAGACTTTTGGCAGAGTCGTTAGGGTTTTCTATGTATAGAATCCTATCATCCACAAAGAGAGTTTGACTTCTTTTTCTATTTGGATGCCTTTTATATCTTTCTCTTGCCTGATTGCTCTGGCAAGCACTTCCGATACTATGTTGAATAGAAGTGGTGAAAGTGGGCATCCTTGCCTTGATCCAGTTCTCAAGGGGAATGGTTCCAGCTATTGCTCGTTTAGTATGATGTTGGCTGTGGGTTTGTCATAGATTGCTCTTATTATTTTGAGGTATGTTCCTTTGATGCCTAGAGTGTTGATGGTATTTTTTTTTTTTTTTATTCATGACAGGATGTTGGATTTATTGAAAGCTTTTTCTGCATCTATTGAGATGATCATATGGTTTTTGTTTTTAATTCTGTTTATGGGGTGAATCACGCTTATTGATTTGTGTGTGTTGAACCAACCTTGAATCTCAAGAATAAAGCCTACTTAATTGTGGCAAATTAACTTTTTGATGCGTTGCTAGATTCGGTTCACTGGTATTTTGTTGATATTTTTGTCTGTGTTCATCAGGCATATTGGCCTGAATTTTTCTTTTTTTGCATGTGTCTCTGTCAGATTTTGGTATCAGGCTAATGCTAGCTCTGTAGAACGAGTCAGGGAGTAGGAGCCCCCTCCTTGATATTTTGAAATAGTTTCCAAAAAGAATTGTATGTCTGGCAGAATTCAGCTGTGAATTCATCTGGTCCAGGGCTCTTTTTTTTGGTTGGTAGGTTTTTTATTACTGCTTAAATTTTGGAACTTATTATTGGTCTGTTCAGGTTTTCACTTTCTTCTTGGTTCAATACTGGGAGGATGTGTGTTGACAGGAATTTATCCATTTCCTCTAAATATCCTAATTTGTGTGCATAGAGGTGTTCATAACAGTCTCTGAGGATCTTTTGTATTTCTGTGGGATCAGTTGCAATGTCATCTTTGTCATTTCTGATTGTGCTCATTTGGATCTTTTTTTTTCTTTGTTAATCTACCTAGCAGTCTATCAGTCTCATTTATTCTTTCAAGAAACCAACCCTTGGCTCTTGGTTTCATGAATATTTTTTCTTTTATTTTCTGTTCTTTTCTTTTCTTTTCTGTTCTTTTCTTTCTCTCTTTTTTTTTTTTTTTTTTTGAGATGGGGTCTCACTCTGTTGCCCAGGCTAAACTGCAGTGGTGTAATCTCGGCTCACTGGAACCTCTGCCTCCCAGGTTCAAGCAATTCTCCTGCCTCAGCCTTCTGAGTAGCTAGGATTATAGGCACACACTACTATGCCTAGCTAATTTTATTTGTCTTTTTAGTAGAGACAGGGTTTTGCCATGTTGGCCAGGCTGGTCTTGAACCCCTGACCTCAGCTGATCCACCCACCTTGGCCTCCCAAAGTGCTGGGATTATAGGTGTGAGCCACTGTGCTTGGCTCATGGATCTTGTGAATGGATTTTTGCATCTCAATTTCATTCAGTCCTTCCTGATTTTAGTTATTTCTTTTGTTCTGTTAGCTTTGGAGTTGATTTGTTCTTTTTCTCTAGTTCCTCTAGGTATTATGTGAGATTGTTAATTTGAGATCTTTCTAATTTCTTAATGAATGTGTTTAGTACTATAAACTTTCCTCTTAACACTGTTTTAGCTGCATCCTAAAGATTTTGGTAAGTTGTGTCTTTATTTTTATTAATTGCAAAGTTTTTTTTTTATTTCTGCCCCAATTTCATTGTTCATCAAAGAGTTCCTCAGAAGCAAGTTGTTTAATTTCCAAGTATTTGTGTAGTTTTGAGAGATCTTCTTGGCATTGACTTCTACTTTTATTCACTGTGGTCCAAGAATGTGCCTTGGGTGATTTCAGTTGTTTTGAATTTATTGAGACTTGCTTTATAATTGAGAATGTGGTCAACCTTAGAATATATTCTGTGCGCAGATGAGAAGAATGTATATCCTGTGGTTGTTGGGTGTAGATGTCTATTAGGTCCAGTTGGTCTAGTGTTGAATTTTAGTCCAGAATTTCTTTGTTAATTTTCTGCCTCAATAATCTCTCTAACACTGTCAGTGGGGTGTTGAAGTCTCTCATTATTATTGTGTGACTGTCTAAGTGTTTTCATAGGTCAAGACAAACTTGTTTTTATGAATCTGGGTGCTCCAGTGTTGAATATGTATATATTTGGGATAGTTAAGTCTTCATGTTGAATTGAAATCTTTATCATTATGTAATGTCTTTCTGTGTCCTACTTGATTGTTATTGGTTTAAAGTCTGTTTTATCTATTATAAGAATTGTGACTCCTGCTCTCATTTATTGCCTGCTTGTGTGGTAGATCTTTCTTCATCTTTTTACTTTGAGCCTGTGAGTATCATTACATGTGAGACAGGTCTCTTAACGATAGCAGACAGTTGGGTCTTGTCTTTTTATTCAGCTTTCCCCTCTATTTCTTTTAAGTAGAGCATTTACATTCAGGGTTAGTATTGATATGTGAGTTTTTGATCCTGTCATCATGTTGTTAGCTGGTTGTTTTGTAGACTCAATTGTGTAGTTGCTTTATTGTGTTTGTGGGCTATGGAAAACCAAGATCAAGTATCACTTCCTTTTTAAATGACTTTTTGAACCTTAATCAGTTGAAAGCCACTTTAGAATTGTGCAGTACTTTGTTTTTACCCCTTAGAACCATTATCAAAATTTGCCCTGTTTCTCCTTCTCTCTTACTGTCCTGCAATTATTAGTATAATGATGCATTTTTTTTTTTTTTTTTTGAGACGGAGTCTCGCTCTGTCGCCCAGGCTGGAGTGCAGTGGTGCGATCCCGGCTTACTGCAAGCTCCGCCTCCCGGGTTCAGGCCATTCTCCTGCCTCAGCCTCTCCGAGTAGCTGGGACTACAGGCGCCCGCCACCACGCCAGGCTAATTTTTTGTACTTTTAGTAGAGACGGGGTTTCACTGTGGTCTCGATCTCCTGACCTCGTGATCCGCCCGCCTCGGCCTCCCAAAGTGCTGGGATTACAAGCGTGAGCCACTGCGCCCGGCCGCATTTTTTTTTAAATCAAAGAAAAGATCTGATACAGAAGGCACTGAGACTTAGAGGCTTATACATGTAACTGGGCTTCCAGGGACAAACTCAAGAGTGTAGTTTTAAGTAGGCAATGGTCTAGAGAAACTGCCAGTGCCAAGGAGGTCTAAGAGGTATCCTGGTAGGTAGGTGGATTTCCAGGACACTAAATCTGTGCTGGTAATAACAGTGAGCCAAGCAGATGGTCATTATCAAGGGGATTTGTAGCAACAGCCCAGTGGCAGAGTTAGAATTTAGGAATAGCAATCATTCTCTCAAAATACAGAAATATTCACAGCCAGACATAAGCCTTAGAGAAATTGCATACAGGCAAGAACTCTAGGGCCTTAATCACTGTACCTAGAGGTAGCCTAATTCCTGGGGAGTAGTTATAGCCACAGCACCAGGTGGGTTGACTTGATCTTCATCTAGACTCTTTGAGCTTTGCCTAAGCAGAAAGAGGGTAAGAGCAGAACCTGAAGTGAGATGGAGCCTGCTATTAGGAATTGAGGGGGAAGAGCCTGGAGGAGGGCAGTGTGGTTGAGGACTATGCCAGAAAACTGCAGTATTCCTTGAAGGCAGGGGCTGTGGGTTCACCTCACTGTAAATATTCTTAGACAATGCACATTGTAGATGCTTGATACTTGCAAAAACACACACACACACACACACACACACACAAAAAAGAAGAAAGAAAAAAAGAAAAAGATTGCTCTAGATCCTAGACCTTTAATTCTGTAGTTACTCCAGAGCTTGTCATCGTCTTTTCTAATATGTGGCTCCCCAAAATCAACAACTCTGGCATATGACAGTGGAAATGTTTACTTTTCTTGATCTAGTGGCTACACTTTATAAATGCCATCTAAGACTTTCTCATAGCATTTTGTGACAGGTATGTTTGTTTAATAAACATTAGTACCTAATAAGCTTGTAGCCAACTTGACTTTTAAGATTTTTTATAAGGCCTAATTTCAAATTTGGTTCTCCTTTCCTAAACAGGAAACTGGTTATGCAACCAAAATATAGGATTTTATGTTTATATAAGTTAAATTTTATTTTAAAGGCTTTTGTTTGAGCATTATAGAATATCAGGATAATTATAAATGAGTTATATATCCCTTCTAGAATTATGCCATGAAAAATGTTACTAAATTTTATTTATTTTTAACTACTTATTACTTGAATAAACTTATATAAGTTTTTCTATACATGCAAGCCCTTGTGTGTGTGAGTATGTGTTTTTGGTACTTTTTTTATGCAAAGAATTTTGATCAGTGTTCTTTATATTTACTTAAACAAGAGATTTAAGATTATGCAGATATTTTGGTTGGCCCTCATCAAATTTCCTCCCTACATTTTGCCCTTATTGGTAATACTTGTTTGAAATGATATTTATCCTGATGGCACTAAATGGTGATTTTCTGCCTCTACCTTTCCCATCTTATTTTCCTATAGGCTCTAGGGATTCTACTGTAAGTGAGACCCCTCCCTTCTCTACTATTTATGTATTTATTCAAATAGTTGTTTAGTTATCTATTTGTTATTAGTACAGACTCATGTATTCCTGTGTTTTCAGCCGTCTATGATTAATCGCCGTCTGTATTTATTTTGGTGTTTAAATTGGCCTAGATTTAGCCAGTGGGAGCTCCTTTCCACTTGTAACAGACATCCCTTGTTTTTGTAGTTGTTGCTTGTTTTACCATTTCCTTATCTGAGGAATAACAGCAAGTTCCAGGTTCATTTTGCTCCTACTTGTGTTGTTATGATATACATTGGTTTTTGTCCATGGTTCCTGGCTCATAACTCCCATAGTCCTTGTTACAGTCTTTTGTTACAATGTTGGGTGTGTTAAGCCTCAGAGGTAGGCCTCTTTCTCCTGCCCCCCTCCTTTTATCTGCTCCAAGGTAGGACTCGAGGTCTTAAGAACCTCCCATGAGAGAGTCCCACACTATACCCTAGGGGGAGGAATGTTGATGTCATGAGGTCTCCACGGGGCAGGGGCGGGTTGCAGGGCGGGGAACAAGAAAACTGGATTGAGAGAGCTTCTGGATAGCTCAACACATGGGGATTCCTGGAAGGTGGCTCACTCAGGGAAGTCATGGAAACTGCCTGCCGCTTCCCCCATACCTCGCCCTATGCATCACTTCATCTGTACCCTTTGCAATACCCTCCATAATGAACAAGTAAATATAAGTGTTTCCCTGGTTTTATGAGCCCCTCCTGCAAATTAATCGAACCCAAAGAGGGGGTCATGGAAACCCCAACTTGAAGCCAGGTGGTCAGAAGTTCTGGAGGCCTACACTTGTGACTGGCATGTGTGGGGATCAGTCTTGGGGAATAACCCTCAACCTGTGGGATCTGATGCTATCTCTTGGTAGACAGTATTGGAAATGAATTTGAGGACACCTAGCTGGTGTCCACCGCTTGGTGTTTGTGAAAAACAATCCCACACATATGGTAACAGAAATCTTCTTCCGTGTTGATGACAGTTATGATGTGAGAGCAGAGGAGAAACACAGAGTTTTTCCTACATACTACCCTACCACAGGCCTGGAGTCGGCCATATGTCTGAAGAGCTGTCTTTCTATTTGGTGGGGAATGGTACTAGAGACCAAGATGTTATTGATTTTTGATATAGATCAATTTCACCTTTCTAAACGAATTATTTCTGTAACCTTTTTTTTCCTTATGAGAACCAGAATATCTCCCTAATATAAGTCTGTGGCAATTTCAGAATTACTGTCAGTAGCTTTGAGATTATATTAACAGGACCCTTTATTATTTTAGTATGTATTTTACTCAGACCCAGTGATTTGAATTCATTTTCTATTGTTGGATACTCTTTATTAGATTATATATTTTAAATTTCAATATCTTCATTATAGTATACTTTTTTGTCTTAAATGCATTATGTTTCATAATGGGAATGCAAACAAAATACCATATGTATTAGGGTTCTTGAAAGGGATAGAACTGATAGGATACATGTATCTATTAGTATGAAGGGGAGTTTATTAGAAGAATTGACTCACACGATCGCAAGGTAAAGTCACACAATAGGCTGTCTGCAACCTGAGGAGCAAGGAAGCCAGTCCAAGTGCCAAAACCTCAAAATTAGGGACGCCAACAATGCAGCCTTCAGTCTGTGGATGAAGGCCCAAGAGTGCCTGGCAAATCACTGGTGTAAGTTCGAGTCCAAAAGCTGAAGAACTTGGAGTCTGATGTTTGAGGGCAGGAAGCATACAGCACGGAAAAAAGATGAAGGTGAGGACTCAGCAAGTCTCCTCATTCCACTTTCTTCTACATGTTTTATCAATCCCCTGTCCTCCTGTTCTTTGCTCCATGAAAAAGATCCACCTATGACCTCAGGTCCTCAGAGCCACCAGCCCAAGGAACATCTCACCAATTTTAAATCGGGTAAGTGGCCTCTTCTTACTCTCTTCTCCAACCTCTCTTGCTATCCCTCAACCACTTTATCCTTTCCACTCTTCAATCTCTCTCTTCTCTTAATTTCAATTCCTTTCATTTTCTGGTAGAGACAAAGGAGACACGTTTTATCCGTGGACCCAAAACTCCGGCGCTGGTCACGGACTGGGAAGGCAGCCTTCCCTTGGTGTTTAATGATTGCAGGGATGTCTCTCTGATTATTCACCCACGTTTCAGAGGTGTCAGACCACGCAGGGACGCCTGCCTTGGTCCTTCATCCTTAGCGGCAAGTCCTGCTTTTCTGGGGGAGGGGCAAGTACCCCAACCCCTTCTCTCCATGTCTCTACCCCTTCTCCACCTTTCTGGGGGGCAAGAAACCCCCAACCCCTTCTGTTCACCCTGAGTGGCAAGTCCGGCTTTTCTGGGGGAAAGGCAAGTACCCCAACCTCGTATCTCTGTGCCCCGATCCCTTATATCTGTGCCCCGACCTCTTATATTTCTGCACCCCGATCCCTTATTTCCACACCCTGACCTCATATCTCTGTGCCCTGACCCCTTCTCTGCTTTTTTGGAGGGCAAGAACCCCCCACCCCTTCTCCGTGTCTCTACTCTTTTCTCTGGGCTTGCCTCCTTCACTATGGGCAAGCTTCCACCTTCCATTCCTCCTTCTTCTCCATTAGCCTGTGTTCTCAAGAACTTAAAACCTCTTCAACTCTCACCTGACCTAAAATCTAAGCATCTTATTTTCTTCTGCAATGCCGCTTGACCCCAATACAAACTGGATAGTAGTTCCAAATAGCTGGAAAATGGCACTTTCAATTTTTCCATCCTACAAGATCTAAATAATTCTTGTCATAAAATGGGCAAATGGTCTGAGGTGCCTGACATCCAGGCATTCTTTTACACATTGGTCCCTCTCTAGTCTCTGTTCCCAATGCAACTCATCCCAAATCTTCCTTCTTTCCCTCCTACCTGTCCCCTCAGTCCCAACTCCAAGCGTCACTGAGTCTTTCTAATCTTCCTTTTCTGCAGACCCATCTGACCTCTCCCCTCCTCCCCAGGCTGCTCCTCGCCAGGCCAAGCTAGGTCCCAATTCTTCCTCAGCCTCTGCTCCTCCACCCTATAATCCTTTTATCACCTCCCCTCCTCACACCCGGTCTGGCTTACAGTTTCATTCCGTGACTAGCCCTCCCCCACCTGCCCAGCAATTTACTCTTAAAAAGGTGGCTGGAGCTAAAGGCATAGTCAAGGTTAATGCTCCTTTTTCTTTATCCCCAATCAGATAGCGTTTAGGCCATCCTGTACCATTCCTTTTCACCCGTCATCCCAGCCTCTCTTCGCTTTCACTTGGGCTGGCCCTGACACCCATCAGGCTCAGCAAATTACCTGGGCTGTACTGCTGCAAAGCTTCACAGACAGCCCCCATTACTTCAGTCAAGCCCAAATTTCTTCCTTATGTGTTACCTATCTCAGCATAATTCTCATAAAAACACACATGCTCTCCCTGCTGATCATGTCCGATTAATCTCCCAAACCACAATCCCTTACAAAACAACAACTCCTTTCCTTCCTAGGCATGGTTAGTGCAGTCAGAATTCTTACACAAGAGCCAGGACCGCACCCTGTAGCCTTTCTGTCCAAACAACTTGACCTTACTGTTTGAGCCTAGCCATCATGTCTCCGTGCAGCAGCTGCTGCTGCCCTAATACTTTTAGAGGCCCTCAAAATCACAAACTATGCTCAACTTACTCTCTACATTTCTCATAACTTCCAAAATCTATTTTCTTCCTCATACCTGACGCATATACTTTCTGCTCCCCGGCTCCTTCAGCTGTACTCACTCTTTGTTAAGTGCCACAATTACCATTGTTCATGGCCTGGACTTCAATCCGGCCTCCCACATTATTCCTGATACCACACCTGATACCACACCATGACTGTATCTCTCTGATCCACCTGACATTCACCCCATTTCCCCATATTTCCTTCTTTCCTGTTCCTCACCCTGATCACACTTGATTTATTGATAGCAGTTCCACCAGGCCTAATCGCCACACACCAGCAAAGGCAGGCTATGCTATAGTACAAGCCACTAGCCTGCCTCTTAGAACCTCTCATTTCCTTTCCATCGTAGAAATCTATCCTCAAGGAAATAAATTCTCAGTGTTCCATCTGCTATTCTACTACTCCTCAAGGATTATTCAGGCCCTCTCCCTTCCCTACACATCAAGCTCAAGGATTTGCCCCCACCCAGGACTGGCAAATTAGCTTTACTCAACATACCTCTTAGTCTAAGTAGACACTTTCACTAGATAGATAGAGGCCTTTCGTACAGGGTCTGAGAAGGCCACTGCAGTCATTTCTTCCCTTCTGTCAGACATAATTCCTCGGTTTAGCCTTCCCACCTCTATACAGTCTGATAACAGACCACCCTTTATTAGTCAAATCAGCCAAGCCGTTTTTCAGGCTCCTAGTATTCAGTGAAACATTTATATCCCTTACAGTCCTCAGTCTTCAGGAAAAGTAGAACAGACTAAAGGTCTTTTAAAAACACCTCACCAAGTCCAGCCACCAACTTAAAAAGGAATAGACAATACTTTTACCACTTCCCCTTCTCAGAATTCAGGCCTGTCCTCAAAATGCTACAAAGTACAGCCCATTTAGGGTGCAGCAAAACAACATGGCACATGGATACATATGTAACAAACCTGCACATTGTGCACATGTACCCTAAAACCTAAAGTATAATAATAAAAAAATAGAAAATAGAGAAAATAAAAAATACAATTAATAAACAACTTCATATGAATTAAAAAAAAAAAGTACAGCCCATTTAAGCTCCCGTATAGATGCTCCTTTTTATTAGGCCCCAGTCTCATTCCAGACACCAGACCAACTTGGATTGTGCCCCAAAAAACTTGTCATCTCTACTGTCTTCTGTCTAGTCATACTCCTATTCACCGTTCTCAACTACTCATACATGGCCTGCTCTTGTTTACACTACCAGTTTACACTGTTTCTCCAAGCCATCACAGCTGATATCTCCTGGTGCTATCCCGAAAACCACCACTCTTAACTCTTAAAGTAAATAAGTAATCTTTACTGGCAAGGCTATGCTGAACCTCCTTGGGCACTCTCTAATTAGATGCCCTAGGTCCTCCCAATTCTTAGTCCTTTAATACCTGTTTTTCTCCTTCTCTTATTCCGTTTAGTTTTTCAATTCATACAAAACTGTATCCAGGCCATCACCAATAATTCTAAATGACAAATGTTTCTTCTAACAACCCCACAATATCACCCCTTACCACAAAAACTTCCTTCAGCTTAATCTCTCCCACTGTAGGTTCCCACGCCGCCACTAATCCCGCTCGAAGCAGCCCTGAGAAACATTGCCCATTATCTCTCCATACCATCCCCCAAATTGTTGCCGTCCCAACACTTTACCACTATTTCATTTTATTTTTCTTATTAATGTAAGAAGACAGGAATGTCAGGCCTCTGAGCCCAAGCTAAGCCATCATATCCCCTGTGACCTGCACGTACACATCCAGATGGCCGGTTCCTGCCTTAACTGATGACATTCCACCACAAAAGAAGTGAAAATGGCCTGTTTCTGCCTTAACTGATGACATCATGTGAAATTCCTTCTCCTGGCTCATCCTGGCTCGAAAGCTCCCCCACTGAGTACCTTGTGACCCCCACTCCTGCCCTCCAGAGAACAACCCCCTTTTTTCCTTTACCTACCCAAATCCTATAAAATGGCCCCACTCCAGCTCCCTTCGCTGACTCTCTTTTTGGACTCAGCCCACCTGCACCCAGATGAAATAAACAGCTTTATTGCTCACACAAAGCCTGTTTAGTGGCCTCTTCACACAGACACGCATGAAAATAAACATTTACAAACAACCTCAAAGCTGCCCTTATGTACGCTGTTATTACTTTACTCAAAATGTTCAGTATTTCTGTTGACAATGTTTTTCACTTTTCATTGTACAAAATTTGTACTTCTTTGCTAAATTTATTTCTATTTCATTTTTTGATACTATTTTAAATAGAACTGTTTTCTAAATATTATTTTCAATTATTTAGTGCTAGTGTATAGAAGTATAATAGGTTTTTGTGTATTAATCTTGTATCCTGAAACCTCAATAGACTCATTTATTACTTCTAGTCTTTGTTTTTATTTGTGGATTTCTTAGATTTTCTATATACAATATGATTTCATACTTATACTAGATAGTTTTACTTTTTCCTTTCTGATCTGGATGCTTTATTTATTTATTTATTTTACTTGTATATTTGCTTTGGCTAGCATTTCTAGTACAATGATATGTGGAAGTGGCAAACTAGCCATGTCTTGTTCCTTATCTTAGTCGGAAAGATTTCAGTCTTTAACCATTAATTGTGGCATTAGTTGTAGGTTTTCTATAGATGCCTGTATTAGTCTGTTATCATGCTGCTAATAAAGACATACATGAGATTGGGTAATTTATAAAGGAAACAGGTTTAATGGACTCACAGTTTCACATGGCTGGAGAGGCCTCACAATCATGGCTGAAGGAGGAACAAAGTCACAGCTTACATGGCAGCAGACAAGAGGGCATGTGCAGACCTCCCCTTTATAAAACCATCAGATCTCATGAGACTTATTCATTATCACAAGAACAGCATGGAAAAAGCCTGCCCCCGTGATTCAATTACCTCCCACCTGGTGCCTCCCATGACACATGGGGCTTATTACAATTCGAGGTGAGATTTGCTTGGGGACACAGAGCCAAACCAAATCAATGCCTTATAACAAATTAAGGAAGTTTTGTTCCATTCCTAACTTGTTTAGGGTTTTTTATCATGAAAGTTTGTTGGATTTTTAAAATGCTTTGTCTGTGTCTATTGAGATGATCATGCGGTTTTTGTTCTTTATTCTATTAATATTATGTATTACATTGATTTATTTTCATATGTTTAACCAGTCTCACATTTCTGGGATAAATCTCACTCGATTGTGGTATATATTTCTATTTATATATTGCAAGATTTACATGTTATTGGGGATTTTTTTACATCTAAATTCATAGGGATGTTGTTCTGTAATTTTCTTTTCTTGTAGTGTGTTAGTCTGTTTTAGGTGTCAGGGACATACTAACCTCATGAAATGAGTTATGAAGTGTTTTCTCCTCTTCTATACTTTGGAAGAGTTTGTTATGAGATAGTATTAATTATTCTTTAAATATTTGGTAGAATTCATCAGTAAATTCAACTTTCCTTTGTGGTAGGCTTTTGATTTATTTCTTACATTGTTGCTTTAATCTCTTCACCTGTTTTAGATCTATTCAGGCTTTCTATTTCTGTTTCGAATTTCAGTATGTGTAATTGGATTACAGCATTATTAAAGTTCTATATTTCATTATTGACCTTCTGTCTAGTTATTTTATCTATTATTGAAAATGTGGTGTTAAAGTCTTCTGCTACTATTGCTGAAATGTTTATTTCTACCCCTTCAATTATGTTAGTTGTTACTTCATATATTTTGTGATCTGCTGTAAGGTGCGTATACATTTATAATTGTTGTGTTTTCTTGATTGATTGACCCTTTTATCATTATGTAATATCCTTTTTCTTTTTCTTTTTTTTTTTTTTTGATATGGAGTCTTGCTCTGTCACCCAGGCTGGATTGCAGTGGCGCGATCTCGGCTCACTGCAACCTCTGCCTCCTGGGTTCAAGCAATTCTCTTGCCTCAGCCTCCCGGGTAGCTGGGATTACAGGCATGTGCCACCAGACCAGGCTAATTTTTGTATTTTTAGTAGAGACAGGGTTTCACCATGTTGGCCAGGATGGTCTTGATCTCTTGACCTCGTGATCCACCTGTCTTGGCCTCCCAAAGTACTGGGATTACAGGCGTGAGCCACCGCACCCGGCCCATAGAATATCCTTTTTCTATCTCTTGCAACAATTTTTGCCTTAAAATCTATTTTACCTGATTATAATATAGCTATTCCAACCCTGTTTTGATTTACTGTTCGCAGGGAATGTTTTTTTCTATCCTTTCACTTTCAATCTATTTGGTTCTTTAAATCTAAAGTGAGGTACAGACATCATATTTGCATCATTTTTAGAATCCATTCTGCTTTTTGAATGGAGACTTTAACCTAATTTCATTAAAGTAATTGGTGATGAGAAAGAAGCTAACTTGTACCACTTTGCTGTTTATATTCTATACATATTATGTCTTTTTGTGTGTGTGTTTAATTCCTCCATTACTACCTTCTTTTGTGTTAATAGATATTTTCCAGTCTATTATTGTAATAACATTTTAATTCTTTTGTCATTTCTTTTACTATATAGTTTTGAGTTATTTTCCTAGGGATTACAATTAACATCTTAATTTATATCAACCCAGGTCAGATTCATGTCAGTCTAGTTTTTTTTTCTTATTTATTTATTTATTTATTTATTTAGAGTTGGAATCTTCCTCTGTCACCCAGGCTGGAGTGCAGTGGCACAATTATAGCTCACTGCAGCCTCAAACTCCTGGGTTCAAACAATCCTCCCACCTCAGCTTCCTGAGTAGCTGGGACTATACACATGTACCACTGCACCCAGCTACTTTTTATTTTTTGTAGGGACATGGTTTTGTTATGTTGCCTAGGCTTGTCTTGGGCTCCCAGACTCTACTGATCCTCTGCCTTGCCCTCCCAAACTGCTGAGGTTACAGGTTTGAGTCACTGTGTCTGGCCTAGTTTCAGCAGTATACAGAAATTTGCTCTTATATTGTTCTGTTCCTCTCTCTTTGTATTATTATTGTAATAAGTTTCATCTTTATATACTATATGCCTATAGACACAGATTTATGATTTTTGATATATGCAGTTGTCTTCTAAATCAGATAGGAGAAAAATATTACAAATAATAAATTTATACTAACTCATATTTACCTATTAAAAAACATTTGTTGGTGCTCTCTATTTCTTCATGTGGACTTGAGTTACTCTTTAGTCTCTTTTCATAGCAGCTTAAGAAACTGCCTTTAGTATTTCTTATAGGATAGGTCAGCTAGCAATTGCTTCTTTCAGTTTTTGTTTATCTAGGAATGTCTAAATTTCTTTTTCATTTTTGAAAGATAGTTTTGTTATCCTGTTAACTAAGTTTTGCTTGGTTGACAGTCTTACAGTTCCCACTGTGCTGTGGCCTCCATGGTTTCTGGTTAGATAACAGCTATTGACCTTATTAAGAATTCCTTGTATGTAATCAATCACTTCTTTTTTTTTGCCACTTTCAAGATGATTTTTTTTGCCTTCCAATAGTTTGATTATGATGTGTCTAGTTGTAAATTTGCTTGTGTTTATTCTACTTGGAGTTTATTGAGGTTCTTAGATATGTAGGTTTACGTTGTTCATTAAATTTGGGAAGCTTGTGTGGTCATTATTTCTTTAAATATATATATATTTTTACCCTTTCTCTCATTTGTCTCCTTCCGTGACTCTCATTATGGATATGTTGTTATGTTTGCTGATGGCCACCAGGTATCTGAGACTCTGTTTATTTTTATTTCTTCTTTGTTTTTCTGTTTCTCAGAATGGACCATCTTAATTGATCTATCTTCAAGTTCACTGATTCTTTCTTCTCCCTGCTCAAATCTGCTGTTGAGATCCTCTACTGATTTATAAATTTTATTTATTATACCCCTTCAGAACTTCTATTTGGTTCTTTCTTCTATTATTTCTATCTATTAATACTCCACATTTGGTCGTATATTATTCTCATACTTTCCTTTAGTTGTTTAGTTCTTTGTTAATATTTAAAATCGCTGATTTAAAGTCTTTTCTAGTAAATCCAGTATATGGTATTCTCTTGGAAGGTTTCTATTGACTTTTCCCGCCCCCTGCATATGGGCCATATTTTCTTCTTTCTTTGCATGTCTTATAACTATTTGTTAATACTAGACATTTAAAATTGTAGTGTGGTAACTCTGGAAATAGATTCCTTCCCCTCTTCAGAATTTGTTGTTGTGGTTGTTTGCTGTTCTTGTTGTTGTTACTGTTTGTTGTTTAGTGACTTATCTGAACTAATTCTGTAAAGTTTATATTCCTTGTGTATGGACACTGAATTCTCTGCTCTGCTTACCTTAGCAGTCAGCTAGCAGCTGGATAGAGATTTCATTTAATTGCCTGGAACCAATACATCTTCCAGTCTTTGCTGAGGGGTTCTTTTCTTGGGTTGAAGCGTTTCTTGAACACTCAGTCAGATAGTTTAAAACTCTTTATTAGCCCTCACTTTTTGCTTACAGAGAAACTTGTGCTTAGACAGCAGTGATAGCTTAGGACCTTCTGAGGTCTTTCCCAAGTATACATACAGTTCTGAGCCTGTTCACCACTCTATATTTTCACATAGCCTTCTAGATTCCCAAGTACGTGTTAGAGTTCATCAAAGTCCCTTTTGGACATCTCATTTCCAAGATTTTTCTTTTAACCTTTTTGTTAGTCTACGGTTTGCACCATCTTATTAACCACCTAAGATGCCACAACATTCAATTGTCTCTAATTGTTTTTAGAAAATTCTCCTGGCAAGAAGGCTGTTCAAGTCAGGTCAAATTAAGACAACTTTGTGAGTGGTTTCTTTTATGGAACCACCAGAGATGACAAATTATAACTGTTCTTTGGGAATGCAACCTTGTACTACCTCCAATCTTTTTCTTCTTCCTCCATGGACTGTCAGACTACTGGTTTTTACCATGATTGTGATCTATTGATGTTCAAAGTTACAGCAGGACTGAAAAAAGGTATGAAGATAGATAAGTTAAACTACAACAAAACTCACTTTCCTTATCAAGATACTGTTTTTTTCCTTGCATAAATATTTCCTGTTTTTGCTGCAAGTCTGATTAATTTCCAGAGCTCTGAAAAGTTGATGTCAACCATTTTTTTCTATAGTTCTTATTGCTTTTATACAGAAGAGGAATTTTACAGGTTCTTACTGTCATTTTTTTTTTTTTTTTGCTGGCATCTCATTTTTTAAAAATAATAAATTTTATTTTTTAGAATAGTTTTAGGTTCATAATGCCATTGAGCTGCAAGCATAGAGTTCCCATATAACTCCTGCTTCCACATGTATACAACCTGCTCTACTATCAACATCTTGCATCATAGTTCTACACTTATTGCAAGAGATGAACTTCCATTGACACATTATTACAAAGTACATTAGGATTCACTTGTTGGAAGTTTTATGAATTTTTTGAAATTTATAATAACGTGTATTCATCATTGCAGTATAATACAGAATAATTTTACTCCCTAAAAATCAACTGTGCACTGTCCATTCATCTGTCAACTCCTCTTAACCTCTGGCAACCACTGATTTTTTGTGTCTCCATGGTTTTCCTTTTTCCAGAATGACATATAGTTGGAATCATACAGTATGTAGTCTTTCAAAATTGGCTTTTTAAACCTAGAAATATGCATTTAAGTTTCCCCTGAGTCTTTTTATAGCTTGATAGCTCATTTCTTTTTAGTGCTGAATAATATTCCATTGTCCAACTGTACCACGGTTCATTTCATTCATCTACTAAAGGACATCTTGGTTACTTCAATATTTTGGCAATTATGAATAAAGCTGCTATAAACAGCTATGCTCAAGTTTTGGTGTGAACATATATTTTGGATTCATTTGCATAAATACCATGGAACGTGATTTCTGGATCATATGGTAATGCTATGTTTAGTTTTGTAAAAAACTGGGAAACTGTTTTCCAAAGTGGCTATAGCATTTTGCATTTCCACCAGCAATGAAAGAGAGTTCCTGTTCCACATCCTTGCCAGCATTTGGTGTTGTCCATGTTTTGGATTTTAACCATCCTAGTAGGTATGCAGTGGTAGCTTGTTGTTTTAATCTGCAATTAACTAGTGACATATGTTGAACATCTTTTTATATGCTTATGTTCCATCTTTATATCTTCTTTGGTAAAGTGTCAATTCAGGATTTTTACCCCTGTTTTAATTGGGTTGTAACATTTCTTATTGTTGAGTTTTAAGAGTACTTTATATTTTGGTTAAAAATCTTTTATTAGATGTTTCTTTTGTAAATATTTTCTCCCAGTCTGTGTCTTGCCTTCCCATTCTCTTGACATTTCTTTAACAGAGTCAAAATTTTCAATTCGAATGAAGTTCACTATATCAATTATTTTTCATGTATTGTGCCTTTGATGTTGTACCTAAAAAGTCATCACTATACTGAAGGTCATCCACCTTTTTTTCTATGTTATTTTGTAGAAATTTAATACTTTAAAAATTTTATATCTGGGTCTATAATGCATTTTGAGTTTATTTTTGTAAAGGATGCAAGATCTGGGTCTAGATTCATTTTTTTTTTTTTTTTTTTTTTTTGCATGTGGATGTCAGCATCATTGTTTTGAAAAGACTATCTTCTCTCCATTGTATTGCCTTTGCTCCTTTGTCAAACATTGGTTGATGATATTTATGCGGTTCTATTTCTGGGCCCTCTGTTCTATTCCATTGATTTATTTGTCTGTTCCTTTGCCATAGCACACTGTTGATTATTGTAGCTTTGGGGTAAGTCTTGAATTCAAGTAACATCCAGAGTTTTTCTTCTCATTCATTATTGAGTTGGCTATTCTGGGTCTTTCACTTTTTCATATAAACTTTAAAGTCAATTTGCTTATATGTACAAAATAACTTGCTGAGATTTTGATTGGAATTTCATTACATCTATAGTTTGAGTTAGAAAGAACCAACATTTTGATAACATTGAATCTTCCTATTCATGAACATAGAACATCCATTTATTTCATTCTTTTTATATATCTTTTATCAGAGTTTTGTAGTTTTCCATATATAGATCTGATACATATTTTGTTAGATTTAAAGCTAAGTATTTCATTTTTGGGGGGTGGTAATATAAATGGTAATGTGTTTTTAATTTCAAATCCCACTTGTTTTTTGCTGATATTTAGGAAAGCAATTGACTTTGTATACTAACCTTGTATCCTGCAACACTGCTATCATTGTTCATTAGTTCCAGGAGGCATTATTTATTTATTTTTATTTTATTTTATTTATTTTTTATACTTTAAGTTCTACTGTACATGTGCACAATGTGCAGGTTTGTTACATATGTATACATGTGCCATACTGGATTGCTGCACCCATCAACTCATCATTTACATTAGGTATTTCTCCTAATGCTATCCCTCCCCCAGTCCCCCCCGACAGGCCTTGGTGTGTGATGTTCCTTGCCCTGTGTCCATGTGTTCTCGTTGTTCAACTCTCACCTATGAGTGAGAACATGTTGTGTTTGGTTTTCTGTCCTTGTGATAGCTTGCTTAGAATGATGGTTTCCAGCTTCATCCACATCCTTGCAAAGGACATGAATTCATCCTTTTTTATGGCTGCATATTATTCCATGGTGTATATGTGCCACATTTTCTTAATCCAGTCTATCATTGGTGGACATTTGCGTTGGTTCTAAGTCTTTGCTATTGTGAATAGTGTCGCAATAAACATACATGTGCATGTGTCTTTATAGTAGCATGATTTATAATCCTTTGGGTATATAGCCAGTAATGGGATCGCTGGGTCAAACGGTATTTCTAGTTCCGGATCCTTGAGGAATCGCCACACTGTCTTCCACAATGATTGAACTAATTTACACTCCCAACAACAATGTAAAATCATTCCTATTTCACCACATCCTCACTAGAATCTGTTGTTTCCTGACTTTTTGATGATAGCCATTCTAACTGGCATGAGATGGTATCTCATTGTGGTTTTGATTTGCATTACTTTGATGACCAGTGATGATGACCATTTTTTCATATGACTGTTGGCTGCATAAATGTCTTCTTTTGAGAAGTGTCTGTTCATATCGTTTGCCCACTTTTTGATAGGGTTGTTTGTTTTTTTCTTGTAAATTTGTTTAAGTTCTTTGTAGATTTTGGATATTAACCCTTTGTCAAATGGGTAAATTGCAAAGATTTTCTCCCATTCTGTAGGTTGACTGTTCACTTTGATGATGATAGTTTCTTTTGCTGTGCAGAAGCTCTTTAGTTTAATTAGATCCCATTTGTCAATTTTGTTTTTTGGTACCACTGCTTTTGGTGTTTTTGTCATGAAGTCTTTGCCCATGCCTATGTCCTGAATGGTATTACCTAGGTTTTCTTCCAGGGTTTTTATGGCATTAGGTCTGACATTTAAGTGTTTAATCCATTTTGAGTCAATTTTTGTATATGGTGTAAGGAAAGGATCCAGTTTCAGCTTTCTACATATGGCTTGCCGGTTTTCCCAGCACCATTTATTAAATAGGGAATCCTTTCCCCATTTCTTGTTTTTGTCAGGTTTGTCAAAGATCAGATGGTTGTAGATGTGTGGTGTTATTTCTGAGGTCTCTGTTCTGTTCCGTTGGTCTATATATCTGTTTTGGTACCAGTACCATGCTTTTTTCATTACTATATCCTTGTAGTACAGTTTGAAGTCAGGTAGCATGATGCCTCCAGCTTTGTTCTTTTGGCTTAGGATTGTCTTGGCAATATGGGCTCTTTTTTGGTTCCATGTGAACTTTAAAGTAGTTTTTTCCAATTCTGTGAAGAAAGTCATTGGTAGCTTGATGGGGATAGCATTTAATCTATAAGTTACCTTGGGCAATACGGCCATTTTCACAATATTGATTCTCCCTATCCATGAGCATGGAATGCTCTTCCATTTGTTTGTGTTCTCTTTTATTTCATTGAGCAGTGGTTTGTAGTTCTCCTTAAAGAGGTCCTTCACATCACTTGTAAGTTGGATTCCTAGGTATTTTATTCTCTTTGTAGTAACTGTGAATGGGAGTTCACTTATGATTTGGCTCTCTATTTGCCTATTATTGGTGTATAGGAATGCTTGTGATTTTTGCACATTGATTTTGTATCCTGAGACTTTGCTGAATTTGCTTATCAGCATAAGGAGATTTTGGACTGAGATGATGGGGTTTTCTAAATATACAATCATGTCATCTGAAAACAGAGACAATTCAACTTCCTCTTTTCCTAATTGAATACCCTGTATTTCTTTTTCTTGCCTGACTGCCCTAGCCAGAACTTCCAACACTATGTTGAATAGGAGTGGCGAGAGAGGGCATCCTTGTCTTGTGTCAGTTTTCAAAGGGATGCTTCCAGTTTTTGCCCATTCAGGATGATACTGGCTGTGGGTTTGTCATAAACAGCTCTTATTATTTTGAGATACATTCCATCAATACCTAGTTTATTGAGAGTTTTTAGCATGAAGCACTGTTGAATTTTGTCAAAGGCCTTTTCTGCATCTATTGAGATAATCATCTGGTTTTTGTCATTGGTTTTGTTTATGTCATGGATTACATTTATTGATTTGCATATGTTGAACCAGCCTTGTATCCCAGGGATGAAGCTGACTTGATTGTGATGGATAAGCTTTTTGATATGCTGCTGAATTTGGTTTGCCAGTATTTTATGGAGTATTTTCACATCTATGTTCATCAGGGATATTGGCCTAAAATTCTTTTTTTGTTGTGTCTCTTCCAGGCTTTAGTATCAGGATGATTCCAAAACTCATAAAATGAGTTAGGGAGGATTCCCTCTTTTTTGATTGATTGAAATAGTTTCAGAAGGAATGGTACCAGCTCCTCTTTGTACCTCTGGTAGAATTCGGCTGTGAATCCTTCTGGTCTTGGGCTTTTTTTGGTTGGTAGGCTATTAATTATTGCCTCAGTTTCAGAACCTGTTATTGGTCTATTCAGAGATTCAACTTTTTCCTGATTAAGTCTTGGGGGGTGTATGTGTCCAGGAATTTATCCATTTCTTCTAGATTTTATAATTTATTTGTGTAGAAGTGTTTATAGTATTCTCTCATGGTAGTTTGTATTTCTGTGGGATCAGTGGTCATATCCCCTTTAACATCTTTTATTGCATCTATTTGATTCTTCTCTCTTTTCTTCTTTGTTAGTCTTGCTAGAAGTCTATCTATTTTGTTGATCTTTTAAATAAACCAGCTCCTGGATTCATTGATTTTTTGAAGGGTTTTTTTATGTCTCTATCTCCTTCAGTTCTGCCCTGATTTTAGTTATTTCTTGTCTTCTGCTAGCTTTTGAATGTGTTTGCTCTTGCTTCTCTATTTCTTTTAATTGTGATGTTAAAGTGTCGATTTGAGATCTTTTCTGCTTTCTTTTGCTTACATTTAGTGCTATAACTTTTCCTCTACACACTGCTTTCAATGTGTCCCAGAGATTCTGGTACTTTGTGTCTTTGTTCTCATTGGTTTCAAAGAACATCTTTATTTCTGCTTTCATTTTGTTATTTACCCAGTAGTCATTCAGAAGCAGGTTGTTCAGTTTTCATGTATTTGTGTGGTTTTGAGTGAGTTTCTTAATCCTGAGTTCTAATTTGATTGCACTGTGGTCTGAGAGACAGTTTGTCGTGATTTATGTTCTTTTACATTTGCTGAGGAAAGTTTTACTTTCAATTATGTGGTCAATTTTAGAATAAGTGCAATGTGGTGCTCAGAAGAATGTATATTCTGTTGATTTGGGGTGGAGAGTTCTGCAGATGTTTACTAGGTCTGCTTGATGCAAAGCTGAGTTTGAGTCCTCGATACCCTTGTTAACCTTCTGTCTCATTGATCTGTCTAATATTGACAGTGAGGTGTGAAAATCTCCCATTATTATTGTGTGGGAGTCTAAGTCTCTTTGTAGGTCTCTAAGGACTTGTGTTATGAATCTGGGTGCTCCCGTATTGGGTGCACATATATTTAGGATAGTTAGCCTTTCTTGTTGAATTGGTCCATTTACCATTATGTAGTGGCCTTCTTTGTCTCTTTGGATCTTTGTTAGTTTAAAGTCTGTTTTATCAGAGGCTAGGATTGCAACCCCTGCTTTTTTTTTGCTTTCCATTTGCTTGGTAGATCTTCCTCCATCCCTTTATTTTGAGCCTATTTGTGTTTCTGCACATGAGATGGGTCTCCTGAATACAGCACACTGATGGGTCTTGACTCTTTATCCAATTTGCCAGTCTTTTAATTGGGGCATTTAGCCCATTTACATTTAAGGTTAATATTGTTATGTTTGAATTTGATCCTGTTATTATGATGTTAGCTCATTATTTTGCCCGTTAACTTATGCAGTTTCCTCATAGCATCAATGGTCTTTACAATTTGGCATGTTTTTGCAGTGGCTGGTACTGTTTGTTCTTTTCCACGTTTAGTGCTTTTTTCAGGAGCTCTAGTAAGGCAGTCCTGGTGGTGACAAAATCTCTCAGCATTTGCTTGTCTATAAAGGATTTTATTTCTCCTTCATTTATGAAGCTTAATTTGGCTGGATATGAAATTCTGGGTTGAAAATTCTTGTCTTTAAGACTGTTAAATATTGGCCTCCACTCTCTTCTGGCTTGTAGGGTTTCTGCCAAGAGATCCACTGTTAGTCTGATGGGCTTCCCTTTGTGGGTAACCCAACCTTTCTCTCTGGCTGCCCTTAACATTTTTTCCTTCATTTCAACTTTGGTGAATCTGACAATTATATATCTTGGGGTTGCTCTTCTTGAGGAGTATCTTTGTGGTGTTCTCTGTATTTCCTGAATTTGAATGTTGGCCTGCCTTGCTAGGTTAGGGAAGTTCCCCTGGATAATATCCTGAAGAGTGTTTTCTAACTTGGTTCTATTCTCCCCATCACTTTCTTGTACACCAATCAAACATAGATTTGTTTTTTTCACATAGTCCCATATTTCTTGGAGGCTTTGTTCATTTCTTTTCACTCTTTTTTCTATAATCTTGTCTTCTCGCTTTATTTCATTAATTTGATCTTCAATCACTGATATCCTTTCTTCCACTTGATTGAATTGGCTATTGAAGCTTGTGCATGCGTCACGAAGTTCTCCTGCCATGTTTTTCAGCTCCATCAGATCATTTAAAGTCTTCTCCACACTGCTGATTCTAGTTAGCCATTCGTCTAATCTTTTTTCAAGGTTTTTAGCTTCCTTGCGATGGATTGGAACATGCTCCTTTAGCTCGGAGAAGTTTGTTATTACCAACCTTCTGAAACCTACTTCTGTCAACCTATCAAACTTGTTCTCCAACCAGTTTTTTTCCCTTGCTGGCAAGAAGCTGCTATCCTTTGGAGGAGAAGAGGTGCTCTGTTTTTTGGAATTTTCAATTTTTCTGTTCTGGCTTCTCCCCATCTTTGTGGTTTTATCTACCTTTGGTCTTTGATTTCGGTGACCTACAGATGGGGTTTTGGTCCTTCTGTTGATGTTGATGCTATTCCTTTCTGTTTGTTAGTTTTCCTTCTAACAGTCAGACCTCTCAGCTGCAGATCTGTTGGAGTTTGCTGGAGGTCCACTCCAGACCCTGTTTACCTGGGTATCACCAGTGGAGGCTGCAGAACAGCAAATATTGCTGCCTGATGCTTCCTCTGGAAGCTTTGTCCCAGAGGGGCACTCACCTGTTTGAAATATCTGCCGGCCCCTACTGGGAGGTGTTTCCTAGTCAGGCTACACAGGGGTCAGGGACCCACTTGAGGAGGCAGCTTGTCTGTTCTTGGAGCTCGAATACTGTGCTGAGAGAACCACTGCTCTCTTCAGAGCTGTCAGACAGGGACGTTTAAGTCTGCAGAAGCTGTCTACTGCCTTTTGTTCAGATATTCCCTGCCCCCAGAAGTGGAATCTACAGAGGCAGTAGGCCTTGCTGAGTTGCAGCGGGCTCTGCATAGTTCATGCTTCCCGGCCACTTTGTTTACACTGTGAGCTACTCAAGCCTCAGCAATGGCAGACGCCCCTCCCCCCAGTCAAGCTGCAGCCTTGCAGGTTGATCTCAGACTGCTGCACTTGCAGTGAGCAAGGCTCTGTGGGTGTGGGATCCACCGAGCGAGACACGGGAGGGTATCTCCTGGTCTGCTGGGTGCTAAGACCATGGGAAAAGTACAGTATTTGGTCAGGATTGTACTGTTTCTCCAAGTACAGTCTGTCAGGGCTTCCCTTGGCTAGGAAGGGGAAATCTCCTGACCCTTGCTCTCCAGGGTGAGGCAACATCTCACCATGCTTCAGCTCGCTCTCTGTGGGCTGCATCTACTGTCCAGCCAGTCCCAGTGAGATGAAGCAGATACCTCAGTTGGAAACGCAGAAGTCACTCATCTTCTTCATCGATCTCACTGGGAGCTGCAGACTGGAGCTGTTCCTATTCAGTTATCTTGGAAGCACTCCCATCATGTGGTTTTAATTAACATTTTTCTTATTGCAGGGCCAGATGGGGTGGCTCATGCCTGTAAATCCCAGCAATTGAGAAGCTGATGTGAGTGTATCACTTGAGGCCAGGTGTTTGAGACCAGCCTGGCCAACATGACAAAGCCCCATCTCTACTAAAAATATAAAAACTAGCCAAGCATCATGGAGCACACCATGGTAATCTCAGCTACTTGAGAAGCTGAGACATGAGAATTGCTTGAACCTAGGAGGCAGAGTTTGCAGTGAGCCAAGATTGCACTACTACACTCTAACCCGAGCAACAGAGTGAAACTCTGTCTCAAAAAAAAATTAATATTTTTCTTATTGCTAATAATGTGTCAGGCCTCTGAGCCCAAGCTAAGCCATCATATCCCCTGTGACCTGCATATAGACATCCAGATGGCCTGAAGCAACTACAGATCCACAAAAGAAGTGAAAATAGCCAGGTCCAGCCTTAACTGATGACATTCCACCATTGTGATTTGTTCCTGCCCCACCCTAACTGATCAATTGACTTTCTGACAATGCACCCTCCCCACCCTTAAAAGGTACTTTGTAATATTCTCCCCCACCCTTAAGAAAGTACTTTGTAATATTCTCCCCACCCTTGAGAATGT
The DNA here is from genome assembly GCF_009828535.3 of Hylobates moloch. Taxonomy (NCBI): domain Eukaryota; kingdom Metazoa; phylum Chordata; class Mammalia; order Primates; family Hylobatidae; genus Hylobates; species Hylobates moloch. The sequence goes on along the minus strand of NW_026652284.1, from coordinate 36,752,528 downwards.
ACTTTGTAAGAAGATCTGCCCCCTGCCCGCAAAATTTGCTCCTAACTCCACCGCCTATCCCAAACCTGTAAGAACTAATGATAATTCCACCACCCTTTGCTGACTCCTTTTTTGGACTCAGCCCACCTACACCCAGGTGGAATAGATAGCCTTGTTGCTCACACAATGCCTGTTGGTGGTCTCTTCACATGGATGTGCATGACATTATGAACGATTTATATCTCCTTTTAAAATAAAATGGCTGTTGTAGTTTTTTGCATTAAAGAAATTGCATTACCTCTTTTTTTTTCTTAGTTATTGATTTGTAGGAGTACTTAATATATTCTGGTTAGGAGTCCCTTGTTTGGTATTTGTATTGCAAATATCTTCTCTCACAATGTACTTCATCTTTTTACAGTCTTTGTGGTATCTTTGATGCATAAAGATTTTAAACAAAAAAGAAATTAATAAATATGGGTCTTAGTATTTTTTTTGGATCCTGTTTCAGAAACCTTTGCTTACCTTAGTGTTATCAAGATAATATCTTGTGTTTTTACCTAGAATATTTTTCTTATTACCTTTCTCATTTAGAACTACTAATCTGGAACTGATTTTTTTATTTGGTAAAATATGAGATAGGGCCAATCTTAATTTCTTCCCATATAGATATAAATTGACACAGCATCATTTATTGAAAAGACTATTCTTTCCTCATTGTATTGTTGAGACATTTTATCATAAATTGTCTTCCTATTTATGAACATAGAACATCTCTGTTTATTTAGTTATTTTTGTATGTAGTATATTGGTAGATGTAATTATATATTCTCTATTTTTTTCTGTTGTTCTATTTGTCTATCTTTGTGCCATTACCACAAATGGTTTAGTTACTGTAGCTTTATAATGAGTCTAGCTTTATGGTAATATAAAAGTCTTCCAACTTTGTTCTGATTCAAGAATATTTTTGCTATAGTTAGGCTTTTGCATTTCCATGAAGATTTTGAAGCAGCTTGTCAATTTCCAAATAAAGATTCCTCTGGGTTTTTCACTGGGGTTTCATGAGATCTATGAATTAATTTGAGGAAATTGACATTTCTGTTATAGCAGTCTTCCAATCTGTGTCTATCCCACAACTAATGAGGTCTTATTTAATTTATCTCAGTGAAGTTTTATAGTTTTCTATGTAGATGTTTTACTCACATTTCATTAAATTTATTGCTAGATGTTTGATGATTTTGATGCTGATGTAAGTAATGATCACTTTTCAAATTTCATTTTTGTTACTAATGTTCAGAAATACAGTTGATTTTTATTTATTGAACTATTATCCAGTGACTTTTGAAATTAAATTTACTTATTCTTATAGTTTATCTGTATATTATTTTGGGTTTTCTATAGATACAGTAATTTGTCATTGAGTAGAGTTTTATTATTCTCTTTTTACTTGTTATGTTTTTGTTTCTTTTGCTTGCTGTATTTTATGAATTAATTCCTCCAGACAATTATTAAACTGCAGTGATAGAAGATTTTATTGTCTCATTTTTGATTGCATAGAGAAAGTTTTCAACTTTTATCATTGTTATGATCTTTGGGTTTTTGCAAATGCATTTTTCACATTATATTTTCAGTTGCTAAAGCTTTTTTTTTAAGTTTAAAATTTGATGTAATTATTTTGCATTTAATTTTGTCAAATGTTTTTAATGTATACTTTGAGGTTACCATATAGATTTTTGTTTATTCTATTGAAATGGTGTTTTTTACTGACTTATTTTATGATGTTAACCAACCTTGCATTTTTGGTATAAACCTCATTTTTTCATGATACATGACATTTCTTTTATATTGGTCTAATTTATTTGGTAACATAAATGTTTTGTATACATGTCTTTATAAGGAAGTTTGGCTTATGCTATTCCTGTTTTTTCATGTCTCTGACCGATTATGGTATCAAAGTTATGCTGTCCTCATAGTAAATAGTACGAGGAACAAGGCTCTTGACCCCCCTAATCGTTCACAGAAAAATCAGTGGCATGCAGAAGATTGATTAATAGGAGAAAAGGCATACAAATTTATTTAATATGTATACATGGGAGCTTTCGGAATGAAAATCCAAGCCTTCAATCAAGTATAAAACCTTGTATATCATTTTAAGACTACAGAAAAAGTGGGGGCTTGGAACTTGGCAAAGTAGGTTACGAGAGGGGGCAGAAAGGGAATTCTGTTGAGGGGCAATAAATGATTACTAGAGAGAAAAATTGGAAGGGGGACAGAAATTAACTTATAAATAGTTCTCTTTGGAATTTAAATGGCCCTTGGAGAAAGTCTTTATCTTAAAAAAGGGTCTGTTCAGCTCTGATTACATTTTTGGTCTTCTTTTCTGTAATGGATAATGAGATAACAAGGAGGGGAACAGGAACAATTGTTCTCCTTGGTGGGTCAGTACTATCTTTATGTAGATAGAATAAAAATTTCTTCTAGGGCTTGTGGATCTCTAAGGTTTTAATTCAGAATACTTATTATACAAGACAACCATATTTTGGGGTGAAATTGTTTGATTCCTTTCAACAGTGTTTCCTCATTTTTAATTTTCTGAATTATTGGAAAATTGGTATTTTTTTCCTTTCTTAGATTTTGGAAAAGATACCAATTAAGCCATTGAAGCCTGACTTTTTTTTGGTAAAAAGTTTTCAGACTCTCTCTCTCTCTATATATATATATATTTAAAGTAAGGGCAGTACTATTCAGATTTGCAAACCCCCATTTTTGTTGACAATTTTAGTAAATTGTGTTTTAAAGGAATTTGTCTCTATTTTTTTTGACTGATGGCTATTTAAAAGTGTTTTAATTTTTTCAAATTTTAAAGTTATATATTATTATTGATTTTTAGCTTAATTCTTCTGTTGTTAGAGAACATACTCTATTTAACTTCAGTTCTTTACATTGATGCGTCTTAAATTGATTTCTCAAACTCTCCATTTTCACTTAGTTTCAGACATTAACACACACATACACCCTTTTAGATAGTATTATAGAGAGGTAAATCACAGAGAGGCCTACTTATCCATCATTGCAATCTTAGGAACACTAATGTTTATGAGGAGAAAGAGGACACAACTAACTGTAACAGCCTGATGAGTTCTTCCTGCTCACTGTCCAGAAAAGTCAGTGCACCGAGACCAGCAGGTTTTGCAGCAAAAAAGGGTTTAACTATTGCAAATCCAGCCAAGTAGAAGGATGGGAGACAATTCTAAAACCCACCTCCCCAGAACTTTGTAGACTAGTGTTTTTAAGGATAATTTGATGAGCAGGGGGCAAGGGAATGGGTGCTGATGATTGATTGGGGATAAAATCATAGGGATGTTCAAAACGGTCTTTGAGCATGTGCTGAGTCCCTTTCTGGGTGGGAGTTATGGGACTGGTTGAGCCAGTTTCCTGCTATGTGTCACAAGTCTGAGTGGCATCAGGTGGTCTGCCCAAATGCAAATGTCTGGAAAATGCCTCGAAAACCAATCTTAGGTTGTGACAATAGTGATGTTATTTATGGGAGCAATGGAGAGGTTAAAAATCTTGTGACTTCCAGAACAATGTCTGGTTATTGTTGAATGATGCCTACATCTTAGCAGAATTCAGGCCCTGCCCATAATCCTAAACTGTGGTCTTTCATTAGTCTTCCAAAGGCAGATTCAGTCCTTGGAGAGTAGTCAGTTTGGGGAGGGATTCTTATCATCCTTGGTTCAAAGTTAAATTATTAACTAAACCCCTTCCATAGTTAGCTTGGCCTACACCCAGGAATGAGCAAGGACAGTTAGCTTGTGAGTTTAGAAGCAAGATGGAGTCAGCTGTGCTAGATTTCATTCACTGTCATAATTTTTGCAAAACTGGTTTTATAAGGAGAAAGTTAAAGATCAGTTGGGAGAAAGCACTTGTCACTTCCAAAAAAGCTGAGCGATAAGAGCTTCAGAAAAGAGCACAGCCCTTTGCCCCAACAGATATGTATTAAGTGGTTCAAATATCACTCTTTCCCATAATAATAAGACATTTAAAAAAATTTTATGGCTGAGGCAGCCTTCCTACCCTGATGGAAGCCTTTTCAAAATCATATCTTACATCATAGTTCCTCAAACCATTAAAATCCGAATTGACAGAGCGTTAAAAATGTAAGGAATGAACAAACAGTGACTATAGAGATCACCTCTCTCTCTTTCAAAAGGCAAAAGCAAAAATCAAAGAAACTAGCAAGGAAACAAACAAACAAAATATGTAGGAAGAAAACTATTATAAAGCTTGGCTTAAAGGAGAAAATAAGACCAAACTACAGGGAAAATTCCTGGAGCACATAAAAACAGGAAATGGGCAAGGATAAGGAAAGCTCTAGTTTACAGGAGAGACCAAAGTGAACTTTTTTCTTAGGTTAAGTCTTTAATAAGCTTCCCCAAGCTTTTCCCAGAACTCACACATTTTCCAGTTTGAAGTCGTTAGCATATCACAGGCATGCCCCTTTTCTAGTATGTTAAATTGTGATAACATTTCAATAGAAGAAGTGGGAACCTGACCTGCTGTTTTTCACTTCTTTCCTCATTTACATACTTGAAGGTTCAGGAAATAAATTTAAGAAGCACATGGCCTTTTAATTTCCCTTTCCAAATTTCCAACATTTTCTGGTAGCTTAGGTACACTTTTTTAAAGAAACTGCAGTAGACTATTTATATAAGATACACTTGGAGAATATGCCTAATGCTTCTTCTCAAGACTACTGTTTTGCTAGATTTTCACTTTGGGGGTTTGTTACATCTTAGAGGACAGAATTTGACCAGAGTGAGCTGTGTAACCATAGAACTCTGATGGATTATAATAGTGAAGGCAGCATGCGATACCTCTTTGTCTGCTTTCTGGAGAGAATGGTCATGTTAGTGCTCAGGCTTTGGTTCTGCTAAGGGCCTTGGTGAGTTTGGTAGAAGATGAGTACCATCCCTTAGTTAGTGTTAAGATTTCAGAAGAAAGGAGAAGCTAGTCTGCCTGGAGGAACTTGGAGGATGAGAGTCAGGTTGGAGTATATGCTCTGGAGAGAGGAGGTAAAAAAACAGGAGTGGAAGGAAAAAAAATGATGACAGGAGACTGATGTTTCTCATCCCAGCAAGCATATATATCTTGAGTAAATTCTTTTAAAACTGGTGAAGTATTTGAAATGAGTAGGTTTTTGTGGAAACTGAGAGAAGGGTTGAGCTGCATGCCCAGAGAGATGCATGGAAGAAAACAAGACAGACTATAAGAATGATACAAGTGAAGTTTCCATCAACCCCCAGAGTTCTGCAAGGAATCTTGAGGCAATTATCAGACATCCAGCAGCTGAGGAGTGGACTGGGGCTCATGCCAAGTAAGGATTTGTCTCCAAGGGGCAAGGGGCTCCATCTGACATGTCTCACATTTATGTGACGTTTCGTAGTTTCCTCCCCATTTCTTTTCTCTCTTCACTCTTTTAAGCTGATGATTTCTACATCTTTATCTTCAGCTGCATTTTTTCCTCCATGAACTTGATTCATATTTTCAACTACGTATAGGAGATCCATAATCAGATAAACTGCAGGTGTATCAAGCTCACAAATTCACTAGTGTTTCCATTGCTTTCCTTAACTCTCAAATTTCAACTGTTTCCATATATAGTGCTCTACATTTTGTTTAATAGTAACATAGCCAACCCATAATACATTGGGTGCAGTGCACCCGTGGCTTCTAGTTAGGTTTGACCAATGAAAGGCAGGTAGGAGGTAAGAGGGCAGGGGGAGAGAGACAGTTGTGTTGCCCTGCCACTTCTGTGTTTTGGAATTGCTCTTCTGGCAGTGGCTACCTCCACAACTGTATCTCTTGCTAAGGGTGACCTTTCCCACAGCTTCAGCTCTCATCCAGCTTTGGTAAAAATATTTCTTCTTTTAATTGTTTCAGGCCTAAGTAAAGACTTCCTGCTGTTGCTTGTTTCTGGGTATCTAAGTATCTCCTCTTATTTTCTTCAATTTTGCCCTTAATGCTACATATAATCTCTTCATTAAATTCTCCTCAAATTCCCTGTCTAGCATGCTTTCTGTGTCCTGCCAAACCTTGACTCTTACAGTTGTCTTGGTGTCTCCCATATTCAAAACTGAGCCAACCCCTCTGGTTCCTGTAGCTCATGTTGCCTTCAACAGAAAATGTCTGCTTCAGCCCCAACTCCTTGGGATTCAACTCTGACTTTAGTCCCTTTAGAGTATCCTGGTTTAGGTTCTTTAAACCCCATTAAGCAATTAAGGCATTTTAAAATGTGCAAACTTTTAACTAAAAAAGGCGTCTAGAATTTAAAGCCTTATCTCTGCAAGTTCCAACCAACTGCGTATCACTTTTCTTTCACTCACTCATTTATTTATTCTTTATAAATTACATGAGGTCAAGAATTCATTCTCCCTGTTGTTGACTTTATTTCCAGAGCCTGACAAAGTACTCATTACATTGTATGCACTTGATGAGTGTTTGTTAAATGAGTGAATGAATAAATGGATGAATGAATGAGATTTCCAGAAAAAATTTTGCCTGCCATAGAGTGTGCGTTTTAGTCCTGGGTTAGTGTGGTCAATTGTTTGCAAGGATGGCTACAACACTTCTTGCTATCTCTGTGTGCATGCCCCCTTGCCGGGTGACTTTGCCAGTCCTCCCATAGTACAGTGGCATCTGTCTTCCCCTCATCTGTGCCTGGGCTAGGCCTCTGACTTTCTCTGACCACCAAAACTTGGTGGAAGTGATGTTGTGTGAGGGAAGGCTGTCAGAAGACTTGCAGTTTCACCCTGGGATAGCTGTAGGAAGGTTGTCTAGCTGACTGGAGGAAGAGAGGCCACATGGAAGAGGACCAAGCAACCCCAGATGACAGCCAGCACCTGAGTGAAGCTAGAATCTTGTAGCCTGCCAACCATTCTAGATGAATGGAGCCACAAGAATGATCCCAAGTGAAGGCTCGAGAGAGGCCACCCAACCAACCCATGGAATCATGTGACATAATAAATTATTGCTTCTTTAGGCACATGACTTAAAAGATGACATGACTTTAAAGATTCATAAATCAATATCTTTCCCTTTAAGGAACATATAATCTACTGGGAAAGACATATCACATACACTAATAATTCCTGGGTTTTGTTTGAGTAGATTATGGATACATTTGTAAAATCTCTTTCCTGGAGTTGTGAATAATTCTTGGCAGCTAGGAAAAGGACATCTAACAAAATAAAATGAAGACAGAAAGACCTTGAAAAAAATCGCATTTGGACTAATACACATGAAATATTGGAAACAGGGGGAGATATACATACATAAAGCCAAGAAATTGGAGCCATTTATTTCATGCATTATTTGGGAAGGAAGTATGAATTTAGTACTGTTCTAACCATCTCAGTTTTCCTCCATGGATGCATGCAAGAAGAATATATTTACACTGGGTTCTATACAGATATTAAATATATTTCATATACAGGCTCTGACAGACTCAATTCAGAGTGAAGAGTAAGCTTTCAGATACTTTTCATTGCATTTATATTATAAACTCCATTTGGTGGGTGAATATCACTGTAAGCCTCAGCATTCATATGCTAATGTTATAAGTTGGAGTTGTCAAGAGAATTATGCACAGGCTTGAGTACATGTGTGTGTGAGTGAGTGATATTTGTGTTTGCCAAAGCAGCATGTGCTCCTAAAGGGAGAGTGTGTCTTATCTTACTAGCTGTCTGGTCTCAGTTTCTCTCTCTAATGTGCCAGGAAGAAAATGTCTTCATCACTGAATATTTTGGTGATGCACAGATTCCAGGATGCCTTCCAGTGGTATGAGACATCTGTGTGTGTGTGTGTGTGTGCATGTGTGTGTGTGCTGTGTATGTCTATGAATGCTTTTGTGCCTGTGTGGGCATACACATGTGTGTACACATATTTATTAGGAATAGGGTACTAGGATGATTTTTGCTTTTGCATTCTCATCATTTCATGCTATATTTGTAAACATTCTCTCAGATTTGAACTCTTTTGGCTGAATGATATTTATGAGACAATTTAGCATTCCACAGCCAGAAGGAAAATGCTCTGGGACTTCACAGTTAATACTTAAATTGATCCTATGTTTCTATAAGAACAATAACCTCATTTAGTAAAGCCTTTTTTTGTATATCTTAAATTTTCATATCCTTATAACAACAATAAGAAGAAGCAGAAGGATGGATTTTAACATAATTGGAAGGTAGAATTTGAGCAGTGAGACCACAGGAGAGGGTGGGGGGAAGGTCAGTTCATGTGAAGCCAGGAATGCTTTACTAAAGTCTTGGATGGTATTCTCTGGGCAGTAGGCTGGTCACTGATGGATTATTAGCTGAGCGATAAGATGACTGAATTCAATATTTCGGAAGGTTTACTCAGGCAGGACTGTGGAGGAAAGAACTGTCTGAATGAAAGTGGCTGCTCTTTCTCACCAAGCCAAATGAGACATTTCATCCACAATCAAATATTTCTGAGCAAGTGCTTTAAAAACCAGAATGTGGAGCAATGTTTCTGAATGTGTGATTCTAGGTCTACGGGCATCAGAATTACCCAGGGGATGCTTGCTGAAAAGGCTAATTTCTGGCTTCTATCTTAGACCTACTGAATTAGTATCATGGCAGATTGTTAATATTTCATTCTGACTTTGTTCAAACTGCTTTCTTGTCCACAACATTCTGTCATCCTTCTTCTCCATCCATTAGGTTGAACACACACCCATTTTTTTTGTTTTAAACCTAGCTACAGTCTTGCTTCCTTCAGGGAGTCAGTCTTGAATCTGGGTAGAATTGACCACTTTCTCCATTGTGCTCCTACTGCTCCTTTTAATTATTTCTACAAAGAATCTGTAGTGACACATTTATGCATTTATTTGTTCATATTTGTGTTCTTCCCACTAGATATTTTAGGGAATAGTGTTGATGACATATGTCTTTGTTTCTCCTAAGCTTAGATGCTTCATAAACACAGTTGAATGAATATATGAACAAATGAAAGCTTCTTGGTCTTACCTACATCTCTAATCTTTCTCTGGCTAATTGTGTTTAATTTGACAAGTGTTTATGGAATGTTTATTTTGTGCCTAATTCTGTGCTTACTGCTAATGGAAAGTGGTTTTCACTTGGTTCAATGTAGCACATCCAGTTGAAACTAATATGCTGGTGTTGTATGTCATCATGCTGTGGACATTTTCCAGGTGAAGAGATCAACATTGGCTCATGATAGCTCGGATGGCTAGGTGCAGAATTTGGGATTTATAAATGGGATTTATACTGGACTTGAGGGTCCAGTAAGATTTGAAAAGGTGAGGAAAGACCATGACATTCATAGTCAATGTTCAAGTAGGAATGTATATGGAAAGAGTACAAATTCACAATAAAAATGGAGGGTGAAAAAAGATTAGTAAATTGAAAACAGTGATAATATATAAGTATGAAGAATAAATAGACAATTCTTGAAGGAAAATAATTGGAATTCCTGACATCTAAGAAAATAATTCTATTTTACAAAATGGAACAAATGTAAACAGTGAGAAGCAAAAAAAAAAAAAAAGCAAATGAAAATATTTAAAGCCATGGATTTGTCTAAATGGCTTCAGGGCATCTTCTCTAAAGAATGAAGCTGTACATGACATGACATGACACAGGCACAGTGGATGAGGTCACTGTGCCCATTTTTGATTTTTCTTGTGATAAATTGTGACTTGAAAATGAATCTGAAACCCTCAGCCCTGCCCCACTGGAACAAGTGAGGCCTATCTTTCAGGTTACACCAGAGCTTGTAGTCCTGGGATTCCTCAGCAGGGCAGCTCTGTGGGGAGGTGGCGCAGTCTATCTTGTAATGCAAAGTCACTCACTGGCCACTTCAGGAGCTGTTTCAAAGGTAGATTGATGCCTAGTCTAGGTCCCAGTCACAGATCTTCAGACATGGCCAAACTCCTATTCTGCTTATGAGTTTTTGGAAAGTATGGTACTTTTATTAAGTGCATTTAAATTTCTTGATCTGTGAGTAGCGTTTTGTGATAGGCTTCTGTTGGCCTTTGCCAATAAGAACTTTGACTCCAAGAGTGAGTCAAGAATGAGGTCTATTATTTTTTCCTGGGTAGTCTCATCTGTGACTTTGGTCTCTCCAGGCTTGTAATGGTGGCACCATCTGGTATGTGAAGCAGTCTGGGACCTTCTGCTTATGTGTTTCCAAAGAGGAGACACGAAGTCAATGGGTACCAAAGGGCAGAAGAGTTGTGCAGAGAAGCAAATGCTAAGGCAGGTGACTTGGCTGGTCAATGCCTAAAACCCAAAGAAAGTTGAACTGTGTATCACTAAGATATCACAACAAAAATGACATACATAAATTTAGAGAAAGAAGTACTGAGCAAACATGGCTTCAGGTTTGTGAATTATAGGACTAGATAAATGAGAACTAAATCACCAGGACAACTTACAAGATTTCTGTCTCATGAAAGTTCTCAAAGATTCATTAGATTTTATTTCTCTGTGATGGTTGCCTCCATAAATTTTGGGCAAAAGCAGGATTGGGGATAAAGACCCACACCTATAGTCTATGAATTTTGTGCCTACCTTGAAGACTGTTGATTCTGCCAGTTATACCTTGGAAGCTGTCATGAGTGTTTTTTTGGATTCGGGAGGGGATTCTTTCAGAATGGCCATGTGCAGATTTGAGAGTTGGAGGGGGTGTGGTTCAACCCCACGCTGCACTATTTGCAGAGGGAACTCCCTCGAATGACCTTCCTTAATATTTATTCTTCTCTAAAATTGAGATTTGGCTGACAAACTACATGAATTACTACATCTTTTTATTTGTGTGAAGCAGAGACAGGAAATTTATAGAATAGGAGGTGATAAATCAAAGACATGGGGCTGAGTAAGAAATGGCTCTCTCAAACTTTTTTATTTGTTGATGCACTGGCAAAAAATGAACAGCCTAGAAAAGCAAAGACAGTAAAATCCTGCTGAGTTCTTTCTCGAAACACATAACATCAATGTAATGCATTATATTCATTCATGCTCGTAGAAGGCACAATTTTTTTGAGTACTTGAAAGAAAAGATGATTTGATACATAGGAAAAGAGTGCTAGAAGAAACTTTTAAAACATTTGCCACTGGAAAATCATTTCAAACCTGTCAGAAATGAGCGCAGGAAACAGGAAACTTCTGCCTTGACAATGTTTTTGGAAAAATGGGCCAACTAAACAAATATCATTTGAAGGCAGTAAGGAGCAAAATGCTCAGAAACACAATTTTATTTCCTTTTACAAATTCTTCCCCCAGAGTTTTTAGTCACTCACAAAACAGATGTCATTTTTGAAAATGCAGAATTGCAAAACACAAAAAAATCAGCATCCTTCAAGAATACTGTTGTGCTTTCTTCTTATTTGCTGGTAGAAAACATGTGTGTCTTGAATACCAATTATCTTTTCAGTTCAGTATTTTCTTGGGAGAACAAAAACTTTCTGGTACAGCTGCAGAGCACAAACAAAATGGTATCAGAGAAGAGCAACTAGCACCTTGGAACCAGCTGTTTATGCTATTTTGTCATCATCTCTTTAACCCTCTGTGTCCTGAATAAGAGTGGGGAACAATCTGGAATATAATTGTGTTTGTGTCTGTGTGGGGGTGTGGGTGTGTGCGTGTGTGGGTACGTACATGCATGCATGTGTGTTTAAAGCTTTCTCAGCTTACATTGTATGCAGTGCTGTAGGAAGACAGACAAACCTGTGCTCCAGTTCCAGGTCTGCCACTTGTTAGTTGTGTAACATTGGGAGTTCTATTTAACACTTCTAAGCTTCACTTTTCTCACCTGTAAAATGACTGTAATGATGTTGACCTCACAGGGTTGTTATGAGAATTAAGACAATGCATGTTAAAGTACTTAGTGTACTACATGCTACATAATAGGTGCGCAGTGGAGGCTAGCTATTATGAGATTGCAATCTATTTGAGGTCAAGGTCTTATTTTTGTGTGCTGCTCGAGGTTCTTTTTACAGTGATAGGTACAAAAAATATTTGATATTCAGATAATTGTTCCTCTGAAGCATCCCATAAATATCTGAGCACCTACTGCATGTCAGCACTTTACTGTCCTATGGTAATTTTCCAATAAACCTATATAATTGTGTCATTATTGTAGTTTCACCAGATAGGAAACTGACATACAGAGAGGCTTAAGAAATTGCTCAAGTCAATTAGTGGTACAAGGGGGGTTCAAATCCAGTCTTCACATTTTAAGTCTAGTATTCTTTCCAGAGAAACTTCCTAAAATGAAACAAAATAAAACAACCATAACAACAAGATAAAACTAAACCAGTAGGGTTGAGGATATATTAGTGTATCATTGTATCATATTTTGCACTCAGTGGAAAAGTCAGTCTACAAAACCAGTGGAAGGCAGGTAGCCTCTGGGGCTCTGCTTTAATCAAGAATCCTCAGAGGTACAGATGTTCAAACGGGAGATTTACTAGGATCTGGAGGTATGCAGCCAGAGAATGCTTCCAATTGAAATTATAATTTCATCTTTCCAATCCACAGAAAGTACATTAGCTCTAATTTATATTATTCTTAGCCAGGCTCATCAACACCTTTGATGTTTTGCAGGGGTCCATTAGCTTTCAGAAAAGAAAATTTACAGGAAGCTACATCACATGTGGAACACATTTATTAACATATTGCTAAGAACTATAAACTTTTTAAGAAAATCAATTTTTTATATAAAAGACTTTATTCCATACATTTTAGCTCCATGCAGACTAAGAGAGTCTTTAAAAAAGCAAAAGAGTAAAGTACAAAGTAATAAAGTAAGGTATTGTTATTTCTGTAGTGTGAATGAAATTGGTGGAAAAAAATGCTTTTTTTCACAAGTTCCTTCAAAATAAAATCAATGGGGAAGAAACAGCAAAGAATAAACAAACTATTTACTTCCCAGAAAGAGGAATATTTTTATATGAAATGTTGAGTCCAGGAACAAGAACAACATGATATTTCTCTCATTGCCTCTCTTCTCAGACAGCATTTAAAAGTTTTTTTTTAACAAGATCAGGGCAGCTTACTTTGGAATTGAGTTCCCTAATACCATCCACATGATGTTTGGAAGCTGAGGCTCAGACACCTCTGGGCTGCCTGGAATATGGCTGTCAGGGCTGCGTGATGGAGACAGTAACTGTGAGGAAGAGGAGGCTGGGCTGTCAGGGACAGTGTCTACCAGTCAGGCCAAAGCTGAGCTGGAGGAAGGCCCCAAAAGAACCCCCTCCACACCCCAGATTGGAATCATAGTTCTTTGCACAAGGGCATCTTGCTGCTGGGTAATATGGCCCTTTTGTCTCCTAGATGTTTTCTCTGCCTACCCCCACCTCTCCAAGGAAAGCAAAATGAATTTGTATTCATTTTCTTTTCTGTTTTGTTCCAACTAAGATGCTCAAAAGGGCTTACTTCTCTGTCTGTCTCTCAATTTTTTTTTTTTTTCTCTAGTCAGGGTCTCACTCAGTCAGTCAGGCTGGAGTACAGTGGTACAATAATAACTCACTGCAGCCTCAAACTCCTGGGCTCATCTCAGCCTCCCAAAGTGCTGGCATTACAGGTGTGAGCCACTATGCCTTGCCAGAAGAACTTCCTTTTTGCTTTCTGATGACTTTTTGGAGGGAAGCAGATATTTTAATTTTTCTAAAATTTGTGTATTTGTTATCTTGGTATGCTCTAGGCCAAGCCACACTCTTTTTGTGTGTGGGGGTAATGGTGGGAAGCTAAATTGGCTGGAGTTAAACCCCACTCCGACTTTCTCTTTTGGAACATTTTTCCAGATTATAATTGGTCTTGGGAAATGGAGACCCATTGTAGATTTTGCCACTGATCTGGCTGCCCTAATATTGTGGTGGTGGGGTAGGTAGGGGCTGATCACATAATGTGGGACCAATATCAGGTATAATAGTCACAGGTGAGGTTGGAAAATGAAGAGGTTCTTACTCTTCTCTCTTACTATAATGCCAGAAAGACACCACTTCTTAATGTTAAGGCTGCTCTTTATTCCAAAGTTCTTTTGGCCAGCCTATTGCCTAGTGAATTCTTGCCATGGTGAGCCATGAAACCTACTGTTTCAAAAGTTGTAGGGATATAAATAAAAACGCATGTATCTTTTAAGGTGACTAACCACCCTGGTCTGGCCAAAACTGATGGGTTTCCTGAGACATGGGATGTTCAATTTTATAACCAGGATAGTCCCAGACAAACAGGGGCAATTGGTCACTCTATCTTAGGATGGCAGGGCATAGAGCATTGAACTGAGCATGAGAAGTCCTGGAATTAAGTATTGGCTGTTTATCCAGCCAGCTGTGTGGCCTTGGGTAACCTTTCAGAACTTCAATTTCCTCAGCTGCAAAATGAAAGTTCTGCCCTGTGGTCCATGGGGTTCCTTCCTGCTTCAATAGTCCATGATTTCAAGACTATTTACAGTGACTGCAAAGAGAGCAAAATTATAAATAGTTCATATAATGTCTTAAAAAGGGTGTTTCCAGCTTGGATAGAGACTCTGCCCACACTAGCAATCTGGCAATGCCTCTATCTCTGTTCCAAGCAGCCCTGTGCTACTGCATCATCCTGCAGTCACCTCTGAGAGTTCAGAGCAAGGGACCTCAGCCTCCTGTGCCCCTCTGTGCCCTGCTCTATGGAACTTTCCTGTGAGCTGGGCCTGCCATTCCCTGAGTCACCTGAGTTTAGCCTGTCATCACCTCCCATTTGGACTGACTTAACTTCTGTTTTCATGTTTTTAATAGTAATATGTTACCTTAATTATATATTCCATAGTTAAAACTTTTCATTCATTAGATTAGTTTTTCTCCACAACTCCCAATTAATTTGACCTACTGAGGCTTTACTATGTCTAACTATAAGTAAGATGTGGCTACACATTAAATTAGCACAAATCTTCTCATTGTGGTAGAAAAATTACTGCACTTCTTAGCCACAGTCTTATTTATACTTCTGTTATCAGCTGTAATTTGTCAGTTTAAAACAAACTCATCTGCCATCATTCGTATCACAAATACCATGTTGGATTCTTACTTGATTTAAAATATTTAATTTCAACTGATACTTTGCATATTTTGAGGTAGCTTATACAATTAAATAATGTAAAACAGGATAATCAAGTATAAAATTAGAACAAAGGCGGTCTATAGCAATAGATGAAGAAAAATCACTTGACTCTTCAAATACGATTATAATGTTTAATAATAGCTAATAATAAGGACCAACAGTAGATGAGTGCTTACTGTGCCCAGCACTGCTACTTCACATGAACTATATCATTGTTTCATAACAGAGCGCAAAGGAAACACTCTCATGTCTGATCAATGAAAACATATACATTATTAGATTATTAGAGAACAACTTTTTCCAGAATTAAATTAAAGGGACACTTTCATTACGCATATACTTGGTTAAAGGACATTAGATAACATGTGAAAACCTTTTTTTTTCAATTATGGGTTTGCAAAAGTTTACAATAGTATTGAAAAGAGTTTTTGACCTATAAGAGCTTAGGCCATACCATAAAATTGTAATTTAGCAGAATATTGAATTTATCATCAAGGGCTGAGTAATTTTCTTTTAGGTAATCTGCATTAAAATAAGGAAGGAATTGCGTCAATGTCCAGTAGAGAGTTAGCATGCCCATTTAGATACTCTCTTCAACACCAGGTCTTAAGTCAATCATTGTGAGGTTCCAGCTCACAGTTACATCAAGATCAGTTTCTTCGGGCAGGTGTTCTTGCTTCTGTGGTTAACCTAGCACCATATATTTGATGTTACAAATGTGTAGAAAGCAAAGAGATATTTTTGTTTGGTTGCTTAAGAAGCCAGTTCTTATTTTCTCCTAGGCAGAGGTCCTGTGTACAATAAGGGCAGGGATAGTGGGAATACCTGTAGGAACAGTAGTGGTTTTCCCAAAGAAAAGCTTCCCACACACTTGCACAAGTACTTGGCACAGATCCTAGAATACCGTACCATACAGACTGAAGGAATTCACTTTAGTGTGAAACAATCTTAAAGGCATTTGTTACCAACAGACCATTTTGTCCAAGAAAGAAGTATATCCTGACTAGCTGGACAGAATAAAATTAACTATAAAAAGCATTTCCTTATCTATTCGAAAGAACTGATGCATTGTGTGTGGAGTAACTTAAAATTGATGATGTTAATTGAAATATAATTAATTTGGGAAATGCCTTTCAATTCAATGAATCTGCTTTTAGGCTTAATGTTTGATACCTATTTGCACTTCCTGAAAGTAACTACGAAATGGGTTGATTTTATATGATAAAGCACGTCACCAGAATTTTTTTAAAAAAGAAGTATATTCTCCTGTAACGTATGTGCATGGGGGAGAGGGCTAAATTAGATATTCACTGTATTTATTAGATATACCAAGTTGCTTGATGTAAAATTAATAAGACAGCAAATTAAGACACAACCGTGGTTAACATTATTTATATGGGCATTTAGATGTATATGAGAATACTCTTGTTGATTGTGATTTTAACTTTAATATCAAGGTACAATAGCCTCTAATATCATGACTATCCAAGGTTTTGTATCCATTGGCATTATTGTTCACAGTAACAATAAAATCTCCAAATAATACTTATTATTTGCTGGGCATTGTATTAAACCACATAAACTCATTTGATCTTATGTTACCTAAATGGGGAATGTACATCTTTTTATTATTATCCTCACTTTATGGGAGGAGAAACTGAAGAGCAGAGAAATTAACACAGCTAGTACACAGAGAATACTGGATTTAAACCAGGGCAGCCTGACTCTGGAGTCTCTCTGTTCATAACCGATATAAAGTATTGCCACAGTGATAGATTGGTGAATTTCATAAATGGTCTTAAATTGCTTTGATTTGCTATTTCATGGAGATAAAATACTCCATAAAACTGATCACAGTGAGAAAATTATGCCTAAAATGCTCTTACTCCTAATAAAATTATTGCTTTTGGGGAAAAATGTGGTCCTAAAATTTGTTTAAAATTAGTCTGCTATGTTATTTAGAAAAGGAAGTCTAGTAGTCTAGTAGGCCTATTGTTTTACATAAATAAAATATTTTTCTTTTGGAAGACAGGACAACTTTTATACTTTTCCCAAGAGAATTAAGCCTCTAGAGCTAATTAGAATCCATAATTTTGAAAAATTAAGAGTTCCCTTAAAATAAACTCTTAAGAGATTTCACGATGAGAGACCTTCTCCTGGGGCCATATTTTCTAATTTTTTTTTTTTTTTTCTTGAGACAAGGTCTCATTCCTGTCACCCAGGCTGGAGTGCAGTGGTGCAATCTTGTTTCACTCTGCAACCTCGACTTCCCACTGTCAAGCAATCCTTCCACCTCAGCCTCTTGAGTAGCTGGGATGACAGGCGCACACTACTGCACCTGGCCAATTTTTTGTATTATTATTATTATTTTTTTAATTTTAGTAGAGATGGGGTTTCGCCATGTTGCCCAGGCTGGTCTTGAACTCCTGGGCTCAAGTGATCCGTTGGCCTCAGCCTCCCAAAATGCTGGGTTAGAGGCATGAGCCACCATGCCCGGCACATATTTTCCAATATTAGAGATTAATCGGACATTTTAGGGTAGATGGAGTTCCAGGCTCCCAGGTGGGCCAATTTCTGGAACTTACAAAATGCAGAGACCATGATGGCTGAGGAAAGTGATTTGTCCAGTCATTGATAAGATGATAGAGACAAGCACTTCCAGATTACTTTCACAAAAGTCATGCAATATCTCAGAACCTGCACTTAGTTTCTCCTCACAGCTGAGCCCCGAAACTCCCAATGGGGACAATTATAATTATTGCACTCTAGGAATTTTTTACTAAAATAAATTGTTGGTAAAAGGCTATTTTGGCAATATCAGATAAAATCTACATTTACTAGGCTTTAGACAGTTAGTATTATATCAAAATATACACTGGCAAATTCTTTTATTCTCCTCTCTCAAGTAATGGTGTAATAAAGTTGATCTAAGTCAATCTATGACATAAAGAAAAAACTTATCCCAAAAGACAGATGAGTTAAGTACTATCAAATCAAGTAGAGTAGATTAATTTAAGAGTTGGAAAATTCTCACTTGATTCAAACTTCATATTTTTGTAGTAAACAAGACAATTTAAAATAAAAATTATTAGAAATGTTTTATGCCATCAATAATTTTATTACCAAAAGCACTTTCTCTCTTGTCTATGCTCAACTCCCAAATGATTATATATGGATATAAGTTTTGAGAGTCAGGTTAAGGCATTCTGATAGTCTAAGGGTTCAGAGTGATATTTATGAAACCAAGAAAGACTGTTTCATGTGCGGGGAATCAGAGACTCTGCTGTGGTACTGCAAGGAAGCTGCATATTTCCTTCCAGTATTTTATTGGAACAAGATTTATTAATTAATTCATTCAACAATATATAGTGAGTTCGTATGGTGTGCTGGGCACTTGACCTAAGATTTTCTGTTTCGAAATGTTGCAGATGTAGAAGAAATTAGTAGACAATAATAATATAATTAAAAATGTAAATTATTAGATAGTTCTTCTGACATAAAGCACTTTCTTCTCTGTGTTCAATCGCAAAAAGAATAAAACATATTTGGTTACTTAGTTTTTTTTTCATCATCCCCAGCATATTTGCTAGTAGGAAAAAATTCCAAGCATTAATAACTCAGTTTTTAAAATTCATAACTGAAGACAATAAAGTAGCATACCTGAAAAGTTCATAGATGTCATTCTAGTCTCTATTGTGGAAGGACCCAGATAAAAGTGGAAATCTGTTTGTTTTTTTTTTTTCTACTTTAGTTTTTCATGTCATGGTGATCTTTTGACATGTGTCAAAAAGCCTCTCAGACCTTTACAAAATAGGTAGTATTTAAAAGTGCCTCACAGAAAGATTATTGTATGTAAAAGAACTTACTGTTTTTGCACTTATTCAACAAAAATATATTGTGCTTCATTTTATGTCAGTGTTATCTTAGGCAAAAAGTATAAAGCAACGAAAAGGTCTGTTTTGGTTTTCAGTGGGTTCACAATTCATTTGTTTATTAACTATGTGCCAGATACCTTTCTAGGTACAATCGAGTTGAAAGTCAGACATGAAAATGAGGTCTCTTGGTATGTAATGATGAAGTGCTGTAATAACAGAAATAAGTAATATTGATGTATTGCAAAATCATAGAGAAAGAAAGCATCTACATTTGAAATGATCAATGTGACAAAGAAGAAAATGCTCACATTTCCAATTAAGTAGCCCAAACATTGGGGATAAATTGTTTGTGTCATAGCTCAATTCAGTTTTATTTTGATTAATTTTGGACTTTTGAATCTATATCATAAAGTTCTACTTAGAGTAAGAAAAAAAGCAATGAAAGCATCAGCTATTGGCTACTCTATTTTGGTCTCTGACATCAAGAACTTTGTGAGGGGTGTGTGTGAATGTATAATGCAATGTCCATGTATTATGCTTTACAATTTTTGAAATCAAAGTACTCAATCAGCATTAATTATGAGATATTGTGTTGTAATTTTGGAGTGAATGTACAATGGGCAGTCTTCTAAATTGTGTGCAATTTTCCTTTTCTTTTGAATTTCCACATGGAGCTTTCCCTATTATACATTAAATTGAGAGGCAGTTAGTTTCACATTCTGGGGATCCAAACATTAGATTTTTATATTTTCATGTGTTATGTGCAAAGTATGCCTACTTATGGAAAACTTGATCCTTGTCATTCTCTTCATAGCACACATTTTCTTGGTCTCCAGTAGAAAAAAAAACAAAACTTGAAGCTGTTCCTTTTGGTTTTATAAGTCATATCTAAGGGATTCTAAACCACATTTAATTACACATGACAGAAAAGCCTCATGTGCTAATGTTCTTCTGGTTGAACCACCATGAATTCCTGCTAAAATTTTCATAAGCCTTGGAGGCAATTCTCTAGAGTATCCCCCAGAGCATTTCCTGGACACCAATGATGCAAGAATTTACCATCCCATTGATGGTTGTCCCAGAGCACCCTGGGATGAATACTCCTGTTCCCCGAAAGCTGCTCATGGACCACGATGTTACTATAAATGGCTGAAATGTGATGCAGCTTCCCCTACAACTTCCTCCAACTCAGCCTAATGGAGATTAAGATCCATTAAAGGCTCTTTGCTGCATGTGCAATTTCTATCGATCAGATTGACTCACTTCATTTGAGCCAATGATCCTATTACAAAAGCTGCCCCCTTCCAGTGTGTTACCGGCACAGGGAAACCTGCAGATGCTCTGTACTGTAACAGGCGGTCCAGAGAAGGGCATCAGCTTATGTTTTCCAGACCCTGCTAAACATCATCTACAAGATGTAATTCTTAAAAGTATTCATGACTTATTATCATTTATGCTCTTGCTTCAGGTTGAGATATAGGTTAAGTCTATGTAATTCATTTTAAGAATAAACATTTGATTGTGAATGTCTATGTTAACCGCAAAACAAATGTAGTATGAGCAACACTGTGGCTTAGAAATGAGGTTTCCCTGAACTGGAAACCTGTGAAGAAAGCAGCTGGAGAAAGGAAATATTTGCTTATAATGACAGATTGTTATTAAATTAATAGTTATCTTTGTCTGTAAAAGGAGGTGTTAAATAAGTGCCAGACATTACTGCTTTAGTGGTCAATACTAAATGGAATCATGGATTTAGAAAAGATGTAAGAAGTGAACCTTTTAGAAAGAGTTTATGGGAAAGGATAAGAATAGAGAAGTAGTCTGGTCAGAGTCCATGTAGCAGTGCCTTTATCCTGAGTGAAGTTCTTTGCCTAATTACATGAATATATTACATGGTGTTAATGACTTGCATTTGCAAAGCAGTTCATATTCTCAAATCATTTTTACATAGATGATTAACAAATTCAACTGTCATTTATGGAGCACCTATAATGTATTAAAATTTGACATATGTTATGGCATTTAATCTCTTTAACAATGCTGTAAACTTTGCCGCCTTACTACAATCTCCACTTTTTAGAAAAAACAATAGACACAGAGAAGACACATGACTTGGCCAAAGTCTTGACCTGGAAGTGGTACATCCTGTTTTCAAATTCAAGTCTGATTGCATCTAAAGGCCTCTTCTTCTCTTCCTCCCTCCTTCCCTCCCTTCCTCCCTTCTGTCTCCCTCTTATTTTCCTTCCCTCCTTTCCACCTTCCTTCCTTTTCTCCTCCCCCTCCTCCCTCCCTCTTTTCCCTCCCTCCCCTCTTCCCTCCCTCCCTTCCTTTCTCCCTTCCCTCTCTCTCTCCTTTCTACCTACCTACCTAGTTCCTTCCTTCCTTCCTTCTTTCTTTTCTTCCTTCCTTCCTCCTTCCTTCCTCACTCCACAATATCTTAACTGGCTGGATTCTCTCAATAGCTTTGATCAATGGGTAAGGTGTTAGTATTAACACTAAAGCTCAGTTGAGATAAACAATCAATCCTAGGTATCACAGTGGATGATGCCAGAGTTAGGATTAGAACCCAAGTTGCCTGCCATACTATCACCTTTTAATGCAATGTCACAATCAAAACTTAAATAGAGCTGTGGCATGTTTATATATCTTTTTATGTTATTCAGCACTTATGACAGGAATTTTTAGGTAAAATTCGTTACCAGTAACCTGAATTCTGCTTTTAATTCTATTATTTTTATTGCTATAGCCCTTACCATAATTCTTTGTAATGTAAGAGGCTGTGATATTTATTGAGCTACAACAATGAGTAGACATAGAACATTGCATTAGGCCCAAGTTACATGGAGAAAGTATGGAAAGTCCTTTTACAGATATATTTTTTACTTATTTTGTGGCAGTAAGAATTCCTCGAGTTGTTTTTCATGACCAGAAAACTCTTGACGTAAAGTTGAGGTGAGCTCTACAAGGTGATAGAGTATGCATTTATTAAATCTATACCAAAATCACACATTCAGCTTAGGAATCCCTGTTTTTTGTTTTGTTTTATTTTGTTTGGTTGGATGTGTGTGAATTTTGTTGGACTGCTTTAGAAGTCCAGTAAACTGACTTTGGAAGTCCACTGAATGGTTCTTTGCTGGAAAAGCAATGATTTCAATTACGTAAAGCTAGACAAGCTTATGTTATGTTTTGCACAAATGTGTCTTAGTTTGAAGGTGAACTAGAACTACAACAAATGCTTTTTGTTAAAATCAACAAATAGCATTTGATTTTTTAATCAAAATTGTTTGAAAAACAAAAGAAAAAATGCAATAAGACCTAAAACCATAAAAACCCTAGAAGAAAACCTAGGCAATACCATTCAGGACATACACATGGGCAAAAACTTCATGACTAAAACACCAAAAGCAATGGCAACAAAAGCCAACATAGACGAATGGGATCTAATTAAACTAAAGAGCTTCTGCACAGCAACAGAAACTACCAACAGAGTGAACAGGCAACCTGGAGAATGGGAGAAAATCTTTGCAATCTACCCATCTGACAAAGGGCTAATACCCAGAATCTGCAAAGAACTTAAACAAATTTACAAAACAAACAAACAAACAACCCCATCAAAAAGTGGGCAAAGGATATGAACAGACACTTCTCAAAAGAAGACATTTATGCAGCCAACAGACATAGAAAAAAATGCTCATCATCACTGGTCATCAGAGAAATGCAAATCAAAACCACAATGACATACCATCTCATGCCAGTTAGAATGGCAATCACTAAAAAGTCAGGAAACAACAAATGCTGGAGAGGATGTAGAGAAATATTAGTGCTTTTACACTGTTGGTGGGAGTGTAAATTAGTTCAACCATTGTGGAAGACAGTGTGGCAATTCCTCAAGGATCTAGAACCAGAAATACCATTTGACCCAGCAATCCCATTACTGGGTATGTACCCAAAGGATTATAAATCATGCTACTATAAAGGCACATGCACACATATGTTTATTGCAGCACTATTCACAATAGCAAAGTCTTGGAACCAACTCAAATGTCCATCAATGATAAACTGGATTAAGAAATTGTGGCACATATACACTATGGAATACTATGCAGCTATAAAAAAGGATGAGTTCATGTCCTTTGCAGGGACATGGATGGAGCTGGAAACCATCATTCTCAGCAAACTATCACAGGGACAGAAAACCAAACACTGCATGTTCTCACTCATAGGTGGGAGTTGAACAATGAAAACACATGGACACAGGGCAGGGAACATCACACACTGGGCCCTGTCAGGGGGGTGGGGGACTGGGGGTGAGATAGCATTAGGAGAAATACCTAACGTAAATGACCAGTTGATGAGTGCAGCAAACCAACATGGCACATGTATACATATGTAACAAACCTGCACGTTCTGCACATGTACCCTAGAACTTAAAGTGTAATAAAAAAGAGAAAAAAATGCAGTTCAGAATATTCTCAAGCAACAAGAAATATAGTGATGATCAGATTCCAAGAGCATCCTTCTGTAAAATATTCAGAGTGTGCCCAGATTCTAGCTTTTCATAGCTTCTTCATGGTGTTACCTACACTATTTCACACATGGCAAAAAAGTGGTTTAAAAGATGAAGAGGAATGTAAATCTTGCTTCATATATTTGAAAAGTTTAGATGCTTTCTTGCAGATGCTCATCTCTTAGTAATAACTGATGGCTAATCGAAACAAGTAATGATGTGGCTTGCGAGACAGGCCCATATCAGCAAAGCATTTTTCTGAAAAACTGTAGTTGATTGATCTAGACTATGCTAACTTTCTTAGAGCTTTAAAAAATGTGCCATTTATATTTACCGACTATCAGCAGAACATATTTTGCTTATTTCCTGTCTGCATAATATTCCAAGATAGTTTCTGGAAGAATATGCATTTTTAAGACACTGTATTTAAGCTGCTTAGAACTGCTTCAACTGACCATGTCTCTTTTGTTTGAGAGTGACATCAAGTGATATATACTTTTTTACCTAGTATATGCTGAGAGAAAAGAAAACCTCAGAATGAAGAAATATCCCTCAGCAATGTTAGATTTATAGGCTTATGCATGTAAATGGTACATGTGTAAATACCACTTCTTTTAGAAGACCAATACATTAAGGGTAAAAACCTTTTGTCTTCATTGTTCGATTGAACTAGCAAGTTTGTTTCCTTCTTGCCCTTGGATGAAATCTTGTTAGCTTTTCTGGATTCTTTAGGGTAATAACAAATCTTCTGGTAATTCTAATTTCAAAAGAAGTCTTATTTTAGTAACAAAATTACCTAGTCTATTGTTATAGTGACAACTCAGAACTTTACTGGAGGTTAAAGCTATTTTCCTCCTCCGGATTGAGGTGCTGCAGACTCGGGAAGCTGCAGTGGGGAATGGGCTTGGGCTCGTGTATTAGTCTGTTTTCATGCTGCTGATAAAGAAATACCCAAGACTGGGCAATTTACAAAGGAAAGAGATTAAATGGAGAACTCACAGTTCTGCTTGGCTGGGGAAGCCTCACAATCATGGCAGAAGGCTAGGAGGAGCAAGTCACATCTTACGTGGACGGCAGCAGGCAAAGAGAGCTTGTACAGGGCAACTCCCATTTTTAAAGCCATCAGATCTCCTGACACCCATTCACTATCACAAGAACAGCACGGGAAACACTGCCCCCATAATTCAATAATCTCCCACCAGGTCCCTCCTGCAACACAGAATTATGGGAGCTGCAAGATGAGATGCGTGGGGACACAGAGCCAAACCATATCATTCCAGCCCTGGCCCCTCCGAAATCTCATATCTTCACATTTCAAAACCAATCATGCATTCCCAACAGTCCCCTAAAATCTCAACTGATTTCAGCATTAACTCAAAAGTCCACAGTCCAAAGTGTCATTGGAGACAAGGCAAGTCCCTTCCACCTATGAGCCTGTAAAATCAAAAGCAAGTTAGTTATTTCCTAGATAAAATGAGGGTACAGGCATTGGGTAAATGCAGCCATTCCAAACGGGAGAAATTGGCCAAAACAAAGGGGCTAGAGGCCCCATGTGAGTCTGAAATACATCAGGTCAGTCAAATCTTAAAGCTTCAAAATGATCTCCCTTGACTCCATGTCTCATACCCACGTCATGCTGATGCAAGAGGTGGGTTCCTATGGTCTTGAGCAGCTGGCATCTTCTCAGATTCTCTGCCTGGCACTCCTTTTTGCCCTACTATGAACTCCTTTCAGGACTGACTGTGGTTCTTCTAGGGTTGGAGCCAGAGGAGAGAGTCAAGACAAAGACCCTGGGAGGGCTTACTTGGCCTGTACTGTTGTGATCTAGAGTTTATGTTTTCTCCTCTTGGTGAATGCTTAAATGGGCAAAGTATGGGCACACACACTTTCTCATATAGATCGCTTTGTGGGATCCTCAGAAATACTCCAACTGCACAGGCACTTCTTGGTCTTTTAACTCAAGACTTTAAAACCCTTAAGGGGATTATGTGCAGAATCACTCCAGGAGGCATGCCTTTACCGGTTCAGAATAGTTATTCTAGATCCCCCTTTGTCATGAAGGGGGTCCTTAGCATCTATCATTCTGTGCCCAATCTTTTGAGCCAAAACTGAGAGAAAAAGTATTATTTTAATATTCTGCTATATACAAAAAAAAATAAGCTAAGCAGCCTGGTGCACTGGAGAGAACACTGACATGAGCATCATAGCAGGGCTCTGCCTGCCTCTGTCCTCTTTAATCCTCCCAGGCACACTGTTAAGTACCTACTTCCTTCATCCCTACCTTACAGACAAGGAAACAAGGCTGAAAGAAGGGACATAAACTTCTCATGGTCCAACAGCTAGTTAGAAGGGGTGGATTCGGAACCACTATAGCAGTGTAGAGTGGGAAAATATAAAATACTTGAGAAATAAAAGATCTTGGGTCCCACCCCAGGCCTATTGACCCAGAAACTCTGGGGAGAGGCCTGAAATCTTTAACAAGCCCTGATGCACAATGCTCAAGTTTGATAACCAAAGGAGTACAGGATAGCCAGGGAAAGCGATTCTAGTCTTTGCTTTGGCATTGATTATACAGCAGATCTCCCTTATCTTCAAGGGATACATCCCAAGACCCCCAGTGGATGCCTGAAACCTTGGATAGTACTGAACTCAACTGCTCTCAATTGAAACATGCTCTCGTTCATGTCTTCTACCCTCAAATTTAATTCCTTTTCCATCTTAATTAAGTAGTTATAATGTACTGTGGCTGTAATTTTTGCAGTATGGGGTGCAGCAGGGAAACTAGCATACATTTCTTTTTCCTTCACAATTTCATAAATAGAAGATTTGCTCTTACCACAGATCTCAACAACCTCACTACACATTTTTTAAAAATAAGTTGAGAACTTTCACCTTTCCACTTGAGGAAAACACTTCGTGCCTTCTCTTTGGCATATCTGAATTGCTAGCTTCATTACTTTTGCACTCTAGGGCCATTAAGAATAAAATAAAGAAGATTTAAACGCAAGCACTGTTATATTATGATAGTCAATCTGATAACTGAGATGCTACTAAGTGACTAATGGGTGGGTAGCTTACAGAGCATGCAGAAGCTGGAGAAATTAATGATTTGCATCTTGGGTGTGACTAAAGGAGATGGTGCAACATTTCATCATGCTACTCAGAGTGGCACTGAATTTAAAACTTACGAATTGTTTATTTCTGGAATTTTCCATTTAGTATTTTCAGACTGTTGTTTACCATGGGTAGCTGAAACTATGGAAAGTGAAACCATGGATAAGGGGGAACTACTGTACACTGATAGATACATAAGTTGTCTCAAGCCTGTTTTTTGGGCAGCTGTCTATTACTGAGAGCAGATCAGGTGAAGAGCACCTTCTCTTACCATGAAGCAAAGCTAAGTTAGAAGGATACATCAACCCAGTTCTAATGACCAGACTGTACTTGGGTCTACTCTGAAATGGTAACATAAACTAATTGGGCTTTGGGTTCTTTCTTGGAAGTAAAACTTCAAAGCTATTCTCTCTCAAGACTTCTGAAATGTTGGATGAGAAAAATATTTATGGAGGTTTTGTCTCAAGAAAACCATGTGTTTATTTTTTTAGATACTTGAAAATTTATTCTGGGATGAAATTAAATAATCGTGTAAGTGGACATGGTTTTATTAAACTGTATCTTGGCATTATGCCATTGGTATGGTTTGAATGTGTTTCACAAAATTCATGTGTTGGAAACTTGATCCCCAGTACAGCGGTGTTGGGAGGTGAGGCTTCATGTGAAGACGTTTGTGTTATGGGGATACCAGCCTCATGAATAAATTCATGCTGTTATCATGGGAGTGGATTCCTTAGAAAAGAATGAGTTTGGCCCCTCTTGTTCTCTTTTGCCTTCTTGCCTTCCATGAGATGAGATGACTTGACAGGAAGGCCCTCACCAGGTGCTAGAAATTTAATCTTGGACTTCCTAGCCTCTACAACTGTGAGGAAATAAATTTCTGTTCTTTTTTAATTGCCTAATCTGTAGTATTCTGTTATAGCAGCACACAACAGACTAAGACAGCCATCCACTTACATTTAAGAGTATTGTAAGAAACAGTGCTATGAAATACATTGTGCTTGCTATAAGAATATTGTTAAAGAAATTGCTCATCTTGCTACTCAGTAACCTCCTTCAGATAATCTAAGTGGGGTAATTTTTTAGTACTTCATAGCACAAATAAGCTTGTTTTTCCTGGGCATCTGATTTATTTGAGAATTTTGGACACAGAGAACCATATAATTAATCATGCCTCTGCTTTTATGTTAGGCCTGAATTGTGTCTTCTCAAATTTTTATGTTGAAGTCTTAACTCCAGGTACCTCAGAATGTGGCTGTATTTGGAGATAAGATTTTTAGATATTTAATTAAGTTAAAATTTGGTCATTAAGGTGGGCCCTAATCCAATATAATAATCTTTATAAGAAGAGGCAATTAGGATACGGACATACACGGAGGGAAGAACACATGAAGACACAAGGAGAAGAGAGCCATTTACAAGCTAATGAGAGAAGCCTCAGAAGAAACCAACCTGGCCAACACATTGATCTTGGACTTCTGGCCTCCGGGATTATGAGAAAATTAAATTTCTGTTGTTTAAGTTACTCAGTCGGTGGTACTTGTTGTGGTAGCTATATTAAAGTTCTCCAGAGAAACACAGCCAACAGGCTATATATGGACATATAAGAAGAGATTATGAGAGTTGGCTTATGCCATTATGTCCCATGTTATGCCGTATGCATGCTGGAGAACCAGAAAACTGATGGTATAATTCATTCTGAGTTGGAAGGCCAGAGAACCAGGAGGTCTGATGTTTGAGGGGAAGAGAAGATGGATGCCCCAGTTCAAGAAGAGAGAGCAAATTCACCTTTCCTCTGCCTTTTTGTTCTGTTAAGACCCTCAAAAATTGGATCATGTTCACCCACATTGGTGAGGGTGGATCTTCTTTACTTAGTCTGCTCAACCAAATGCTAATCTCTTCTGGAAACACCCTCACGGATAAGCCCCCATCCTCCAAAATAATGCTTTGCCAGCTATCTGGGCATTCCATAACACAGTCAAGTTGACACACAAAATTAACCACCAGGGTAGCCCTAGCAACTAATACATTTTATATTGGTTGTTGCAAAGTTACATGAACCACATCTAACAAAAGTAGAGAAACTCTTATCATGACTTTTATATGTTAATCTTATTTCTGACTTCATTAATCTTTTCCTTTTCTTCTTTGCTCTTTACCTATTTTTAAAAATTTATTCTTTAAAATTTCTCATGCTGGCATCCTTGTTGGGTACCATATGGTACTTGGCATTTTCCCTTGGGCTGCCTACTACCTCTGTGGTACATTTGGCTTGTGAGGATGAGCTGGATCTCTTGTACTCTTCTGGGGGCCTGGTAAGTGGCAGGGGCTGTGCCTCCAGGACTGTGAGGATCTTCTAGCCATGTCTTCCCTTTGTTCCTCCCATGTGTGGCCAGGCCACTCAGACTCTGTCCTGCCTCTTGACCGCAACCTATGACACTCACAGTTTCTGCTTGGAGGCAGCTATGCCTGTTGCTGACATCTGTTCTGAAGTTGACTCACATGACTGATATCTCTAGAATAATCCAACTCTTTGCCCATCATGTATCCGTCTTGCTTTGAGCTTCAACCTCTTCTGAGTACAGAACACCCTCAGGGTTGCTCCTGTATTTTTGCAACAGAATTTTTTTTTTTGGCATGTCTTGGGAGGCAGCTTTCCTATGTGGCCATGTCTTTTCTTTGAAACTTTCTATCTTCTTTCTATTTTTCAGTTTCTGAGTCATTAGGAGCTTCCATTCTTGTTTCACAAGCACTTGGTTTATATGTAATTTAAATATATAAAAGACTATACAGTTAGATTTTACATATTAAAATTATATATGAATATAAATATAATATATTTCTATATTTAAATATGTTTTGAAAGATATTTTCCACCAGTTTTAAAGTTTTGTGGGAGATTGTGGAGTGTACTTAATCCACCAAGATGTAATGGAAATTTACTTTTTTATATATTGGGACTTGTATATTATTTCGTGAGTTATGTACCTTACTTTCCTTTAGAAACAAGGTTCCTTATACACATTCACATCTAAGTAATAGAGCAGACCATATGTGTGACTTGGACTAGTTTTTTCCACCTATCAGTACTTACATCTCTAAATAAAAATATGAGAGAGAGATTCCTAAGGTTCCTGCCAGAAACAAGTGAAACCCAGGGAAAAAGTGGACTCTTACACCTGTCTTAAGTCCCATCTTGATATGGTGACTCATACAAAGGACATATTCCACCCCCAAAATTTTGAAGAATGTGATAAATTTATCCTTATGGAAGCTGTGAAAGGGTCACACTTCTCAATGCAATACCAAAGCTTCTTCAATATCCTCTTCAGACAATTCCTCTGTTAAAATCTCACCCAATGGGCTAGTCTTTCTCCCCAAATCTCTCTTCTCCATCTCTCTCTCAGAACCTTTGCTCACTTTTTACACACCCCTTCCTCCTGCCTTCCTCTTCTCTCTCATTTTGTCCTCCCTTGTTTAGGCAATCAGCTCAGTATTTTTTTCCCCTTCTCCCAGCCTATTACATTTATTAGCACAGGAGTACAAACGCAGAATCCTTTTTATGGGTGGGTGAGGACAAAGGCTTTGGAAGTTTATATTTTAATATCTTTGTTCCTGTTACATGAGAAGCTATGGTTCCATATGGATACATAATGCAACCTACAGGCTTTGTCAGCGGTGCCATACTCAATGGGAAATGTGCAAGGAGGCAGGAACAAATTGATCTTCCTTTGCTGCCCTGGGACCAATTTGTATGAAGAGATATTTAGAGTCCATCTAATGATCTTGCTCTCAGACTTCAACTGGAAACAAGTATGCAACTAAGACTTACTGATTTATAACTGGAGACATGAATGCTGATACTTGATGAGATCTACATAGGCAATATCCCCATTGACACGTGGTGATAGTTAACTCACTTTGCTTGCCATCATCATGATGTGAATTAAAATTTTTGGAGTTGAAATATAAAGTAATGGTTAAAGGCATGGATTTGATGTCTCACAGAGCTGCATTCCAGTCCTGACTCTCCATTTACTTGATGAGAAACCTTGGGCAAGTTATTTAATTTTTATGAGGCTCAGATTCTTCATCTGTACCCAGGAGATAATACTGACACTTCCCTTAAAGCACTACTGAAACATCAAATGAGGTAATATATGTAAAGAACCGTTGAGATCACTTTTCTTGGGTCCAGAAATGCCTTAGCAGAGACTGTGGGATCTTCCATGGGATTCCTGATGGACTCCAGTCTCCTACCCACCTGTGCCATTGCCAATATGTTTAAAAACATGTGTTGTGCAGAGGCTCTGTGTCTGGCCCTGTGCTATTCTCTGGGGATAAAGAAATGAAGAGACAAGTTTCCTGGCCTGCAGGCACTCACATTTTATGAGGGACTAAGAGGCTCATAAACAAATTGGCAATCCTGGTTATTAAGCAGTGGTTAAACTGTTAAGAAAAGGGAAGGGAGATAGCTATTTATTTTGCTGGTATAGAAGGTGTGGGGGCAGGGAAGAAGCACGGCCAATCAGGACAATTTGCTGTTTGCCACAAGGTCATTAACACAGTTCCAAAAATCTCTGCAAATGGGATCTGTTCTACAGAAAAGGATGTAGGAAGACAAAAGAGAACAAGAATCATGGCCAACCTGGGGACCCCTCAGAGCTGCTCCTCTTCTTTCCCAGGGAATCAATTTCCCTAAGTTGAGATTTCGTTCCAAGTTGAGATTTTGTAACCGAGTGAAGTTTCAGTGGAAAGCAAGTTTAATCCTGCACTACTTGCAGAGCTCAATTAACAAGAGTGACATCTGGCAGAAAGAAAGTGACTTTGTTAACCAAAACTAGTAAAGGAGAAGTGGCCAGATTCTCATCCAAAGCAACCACTTTGATTTTTTGGGGGGGAAAAAAAGGAGTTTAAAAAATGAAAACTTGATAAGGAAGACATACAAGAATTGTGTTGAGTACAATGTCTGTGTGTCTTATTCTGATGACTATCGTGGGTCCCTGTCCACCTGGGTCTTGGGCTGGCATCATCTCAACAAACTGGATTGTTAACAAGCCACCTTGAAGTAATTGCTCATACTTTGCAGCTGGGACTCAAGGGTTGGTCTGTATGCCTCAAGATTAGTCTGTGGAACTTCTAAGAAGGCACATAATTGGATACCAGCATACAGTTAGATAAATGTGAAGAGAGTGTATACAGTGACAAAGAGAGGGATGTGGAGTCTATTTTAAGGCTAAGGGAAAAGGCTTCTGCAGTTTGCTTCAAGGTTATATCTTGAAACTCAAGAGAAAAGAAGTTTTGAAATGCATTTTGAAGTTAAACTGCCTGGTTACAGTTTCACAGGGCGGGTGGCAGGCATTTCCCACATCCCAGCAGCTGTGCAGTCCTAACTGTGTTTTACTAAATAGCCAATATTACACATTATGGCAAGTGGTTCCGAGCAGTTAGGTAACTGTGCCTCAGCCCTGACCTGATGCTCTGGGTTTGTTTAATGCACTGTCTTCTTGTCACTGTGTAGCTGTGCGCCAGCACGGTGACATTGCTCAGTGCTCTCAGGTGGGAGCAAGGTTCCTCTGCCACCAATAGGCTGCTCGAGGCCTTTTGACTACGTTGTTTACAAATGTTGCCTATGTTTCCTGCCTTAATACTTTAGCTCACTTTGTTTTTTACCTGGAATTCTCTTTTCACCTCCTTTGTCTTCAAAATCCAGTTTGAAAAATATGAGCCCGTTCCTCCTTCCCCTCTGGTCTATGATCAGCATGAAGCAATGACTGTGTCTTAGAATCTTTGCATCCCTAAGCTCCCTTACATTCGTTAAGGATTCAACAAGTGCTACCAGAATAAATTATCTACAGCATCGACACCAGAGTTCTGAGACCCAGGCGAGGACGCCAGCCAGGTAGGATGCTTCGGAGCACCTGAACACTGCATAATAAAGGCTTGGACCAGAGTGCTCACAATGACAAGGAAGAAACTGTGTCACTTTTGCTTAATGAAAATTTCTTATATCTATCGTGGTCACCAGACCAAATGTGAATTTTGGTTCTGATATGACTCAGAACGTGAGAAGGAATAACCCATTTGTCTACAAAGGCAGACTGCCAATTCCCTAGTTACCCAGACTCAACACCATTGTTCAAGAAGCTGTCACAAATTAGATGTGGGGCTAAGTTTCCAGGTAACCTAGGGGACAATTAAAAAAGTTGTTTTGGAATCACTGGGTTATACATATTTGAACAAGGATATCACTGGAGTTAATCACAGAGATAATATAACACTTAAATCTGAGTTTGAAAGTAAAAATGACAATATCCCTAGCCAGATCTTTGTCTTAAAAACAAACAAATAGGCCGGGCGCAGTGGCTCACGCCTGTAATCCCAGCACTTTGGGAGGCCGAGGCGGGTGGATCACGAGGTCAGGAGATCGAGACCACGGTGAAACTCCGTCTCTACTAAAAATACAAAAAAAAATTAGCCAGGCGTGGTGGCGGGCGCCTGTAGTCCCAGCTACTGGGAGAGGCTGAGGCAGGAGAATGGCGTGAACCTGGGAGGCGGAGCTTGCAGTGAGCCCAGATCGCGCCACTGCACTCCAGCCTGGGCGACAGAGCAAGACTCCGTCTCAAAATAAATAAATAAATAAAAACAAAGTAAGTGTATGTTCTGATTTGGCAGAATTGACACAGACAGTTCCTGCCATTGGTACCATGGGGTATTTCAAAAGCAGCAATACCTCAAGTAAGATTCTAAAGATTCTGTGGCTAAGCTGTGTTGTCTCCTTTGGATGTTCATAAAGAATCCTGATCCTTCCAGAGCAGTGAAGATACTACATTAATACTAACTTGATGAGAGCCCTGAAGTTTCTAAAGGAACAGGTGGTGACACAGAGATGGGAGAGGTGAGGCTGATCTTTTTTTTCTATAATTTGTTTCCTCAGTTTGTAGTTTGAGGAAACAGTACAGAGAAAACAAAAATTGTCATGGAGATATAAAAGTGTGCTGAGGAAACTGTGTACTTGTTAAAATAATTTCAGTGAATCTCCCATAATGAAGATTTTGTTTTTCTGTAGTCTACAGTTTCAGTATTAAAACAAAGGATAAAATACCATAAAACAAGCTAGTAACAGGGATTTATTCTCAAAAGCAAGTTTAGTGTACATTCTATGATCCAAACAAAATCAACCCAAATTCTTGTTTATTTTGCTATACAATAAAAGGCAATATTCAGGATAACAACATTCAAGCATTATAAGATTTTCAAACACAAAAGACTACATTATATTTATGGCACAATTTCCATGAAGAAATGGGAAAAATAAACTCGAATTCCAATCAGGAAGATCTCAGTAAAGCTTGAAATTAACAATTCTTCCTATTTAATAGTTGTTAAGATTTTCCAGTTATTGTGACATTCTGTTATGAACAATTCATAGAGGCTTTCTTATTCCTAAGGACCATTAAGTATCAAATCATAATGTACAGATACATACATATATGAAAATATAAAATATGTATGTTATATGACATTTATCAAATGGATTAGTGGCTGGTATGCTTGTTTAGGAACCCCTAAGTTTCAGCAAGCTTGAGATGGTACACAGCCAGTAGCCTTGAGATGAGCCTTATAAATGTGCTTGCAAAACATATTTGACCTTTCTAGTTGGATGTACCAATGGCATTAGTTAAAAGAGTGTTAATATCATTCAGAAAAATGTAGCCTTCTCTGTGCCAGCTACTATTCTAGATGCTGGAGACATAGTTGCAAATAAAACAGGGGACCTGCAGTCTAGTGGTTTTGCATTTGGTTCCTTGACTAGCCCAGGATGAATACTTCTCCATCCAAGGGAGCCCAATCAGGATAGCATTCCATCTCCCAAGTCTACACTACTATGTTTCACATTTATAGCAGAAAGTTTTTCTTGCAAAACATGCAAAGAAACATTGAGAAACAATGCTCATACAGAGTGTGAAGAATGGAGACATGGGTAAATTATCACATCTAGAGACTTGCAGACAAAAAACACTTCTTAATGTGCCTTTTAAAAAGCAACAAAACAGCAACAATTACAAATAGATACCAACAGGCACCCAAACACCTTTTACCATGATCTTCCTTTAATAAGGACATGTTACTTGTGGATAAATACATTTCTACTGTATATGATGGGCTTTCAGACATATTCTTCATTCTCTGAAGCAGTTAGGAAAGATGTTATCTCCATTTTACAAATATGGAGACTGGGTTTTCAAAGGACACACAGTGAATTGTGCAACTAAGACAAGGACTCAGTCAAATCCTACAGAAATTAATGTGTCTTGATTCCCTGGGTGCCTCAATGTCACTCTTTTTCTAGGGTTTGCTGGTTTAGCACTAGACTGTGATAACTGGAAATTTTATTTTCTAAAATTATCATAGTCAAAGTAATGTGTGCTAATATGCTTGATACTCTCATGTCCTGATGCTGAGAATTCTAGAAGCAAGGTACTGAGTAAGGATATAAAGAATATGCTGAATTACTGGAAGTCCTGACATGTGGATTTGAACTAATGCCTGGGTTTTGACCTATTTTATTCATTAACAAAATAGATGGCAGATTTCATAAGAGCAGGACGATGAATTGTGACAAGTGTCATTCTGGACAAATTCCAAAGTGGGCAATCATATAATGGCAATTTTCAAATGGACAAAATTAATTCCTCAGAAAATAAAATCAATATCTGGACAGTTCTTTCTTTGGATCTCAAAACACTTGGATGGATAACTTCATTCACTTGGGTGGTCCCTATATAGGATAGTACATATGGAACAATGCTATTAATACACAAAAGTCTACCAGAAAGTTTGGCAGAAGAAATTAAGGATGGACAATAGCATGTTACTTAAAACTAGTAGAAGAAGTTCAGTGGTCCTAAAATTTCTTTCTCTCTCTCTCTTTCTCTCTCTCTCTCTCACACACACACACACACACACACACACACCCCTTTGAATTTCTGAGAACACTTCAAAGTAAGGATCTAAACTGAATTTTCTCAACAATTACTTCTCTCATTCTAATATGATCATCCAGAATCCTGTGAGTGTGTGAATTTAGTACGTGTTTAAAGAGTGTCTATAGAGTACATGTGCAATATGGTTATTTGTGAAGTTATTCTACCTATCACATTATTTTACACTATGAAATTTTGAAAAATTATCCTCAGGAAATAAGGTTCAGCCACCCTTGATGGTTCTCTTTTTTTAAATGCAGAGATCCTTTTAAAGCAAATGCCAATAGAGTCGGTCTAGTTACCTGTCTGAAGTCTGAAGATGCGTGCAGAGGTGCCATTGCTTTTGGGGAAGTACTTTCTATGCCATCTCTTGCTTTTACAAAGGCTTTACTATTTTCAAAATGCTTTCACAATTTTTAACTTGTTTTTCACAAAAATTCTGTGTGTATGGTGGGAGGACATAATAATTCTTATTTATAAGAAGAGACTTAAACACAGAAAAGATAAATATAAAACTCAAAGTCAAAAACCTGGTCAAATTCAGGTCTTTTTGTTGCAAATTTAGCTTGTATGCCTCTAGGCCTTATTTCCTATAGATACAGAAATCTTCCCCTTCTTCCAAATTAAGTGCTACCACTTCAAGCTGATGTAGTGGTTTAAATTGCTACCGAGAAAGCCAATAGCTGCAAAGCAGGAAGTAAGAGAATGTGACAACTCTGACCTCGACATTAATTATGCATCAAATAGTAAAAAGTGGGTCAATGAGAGAGCCAAAGGCATTATATATGATGCATCACTCACTGCAATAGCTCACTTTTGGTCTTGGAGAGACATCCTCACACATTGTTTTCACGGGAATTTGAATCTCTGTTTGACTCCCCTCCAGGAAGATGGGAGTCTGTGGTTTCCTGAAGACTGACCTAGGATCTTTTGTGTTTCATGAGTCTTACTTAAACCTGGTGGAAGATTCAGGTGTTATCGAGTAATAGAAATGCAAACTATCTGGGGATAAATTTGCTGATGATCCCTAGGTAATAGCCTTGGGGCAGCTACAGTTCAAGTAAACTTATCTGATGCACAGTTAGATAAGCAGCCCTGGTTGTAATTCAATACACTTTTGCCTTTGAATATAAATCAGGGCAAAGATATTTCAAATGGGACTGTGCAAGCAAATGTTTATAAAATGTACTGAATGTTATTAACTCTAACTTTTCCCTTACTGTGATATTTGTTTAAACAGAACCAAAGAAGATATTAAAAAGAGGCAAAGACCAATGAGTCAGGGAGATTTGCTTTAGTTTAGAAGATCCTCCTCAATATGGCAGAAACAAATATTTTGAACTAGAGGTAAATTCCAAGGTAAAGAAAATTTTTTTTTGCTACTGGTCATGAAAACACATGTGTAGTCCTTTGGATTAAATTTAAGGGAAGATGTTTTATTTATTTTTTTGCAACTTGCCAAGAGATGTTAAATGCACTAAACAAACCTAGTCCTTCTGCTCAAAATGTATGAAATTTCTATTCTGTTTTTAGGACATCTGCACACAAATGACATTTCTGTTTGAACTGAAAAATTATTTCCTGTAATTTTTTTCTCTTCATGTATTTTATTCTGAGCCAACATGTCAATTTTGTATTGTAAATGTATAATGCACATGCCACATGTGGTACATGGTACAAATAAAACAATTAAGAGATTTAATTATGTTTATCATTTGATAAAACAAAACAAAAACCTTCGAGAATTTTTTAAATTGATTGGAACTATATCTCAATAGTATTTTTTCCCAAATATGAAAGTTATATGATTTGTGTAATTTTGCTATTTTTAGATGTATATTTCAATATCCACTATTTAGGTCATTGCTACCAATAGGTTGATTCTGGAATCTAGACACCCTATATCTAATTATAACCTGGACCCTTTCTTTTTTTTTTTTTTTTTAATCATACTTTAGGGTTTTAGGGTACATGTGCACAATGTGCAGGTTTGTTACGTATGTATCCATGTGCCACGTTGATTTCCTGCACCCATTAACTCGTCATTTAGCATTAGGTGTATCTCCTAATGCTGTCCCTCCCCCCTCCCCCCACCCCACAACAGTCCCCGGAGTGTGATGTTCCCCTTCCTGTGTCCATGAGTTCTCATTGTTCAATTCCCACCTATGAGTGAGAACATGCGGTGTTTGGTTTTTTGTCCTTGCGATAGTTTACTGAGAATGATGTTTTCCAGTTTCATCCATGTCCCTACAAAGGACACGAACTCATCATTTTTTATGGCTGCATAGTATTCCATGGTGTATATGTGCCACATTTTCTTAATCCAGTCTATCGTTGTTGGACATTTGGGTTGGTTCCAACTCTTTGCTATTGTGAATAGTGCCGCAATAAACATACGTGTGCATGTGTCTTTATAGCAGCATGATTTATAGTCCTTTGGGTATATACCCAGTAATGGGATGGCTGGGTCAAATGGTATTTCTAGTTCTAGATCCCTGAGGAATCGCCACACTGACTTCCACAATGGTTGAACTAGTTTACAGTCCCACCAACAGTGTAAAAGTGTTCCTATTTCTCCACATCCTCTCCAGCACCTGTTGTTTCCTGACTTTTTAATGATGGCCATTCTAACTGATGTGAGATGGTATCTCACTGTGGTTTTGATTTGCATTTCTCTGATGGTCAGTGATGATAAGCATTTTTGCATGTGTTTTTTGGCTGCATAAATGTCTTCTTTTGAGAAGTGTCTGTTCATGTCCTCTGCCCACTTTTTGATGGGGTTGTTTGTTTTTTTCTTGTAAATTTGTTTGAGTTCATTGTAGATTCTGGATATTAGCCCTTTGTCAAATGAGTAGGTTGCAAAAATTTTCTCCCATTCTGTAGGTTGACTGTTCACTCTGATGATAGTTTCTTTTGCTGTGCAGAAGCTCTTTAGTTTAATGAGATCCCATTTGTCGATTTTGGCTTTTGTTGCCATTGCTTTTGGTGTTTTAGACATGAAGTCCTTGCCCAAGCCTATGTCCTGAATGGTATTGCCTAGGTTTTCTTGTAGGATTTTAATGGTTTTAGGTCTAACATATAAGTCTTTAATCCATCTTGAATTAATTTTTGTATAAGGTGTAAGGAAGGGATCCAGTTGCAGCTTTCTACATATGGCTAGCCAGTTTTCCCAGCACCATTTATTAAATAGGGAATCCTTTCCCCATTTCTTGTTTTTGTCAGATAACCTGGACCCTTTCAATTTTCTCTAGCGACAACTTTTATATCCGTTCTTCCTCTTCTCACTGCCATGGTTCAAGCTTTCCTTCCTCTCCCTTGGCGTGTTTCTAATAGCTCCTTCTCTCCAGCTTCAGCATCCCTAGGATTAGTCCACCCCAGTCCCTCCTTTACATTGCTGCTGGGTTATCTTTCTAAAAGTCACTTGTGGTCATATTTCATCTCAGCCAAAATCTCTATTGGATTCTTCTTATTGTCTTCTTAGAAGTCCAAACTTCTAGACTAATATAAATAATAACAACAGCTAAGTGATCCACCTATCATTTAACAAATCTGTAAAATGGTTATTTGCCATTCTAGTGCGTAAATAGTGGTATCTCATTTTGCATTAATTTGTATCTCCTGGATGATTTGTGATGCTGATTATCTTTTCATGTGCTTATTTGTCATTCATATATTTTCACTGGAGAGATATTCATTCTGATTATCTGATGAATTATTTTGTTAGCAAATATCATTTTGATAGACTTATATTAAAAGCATTTCCTTTCAAAAATCAGGGACAAGGCAAGGATGCTTACTGTCACCAAGTTTGTTCAACACTGTATTGGAAGAACTGGCCTGTGTTAGTTACATATGCGAATCTTGGACATGTGACATACATAAATAGGGAAAAGTTAGAACATTGAATAAATGGTGTGACATTATCAGTTATCCACCTGAGGAAAAAAGAACTTGGATTCCTGCCTCATACTGTACAGTAAAATCAACACTTGATGGATTAAAACATTTAATCTGAAAGTTGAAATTTTAAAACTTTTAAGAAAAATTATCAGTGACTATGGCTTTGTAGTAAAGAAATATTTAAGAAGCAAACACAAATAGTACTAATCTCAAAAGAAAATGACACATTAATTACATTAAAATATGACTAGATTCATTAAAACACACTGTAAAGAAAGATCTAACTTGACAAAAAGATCTAGAATAAATCAAGAAATAAAAGAAAATACACCAATGTCACTTTTAAATATTGATTAAAGAGTCTGATGTAAAATATTAGAAAATAGAATCCAGCAGCCTATTAAAAGACAAATGTCCTCTATTGATGCTTTTAAGATTTTTTAAGGAAGTATCAGCCAACATGATATGAAGAGGTAAAAGAATCAGAGGGACAAAAATTGCAAATGAAGAGTAGAAATTATAATTACTTATAGATTATGTTATTGTAGTTCTGGGCAGCTTGAGTTAATCATCTCAAATTCAATTAGAAACAATGAAGGAAATTATTAATGTGAATAGATACCCCTTTAACATAAAAATCAATAGCTTTCCAGAGCCCAGACACCAAGCGAGACAATATAAAGAAAATATTCCTCTTGTACTACCATGCACAAAGATAAAATATATAGTCATAAACTTAACAGGAAATATGCCCCCCTGTATAATTAAAAAAACCCTCTATTTAGGCATATAAATTAAAACTTGAATAAATAAATGGTAAGTTATAATTTGTTCTTGAATAAGAAAACTCAGTATGGTAAAGATGTATGTGTTTCCTAAATTAACTTATAAATTTAGTGGAATCACAATAATAAGACATTAATTTTGGGTTATTTTTGGAACTAGTCAAGTTAGGTCTAAAATCCATTAAAGAATAACAAAAGTGGTTCAGGCACAGTGGCTCACGCCTGTAATCCCAACACTTTGGGAGGCCGTGGCGGGCAGATCATGAGGTCAGGAGTTTGAGACCAGCGTGGCCAATATGGTGAAACCCCATCTCTATTAAAAATACAAAAAATTAGCTGGGTGTGGTGGCATGCGCCTGCAGTCTCAGCTACTCAGGAGTCTGAGGCAGGAGAATCGCTTGAACCTGGGAGGTGGAGGTTGCAGTGAGCCGAGATCACGCCACTGTACTCCAGTCTGGGTGACAGAGTGAGACTCTGTCTCAAAAAAAAAAAAAAGAAAAAGTGGAAATAAAGTATTCTTAATGATTTTTAATGTTCACTTTCTATCTCAAATAAGCCTTCTCCTAAAACAAACTCTAAAGTTATTAAAATTGAGTACCTAATATTTTGCTGCTTTAAACAAATAGGCATTATTTTTTAGGGAAGTTGCAGGTTTACAACAAAATTAAAGGGAAGGTACAGAGGTTTCCCTGTACTCCCTGCCCTCACACATGCACAGCCTCCCCAGTTATCAACATCTCCCACCAGAGTGCACATTTGTTACCATTGGTAAACCTGGACAGTCATATAATTATCATTCAGAGTCTATAATTTATATTAGGGTTCACTCTTGGTGTGCATGTTCTATGGGTTTGGACAAATGTATAATGACATGTATTCGCCATTATAGCATCATACAGAACAGTATAACAGCCCTAAAAATCTTCTGCTCTCTGCCTGTTCACCCTTACCTTCCCCTGTAGGGAAACAGGATTTTTTAAGTGGAAAGTTAAAAGTTATAAGGTTATGCTAAATCTGTCAAATATAAGACTATATTAATACAATAGTTTTTATACTGTCATATAAAATAGTCAGACTGATGGAACCATATTGAGATCCAGAATAGATGCACAAGATAATTTAGAATCTAATGCGTCTGAGATTTCAATCAGTTGCCATTGAGGCAGAAAAAAAATCTAGATTTTTACTTCATTCACTTTCTTAAAACGATTCCAGACTTGTCAACAATTTAAATGTTAAAATTAAAACTCTTTTTCACCTTGCTTTCCTGAACACAATTCTGTAAAAATATTAGAAGAAAATGGGGCTGTGTGCAGTGGCTTACACCTGTAATCCCAGCACTTTGGGAGGCTGAGGTGGGAGGATTCTTTGAGGGCAGGAGTTCAAGACCAGCCTGGGCAACATAGCAAGACTCTGTCTCTACATTAAAAAAATTAGCTGGACATGGTGGCTTATGATTCTAGTTCCAGCTACTTGGGAAGATGAGGAGGTAGGATCACTTGAGCTGAGGAGTTTGAGGCTGCAGTGAGCTATGATTGTACCAGTGCACTCCAGCCTGGGTGATAGAGCTAGATACTGTCTCTAAAGAAATAAATAATAAATAAAAGAAGGAAATAGAAGAATGTATTTGTTATAGTAATGGAATGAAAGAGATTTTTCATTCTATAATCAATATTAAAAACATAAAAGCCATGAGTTTAAAGAATAGAATAATGATTACCTAAGTTAAAAACAAAGTTCTTGAACAAAGACTATAACAAGTCAGACTGGGAAATATACTTGTGCTGTCTGTGACATAGTACTTTTAAGCCTAACTTTAAAAATAATGTAAACCACTCCTTCAAATCGATAATAATGAACTTAATTTTAAAATGTGCAGAAAACAGTTAATAGAGAGTAGTATGAATATTTGATAAATACATTGACTCTGTCTCACTTAGAATAAAAATAAATCTGGGAGATGCCTTTTACATGTGAGGATTGAAAGGGTGACTCTGTAGGCTCAGACTCAGACCACGCCACACCGGTTGCAGTCAAGAGATCTTTATTGGAGGAGTCCGAGGGAGAGCCGAAGCGGAAGAAGAAAGAGAGCGAGGGCTCTGCAGCCTCCGTCTTTTATGCCTAGGGACGTTACGTGGGGGTCGCTGGTTGGCTGAGGGGCTGGGTCTAGGCTGAGGCGGGAAGGCGTGACCTCTGATTGGCTCCTTTTGGAGGGCCTGTGTTGGGGAGGAAGAAGAACCTGGAACCAGCGCCATTAGGGTGCTCCTGTTACCTAAAAAAAAATTCCTCCCTTTTTTGTTTTTTAAGAAGTGGGGGCCGGGTGCAGTGGCTCAAGCCTGTAATCCCAGCACTTTGGGAGGCCGAGGCGGGCAGATCACGAGGTCAGGAGATCGAGACCATCCTGGGTAACACGGTGAAACCCTGTCTCTACTAAAAATACAAAAAATTAGCCAGGCGTGTTGGTGGGCGCCTGTAGTCCCAGCTACTTGGGAGGCTGAGGCAGGAGAATGGCGTGAACCCAGGAGGCGGGGCTTGCAGTGAGCTGAGATCGCGCCACTGCACTCCAGCCTGGGGGCAAAGACTCCGTCTCAAGAAAAAAAAAGAAGTGGGGAGGTGAGCGTCGCTGTTCGTCAGGCTACTTCCTGCTGAACGGGGGCGTCGTGGGGAAGGGATATTGGAGGACTGTAGGGGCAGAGCAACAGCAGGAGGCTAAAGAAGACGGCGCTGAAGGTGAACACTTCCCGGGGTGTGAAGTCTAAAAATGTCCCTTGTAAGTAGAGGTCATCTATGGACGCGAGCCATCCGTATGGCAGGGAAGGATCTGCTATAAGCCACGTATCTTCTTGGAGGGCCTGGAGGAAATCTAAGAAATTACAGGTCCTGGAGGCAGAGGCCATAGGTACGGGAGTCCTGGTAGTCTTCCTCGGTTGCTAGGAGTTGGTAGTGCCTAATGAGAAGAAGCTGGTTAAAAGTCTGGTTAGATAAGGAGGAGAATCGTTGTTGTATGAACTTTATTAGGCAAGGGAGGAGAATACACAAGGCCGCTATGCCTAAGAGGGGTCCGAGAAACGGTAGGACCCAAGCTAAAAGAGACATTTTTAGAGTGTCCCAGGAGAAGGAACGAGAATCTGAGATGCGTTGTCTAATCTCAGAAGCCTTGTCCTGTATACGCTGGGCAGCATCTCACACTATCCCTGACTGATTAGTGTAAAAACAACACTCTTCCCCTAAGAAGATGCAGAGTCCTCCTTTTTCAGCAGTGAGGAGGTCTAGGCCTCCGCGGTTTTGGAGAGTCACTGCTGCTAAAGAGTCTATTTGAGATTGTAAAGTAAGGATAGATTTTGTTATTTCCTGTAAACTGTCTGAGAAATCTTTTGAGAGGGTGTGGTAGTAGGATAATGACGTGGACAAGCCGGCTATTCCAGTCCCTGTGGCAGTGGCTACTTCTAATCCTATAAGTAGGGGTTTTAGTTGCACAGCTCTTCGCTGACAGACTTGAGCTTTGAGGGGTACTGATAAGGTCTGATTCCCTGGGGCAATGTCAATGTGGGGGCTTAGAAAGACTAAGGTGCAGGTGCCTGTCCAGTTAGTGGGGAGGCAGATATAGGTTGACATTCCACATGAGAAGAATATGCCTTGACTGGGTAGACAGAACTCGTTATGTATGTTAAAAAGGTGTGTGAGTTTGTTGTTTTCATTCTCCCATACTCCTAGAGTACTTGCTAAGATGGCTCCAGTGAGCGGCTGGAAAGGGGTGTTGGGAGTAAACTGAGTGGCTCCTTGTGTTTTATTTTCCCATTGGAGGAAAAAATGTTTTGTATCTACTAGGAGCCATTCGAGAGAGCAATTGAAAGCATTCACTAGTGGTGGGGGTGCTGCTGCAGGGAGTCCAGGGGTGAATGGTCATGCAGGGAGTATGTCTGCCATCACAGAACCTGGACTGTTTGTTGATTAGGGAGGAGGTGAGGATTTTGGGGGGCTCCAAGAAGCGGACAGGCTGGTTGAATGGAGCTGTTTGGGTGACTTGAAAGTTACTATGATCAATTGGGGCTTGAAGTTGTAGGGTGTAATTACACTGATGCGGTGGTAGGTGCCCTAGAGGCAGGCCAGATGACAGGTTGCATTGTATGCATAAAGGGGCTTGGAAAGTTAAAATAGTATTTGTGGTTACAGGGCCGTGTATGG
Source organism: Hylobates moloch (assembly GCF_009828535.3). Taxonomy (NCBI): domain Eukaryota; kingdom Metazoa; phylum Chordata; class Mammalia; order Primates; family Hylobatidae; genus Hylobates; species Hylobates moloch. The sequence goes on along the minus strand of NW_026652284.1, from coordinate 36,708,056 downwards.
GCTTTTTCTTGCTTGTGTAATAGGTGAGGTTGGAAATGTAAGAACGTAAAAGTTGGGTTGCACGTCCTGTTATGGTATCTTTGGTCCTATCAGATATGGGGAAGTCGGCTAATGACTGCATGTTGGAAAGGGTCTTTTCCTTCATAACGAGGGTGGTATGTCAAGTTGGTGAAGACCCAGTTTTTTGCAGGAATGGGAGTGGCAACATAGCCAGAGGTTGATAGAGAGATACACAGCCAACAGTCATTTGCCAGGGAAGGATTGGACTGGTTTAACAGAGTGTGAGTTAAGTTGAGAGTCTTGTAGAGGTAATTAGGAGCTAGTGAAAGGGCGGGGGGTGGTTGTATGAGGTATCCAAGGAAGTAGGAGGGATATATAGGCAAAGAGTAAAAAGGAAGGTAAAGAGGGTGCTCTGGAAAACGAGATCATTTTATCTAGTGTGAGTTCTTTCACCTCTGTTTTTTGGAGGAAGCAGTCGTTCCTCAGGATTAGTGGTAGGAGGCTTTTAGTCTGGGATGTTTCTTTCTGAAATAGGAGGTGCAACTCCTCTAATTGTTCACAGGTGTCTTGGGATTCCTGAGCTGATGATCCCCGACTATGGGAGGGCCAGAGGTGGAGACAGCGCCCCAATACCCCTGCAGAACCGAGAAAGTAGCTCCGGTATTAAGGAGGAAAATGACGAGACGCCCATCCACTGTAAGAGGCACCCTGGGCTCCTGCGTGGTGATGGTGTGTGTCGGGGAAGAGGTCCCAGGGCCCCGTCAGTCGTAGGCTGCTAACCTAATGAGATTGGCTTTAGGACGGGGGTCTGGCCCAGCTCCCCCGAGGGAGCTGGGGCAGTCGGTCGCCCAATGGCCGGATTGTTGGCACTTGGGGCACGGTCTTTTGGGTGGCCTGGGATTAGGACACTCACGAGCCCAATGACCTTCGTTCCGACATTTAAAGCAGGGTCCAGGGGGTTGGCAGTGAGTGGTGGACATAGAGGCATGGCATCTGATAGGCTGGGTTGAGGCCTTGAAGGCCTGAGCCAACATCTGGCACTTTTGCCTCCTTGCCTGCTCGTCACGGTTGTGGTAGACTTTGAATGCGGTGGCGAGGATCTCGGTCTGCGGGGTAAAGGGACCTCTGTCTAGCTTTTTTAGTTTGGCTCGAATGTCTGGGAAGCTTTGTGCGAAGAAATGGGACATGAGAAGTTGCCTGCCGTCAGGGGCTTCGGGGTCTATGTTGGTGTATTGTTGGAGTGCCTGTGTAAGGCGGGCGAGGAAGGCAGACGGGTTTTCATGTTTTTCCTGAATGATTTCATGAAGTTTTTCAAAATTGACTGCCTTTTGGGCTGCCTTGCGGAGACCTGTTATTAAACAGGTGGCGAAGTGGTCCCGGGCCAAGACACCATTCTGGGAGTTATAGTCCCAGCCAGGGTCGTGTTTGGGGACTGCCTGCGCCCCGATGGGTAGGGCTGGGGTTGTTTGGTGAACCTGATCTGCATAAGGGCCTGCTCCTAGACCAGTCTGCGCTTCCTGAGAAGGAGGGGGTTAGAGAAATTCTGATGTAAGAGGTGGAGTTAGAAGTGTATGAGCCTAAGCGTTGACAAGACAGTCACAGAGAAGGGAACATGGACAGGAACAATATATTTTGTTCGTGTAACTTCTGTAAGAGGGGCGAGGATGGAAAGGTGTGATGTGGAACGAGAGGTGGGAGGGCTGAGCGGCGGAGGGGAGGGAGCTGGAGGGGTTGTGGAGGAAGGGGAAACGAGAGAGAGGTTGGGGGAAGTGGTAAAGGGCGGGGCTGCCGCTGGCCGGGCGGCGGCCGGAGGGTGGGGCTGAGGGTGGTGATATGGAGTTAAGATTGGGGGAAGGTGGGGGCAGCGATAAGATGTTGAGGGTTATTCAGGGGCTGTGGGCATAGGGGATCTCTTCCCATTCTCCTGTTCACTCACAATATTTAGAGGACTATAAATGGGCCATTTATTTGGGTTGTTTAAGGGGTTGTGAATTTGATTAAGCGTTTAGGTTTGAGGCCGGCGGCAAGGCCTAGGGTAGCCAGATTGTCTAGAAGGCATTTTAAGGGGGAGTCGGCCAGCAGGGATGCGGAGCCTCCCATAGTGGGAGAAGGGGCAGTGATGGCTAAGAGGGCGTCCCCTAATTAGCCGAACACTGTAACCAGGTTCAGAGCCTTCGGTTGGTCGTCACCAAGGCGAAGGGACTGAAGGGCCAACAGGATGGCCTAGGGACCGTGAGCCACCTGGTACCAGGATTTTGTATGTAGCCAACAGTATGGTGCGGGGCGGAGGCTCAGGCGGAGGGGCGAGGAGGAGAGGGAGACAACTCCGTTCCCTGTGGTTCGAGGAGGGGAAGCGAATGATAGGGGCCTACCACTGCCGTAGGGGCATCGGGCGAAATGTGTTTGTCACGGGAGTGGCTACGGTCTGGCGATTTGCCCGAGAGGTAGGCCCAGGAGGGGAAAACTTACTGAGATGAGGCCGGTGGTGGGCGAAGAGTGTGGCGAACAGGAAAATGGGTGCAGACTGACCGGGGCCTGGTCTGAGCCTGAGAGGGATTGCGGTCCCACCAAAGGCGGGGAGTCCCAATCCGAGTCAGGGCACCAATGAAAGGGTGACTCTGTAGGCTCAGACTCAGACCACGCCACACCGGTTGCAGTCAAGAGATCTTTATTGGAGGAGTCTGAGGGAGAGCCGAAGCGGAAGAAGAAAGAGAGCGAGGGCTCTGCAGCCTCCATCTTTTATGCCTAGGGACGTTATGTGGGGGTCGCTGGTTGGCTGAGAGGCTGGGTCTAGGCTGAGGCGGGAAGGCGTGACCTCTGATTGGCTCCTTTTGGCGGGCCTGTGTTGGGGAGGAAGAAGAACCCGGAACCAGTGCCATTAGGGTGCTCCTGTTACCTAACAAGGATCACAAATGTACACCGTGTTGACAAAGGGTGGGGCAGTATTCACACTCATACGCTCGGTAGAACTGCAAATTAATACATTGGTATTATAGTTTTCAAGGGCAATTTAGTACTATCCGAATTTTAAATGCATCTATTTTTGACAAGAACATTTCATTTCTAATAATTTACTCTACAGACATATTTTCATGTGTTCCTAAGAAAGTGTGTCTGAAGTTAGCAATAGCCTCACAATAACAAAAGAGTGAAAATACTGCTAATGTTGATCAGTAAGTGCCTGGTTAACCAAATAAGAGTCACAATGGAATACTGTGCAGCTGTGTATTAGTCCATTTTTATACCACTTTGAAGAAATACCCGAGACTGAGTAATTTATAAAGGAAAGAGGTTTAAAGAATTCACAGTTCCACATGACTGGGTAGGCCTCACAATCATGGTAGAAGGCAAAAGAAGAATAAAGGCACATCTTACATGGCAGAAGCCAAGAGAATGTGTGCAGGGAAACTGCCCTTTATGAAACCATGAGATCTCTTGAGAGTTATTCACTATCATGAGAACAGCATGAGAAAAACCTGCCCCCATGATTCAATTACCTCCCACCAGGTATTTCCCATGACACATGGGAATTATAGGAGCTACAATTCAAGATGAGATTTGGGTGGGAACACTGCCAAATCTTATAATTCCATCCCTGGCCCCTCCCAAATCTCACGTCCTCACATGTCAAAACCCATCATGCCTTCTCAACAGTCCCCCAAAATCTTAATTCATTTTAGCATTAACTCAAAAGTCCACAGTACAAAGTCTCATCCAAGACAAGGCAAATTCTTTTTGCCTATGAGCCTGTACAATTAAAAAAAAACAAAAAACAAAAAAAACTTAGTTACTTCCCAGATACAATGAGGGTACAGACATTGGGTAAATACATCCATTCCAAATGGGAAAAATTGGCCAAAATGAAGGGGCTAAGGGACCCATGCAAGTCTGAAATCCAGCAGGGCAGTCAAGTCTTAAAGCTCCAAAATTATATCTTTTGAATCCATTCTCACATTCTGGTCATGCTGATGCAAGAGGTGGGTTCCTATGGTCTTGGGCTGCTCTGTGCCTGTGGCTTTGCATGGTATAGCCCCTCTTTCAGCTGCTTTCATGGGCTGGCATTAAGTGTCTGCAGTTTTTCCATGAATGCAGTGCAAGCTGTATGTGGATCTACCATTCTGGGGCCTGGAGGACAGTGGCCTTCTTCTCACAGCTCCACTAGGCAGTGCCCCAGTGGGGACTCTGTGTGGAGCTCCCACCCCACATTTCCCTTCCACCCTGCCTTAGTAGAGGTTCTCCATGAGGACTCCACCTCTGCAGTGCACTCCTTCCTGGGCATCTAGGCATTTCCATATATCCTCTGAAATCTAGGTGGAGGTTCCCAAACTTCAATTCTTGACTTCTGTGCACCAGAGGGCTAACACCATATGTAAGTTACCAAGAGTTGAGGCTTGCACCCTCTGAAGCAATGGCCCGAGCTGTACATTGGCCCTTTTTAGTCATGGCTGGGATGCAGGGCACCAAGTCCTGAGACTGAACAAAGCAGCAAGGCCCTGGGCCTGGCCCATGATACCTTTTTGCCTCCTAGGCCTCCTAGTTTGTGATGGGAGGGGCTGCCATGAAGACCTCTGACATGCCCTGGAGATATTTTCCCCATTGTCTTGGTGATTAACATTTGGCTCCTCGTTGCTTATGCAAATTTCTGCAGTCAGCTTGAATTTCTCCTCAGAAAATGGGTTTTTCTTTTGTATTGCATCATCAGACTGCAAATTTTCCAAACTTTTATGCTCTGCTTCCCTTTTACATATAAGTTCCAATTCTAAACCACATCTTTATGAATACATAAAGCTGAATGCTTTTAAGAGCACCCAAGTCACATCTTGAACACTTTGCTGCTTAGAAATTTCTTCTCTGAGATATCCTAAATCATCTCTCTCAAGTTCAAAGTTACACAGATCTCTAGGGCAGGGGCAAAATGCTGCTAGTCTCTTTTCTAAAACATAGCAAGACTCACCTTTATTCCACTTCCCAAAATGTTCCTTGTCTCCATCTGAGACCACCTCAGACTGGACTTCATTATTCCCATCACTATCAGCATTTTGATCAAAGCCATTCAACAAGTATCTAGGAAGTTTCAACTTTCAAACTTTTCCACACTTTCCTGTCTTTTTCTGAGCCCTCCAAATTGTTCCAACTTCTCCCTGTTACCCAGTTGCAAAGTTGCTTCCACATTTTCAGGTATCCTTATAGCATTACCCCACTCTACTGGTACCAATTTACTGTATTAGTCCATTTTCACACTGCTATGAAAAAATACCCAAGGCTGGGTAATTTATAAGAGAAAGAGGTTTAATGGACTCACAGTTCCACGTGGCTGGGGAAGCCTCACAATCATAGTGGAAAGTGAAGGAGGCGAAAAGGCTGTTAACAGAATGATGTAGATTCAAATGTGCTGATGAAGAAAAAAACTCCAAGAAATATTATTAAATGAGCAAAATAAGATGCAAAATAATACATAGCATATGCCTCATCTAAATACTGGTATGTGCATTCAAGCTTTTCTGAAAAGATGCCTACAAATCCAGTACCACAAACTGCATCTACGGAAGGAGAAAGTGGATTGGAGATGAGGAAATAATTTACTTTCTATAGCATTTTCAGCACTTCTTAACTTTTCAGAAAAGTCATAGTTATGTATTATTATACTTTTTAGATAAAAATTAAATATTTTGATCAGTATTATATAAAACTTTTCTTAGCTTTTTTTTTTTTTTTGAGACGGCGTCTCGCTCTGTCACCCAGGCTGGATGGAGTGCAGTGGCAAGCTCCGCCTCCTGGGTTCACGCCATTTTCCTGCCTCAGCCTCCTGAGTAGCTGGGACTACAGGTGCCCGCCACCATGCCTGGCTAATGTTGTGTGTGTGTGTATGTGTGTGTGTGTATTTTTAGTAGAGACGGGGTTTCACTGTGTTAGCCAGGATGGTCTCTATCTCCTGACCTTGTGATCCACCCGCCTTGGCCTCCCAAAGTGTTACAGACGTGAGCCACCGTGCCTGGCCTAAAACTTTTCTTAGTTTTATAGTTTCTTAGATTCTTGCATCTGTTTGACAGTGGGGTTCCCTAATGCCTTGATGGCTGAAATACTTCCTTGAGCTGCTTGGGGTCTCTGCTTCAAACATGAACTGGCCATGATTTGCAACCTTCTGTTTTGGTTTACTCACTTTGTTCTCGCCTGTAGGCAATGCCCTGCCTCATCCGTTTTGCTTTCCAATTTCCGTGACCTCCTGGCTTTCTGCCTACACTTTGCCTCTCCCATGACTTCCTGTTTTCAGGTGCTCTGTGCCTTCCTAGTGTGCCTAGCACTTTTCTGATTTGTTGATAAGCCTTACAAATCCTATGCTCTCTTAGATTCCTGACTATTTGCCTGGTTCTTGAGCACATGTTTTCTTTCTCCTGAGTGAATTTTTAATGGAATATTTGCTCATCTTTCTAGCTCTCTTTGGCTATCTCATTGTCACACCTCCCTCATCACCTTTTTCCTGTGCAAGTGCATTTCTTTTTCTCCTAGGGTTGAGCACAGATCTAACTTGAATAATTAAAGGAAGCTTTGTGTAAAGAAAGCCAAAGCAGGAACGAACAAAAGACTTTTAGCATGTAATAGAAGGGAATAGTGAACACGGAGGCAGACGGAGTCATTTTCGGGGTGTAAGAGTCTGATTATCTTTCTTGTCCCCTGGTCCGTTGGTTAGGGTTGCTTTACTTTGTTCATCCTGCACTTTGTAGAAAGGACAGAAAGTATCCCAGAGCTCCATGCATGTGGGTAGGACAGGGGCATGTGGAAGGGAATAATTGCAGGCTTAGGAAGGAGGAGAGAAGAGGGTGGGGGCTGGGGGTGGGAGGTGGGGAGCAGAGGGCAAGACAAAGACTCCTGGGAAGCAGAGGCTTCCTCAAGAAGGATTTAGCTATGATTCAACCATGGACAGTATAGATTTGAGAAAGAAAGGCTGCTTCCCCTCAGGAGGACCCAGCATGGAGAAGATCCAGCCCTATTAGTTCATTCCCTCCTCCCCCTCCCAGAGGCCATCCTCTGCCTGGTTTGCAGTAGGGACTTGGCCTGGATAATGGGAGAGCCATTCTAAATGCTTGCGAGGATTCTTCACATTGGACTGCAGTGGACCATGTCACCCTACTCTTTGAATATTAGGATTATGGTAAGGGGCTGCAGATTTTCTGCTACATCCTTTTTCATAATAATTGATAATAGCAGTTAAGAATGCACATTATTCTTGACATTGCTGAACTTTGCTGGAGCCGTGTGCTCCTGGAAAACAGTGACAGTTAAAAAATCCCCCTATCCCTTATTATACTAAAAGCACAAGCAGCAAAAGCAGAAATAGATAAATTTGACTATATGAAAATTAAAAACTACATCAAAGGACACAATCAAAAGAGTAAAGAGGCAAGCTATGGAATGAAAGAAAATATTTGCAAATAATATATCTAATCGGGGATTGATAACTGGAATGTGTAAAGAACTCCTATAACCCAACAATAAAAAAACACCCTTATTAAAAAATGACAAAAGACTTGAGTAGACATTTCTCCTAAGAAGATATACAAATGGGAACAAGCCCCTGAAAAAAGACTCAACATCATTAATCACCTGGGAAATAAAAATCAAAATGACGGTGAGATGCCACCTCACATCTATTAGTACGGTTGCTATAAAAAATCCAGAAAGTAATACATGCATTGGCGAGCATGCTGACAATGCGAAACTGATAAAGAAACTTTCCTTGACCGGACTTTAAGCAGATTCCCCTGAATCTTCTTTTCAAATAGGTCTTTGGGTTTCTGTGTTCATCTTTGTATCATCCAGTTTTAGCAAGAATCTTGCTGTCGGTTGAAGAAGAATCCCTTCCTTGGTTCCTGATCACCCTCAATATGTGATTGCCTTTCATATCTGATTACATTCTTCATCTTCCACCATCCCTCACATTATATCTAAACCTACCCTGCCCTCCTTTTACCAAGAATCCTGTCAAATTGGTTTACCTGGAATCTCCTTTACCCTTGATGTTTCCTCTTAGTAATTTTCCATTCACTGAGCCTCGTGCTGCTCCTTGGCTGGAAACTCCTACTTGTCCATGCCATATTCTGAATCAAGCCTAGCTCTATACTGAGGTCTCTTTTTCCCTATTGTAATAGTTCCTTAAAAGGTTTAAACTACCATCAGGCTCTGGTTTCCTTTAACAGAATCATTGTGCACTGCTGGTGGTCTAGCCACTGTGGAAAAGATTTTGGAGGTTCCTCAAAAAATTAAACATAGAATTACCATATGATCCAGCAATTCCAAAAGAATTGAGTATATACCCAGAAGAATTGAAAGCAGGGTTTCCAAAAAATACTTGTGCATCCATGTTCATAGCAGCATTATTCACAATAGGCAAAATGTGGAAGCAACTGATGTGTTCATTGACAAGTGAATGGATAAATAAAATGTGGTATATACATACAATGAAACACTACGTAGCCTTAAAAAGAAATTCTGACACATGCTACTGATGGCATCAACAGCCTATCTGTAGAGGCCACTGTCAAGACACTGGCTGCAGTGGGGGAGGTGCGGCCAGGGCTGCGTGCTCCATGGAGCCAGTGGGAGCTGGGAACAAGTGGGATCCCCACCCCCTTCCAAGTTGGCAGGGCAGGAGCCCCACCTTCTCAGCCACAGATGCAGCCGTCCAGACATGTCTGTGGACCCAGGCATCCCTGCACTCTCAGAGGCCTAGGAAGCCCTTCTGCCCCACGGACTTGGAAGTGCCTGCTCCCACTGCCTGGCCTCTCCCTGCTCTCAGCACCCACTCTGACTCTGGAGCAAAGTTGAGGCTGAGCCTGGGTACTGTCACAACCCAGCCAGGTGTGCACACACTTGGGGCAGTGCTGACATGCTATCCTCCTTCTGCCTCAGCCCCCTCCAGACTTTGGACACTGATAAGCACAGGGGTTAGGCTAAGGGGGCTCAGCACAGGTCTATTCCTCAGCAGGAACAGTCTGGGTGCCATGGATGACATGATAGATGGTGGCAGGAGGCAGGCTCCTGGGCAGAAAGGGGTGGGTCCCCAATGAAGCCCCACCTTCAAGCCAGGTGACCTGGGATCCTTGGGGTGTTGCTTCACCAGCTAGAAACTCTGTGACTGGTGGTGCCATCTGTCTGAGTATTGCTCACTCCCTCTGGGCTCGTTCCACACACTGCACCCACAGGCTGTGCTCAGCTCGTGCTACTGGGCCAGATCACACATCTGCCAAGGGCAAGCCAGGCGTGGAGTGGTAAGGGGTGTGTAGGTGAGCTAGCATGGGGTCTGGGCACTGTGCGCAGGCAGGCATGCCGTCTACTGTGGCAGGGTGCGTGGCTCCAGGTGCTGGCTCCATGCAAGACTGCAGCTGGACCAGATGTACTGCATATGGCTTCTGCTGTGGGCACCCACATCTGGATGAGAGGAATGTGGTAGCAGCAGAAGTTTGGAGATCCCAGGAACTCCAGAGCCCCTAAAGAGGGTGTCATAGCCTACAGCTCTGGCTCAGAGAGCCCTAGGTATGGACTACCCAAAGGGCCACAGCTCTTCTCTCCTTCTTGTTGCTGCAATGTGGTGAGCAGGGAGGGGTAGTGGCATGTTTCAGCTCTATTTGTGTTATGGCTGTCTCAGTCCCACCATTTGGCAGGTCCCATGTTCTTGTCTCACATCCAGGAAGAATGAGGTACGTAGACAACTGGAGGGTGAGCAAGGCAAAGAGGGGCTTCACTGAGTAACAGAACAGCTCTCAGGAGACCCAATATGGGTCATGACCTGCAGGTCATCCCATGTCTGTGTAGCTCTCAGCAGCAAAGAGGTCCATAGTGGATAACTCCTATCCACAGGCAGGTTGCCTGTCATCTGCTGGAATGTGGCTGAGTCCAGGGTTTTTGTGGGCTTCAGAGGGGAGGAAGCTGTTTGGTCCATGGGTGGCCACGGGCAGGCACAGAAAAAGCACCATAAGTTCTCACTCCTGTCCATGGAAATGACAGCCCAGCCTCCAGGCTTTAGGCTGTCTCTGGCTTGAAGATGGGGCTTCACTGAGGACCTGTTCGTTCTCACCCAGAAGCCTGTCTGCCTCCTGCCATCCTCAGCCTGTGATCCATGGTGCCCATAATGCCCAGGATGTTTGTGCTAAGGGGTCCTTGCAGGCCTCTGCTGAGCTGCCCTCAGCACCCCCTTGGCCTCCCATTCATGCTCTTGGTGCCCAAAGTCCTGAGAGAGCCAAGGTGGTGTGAGGCTGGCATATCAGTGCCACCCTGAATGTGTGCACACCAGGCCAGGTCACAATAGCACCCAGGCTTATCCTCAACTTTGCTCCAAAATTGGAGCAGATGCCAGGAGTGGGAAGAGGCCAGGCAGAGAAAGCAGGCATTTCTGAGCCTGTGGGGGCAGGGGCATTCCTGGGCCTCCAAGAGCACAGGGATGCCTGGGTTTGCAGCTGCGGCTAGGCAGCTGCAGCTGCATCCAGGAGGGTGGGGCTCCCACCCCACCAACTCAGAAGGGGACAGGGCTCCTGACTGTTCCCAGCTCCTGCTGGCTGCATGTTCCATGGATGGCAGTGGTGGCCTGTCTTGGCAGTGGCCACTCCAGACAGGCCACCACTGCCATCAATCCCCCCTCTAAAGAGGTATATCTAACTACCATTAGTATAGGGATGATGACCACTCTTAACCTCTTCATGCACAGAGGGGACATTGTTTTGGGGAAAATGGTTGTTAGCTGTCTCTCTCAGAGGCTTATCTAAGGGTCCCTGGTAAAAAGGTAACCATCGTCCGAAGCCCCAGTTGCATGACTGCTTGGAGTTTGATGGCTCTTGGCGACAAGAAACAGATTTTACAAGAAGGTTAAGTATGTGAAGGAAAAAAATCTAGTGCCAAATACAACAGAGATAAGAATTAAAAAAAACTAATCATTCTGAAAACAATGTTGTGACTAGAGCTGTTTCACAGTGGTGAAATAAATTAAATCTTGTATAAGGGTAGTTAAATTTTAAAAAAGAAATAACTGTTCAGGGGGGCAGATAATTCCTTGGCCTTATTCTCCCAAAAAAAGGAACTCCGGGTTATGGCCACCCTATTTACCCTCATTGCCTAGCAGGATTTGCAGGATAATTTTCCAGATTTTTACATTATCTATCCCTTTCGTTTCTTCTGAGCCGAAGTCAGAGGTCGCTGGTTGGTTCACAGGAATAAGCAGAGTTTGTCTAAAATGCAGACAAATCCTTAAAAACAACTAATGAGCACCTGTCAAAGTCTTATAGCTGATTGTACACTATCTTTTGAATAGGATCAAAACAAGACAATGATTGTCTGTTAATGACAAAATATCATAGGGTAGTCACAGTCAAAAACATGACTGACAGAGAAATTTGGTTATTTCTGTGGTTTACAATAACTTAACATAATAACCCTAATTATGATTGATAGTATATATTCAGACATTTGAATTTTAGAAATCCCATACAATTTTGGAACATATGTTGATATTATTCACTAAAATAAAACCTGAAGAAGATTAAATCTTATTTTTATTTTGACAATTCCATGTAACTGAACATGTCAAATAATCCTGTTTATCTCTCTTTTGGATGCTCCAGGGGCCCTCTGTCTCATCTCAAAGTTATGGGTCTGAAAAGATAATTTTGAAGCTGAAACTTGATTTTGGGAAGCCTATCAAATGTGTTAAAGGCTTAACACATTTGATATTATAAAATAGAATTCCAGGTTACCATAAGTCATTTATGCTCACAATCCAGTCATCCATGTACCTCATTCTTCCTGGATGAGGGACAAGAACTTGGGACCTTTAGAATGGCAGGACTAAAATAGCTGTAACACAAACAGGGCTAAAACATGCTCCCTCACTTGCCACATTGTGGGTGATGAGAAGGAAAGAAGAGCTGTTGCCCTTTGGGGAGCCCAGACCTAGGGGCCCCTCAAGCCAGGGCTGTGACCCCCTCTTTGGAGCTCTGCAGTTCCAGATGCCACTGCGGTCTTCTTGTCCAGATGTGGGTGCCTGCAGCAGGAGCCACATTTAGTACATCTGGTTCGGCTGCAACATTGCACAGAACTGGCACCTGTTCCAGCACCTGGAGCTGCCTGCCCCACCACAGCAACCAGTGTGCCTGGATGTGTGCAGTGGCTGGACCCTGCACTCACTCGCCCACACACCTCTTGCTGCTCTGCATCTGGCTTACCCTTGGCAGGTGTGGGATCCAGGCTGGTAGCATGAGCTGAGCTCATCCTGCCAGGCTGGGTGGGTGAAACAAGCCCAGTGGGTGCAAGCAATACTCACGCAGAAGGTGCCACTGGCCACAGAGGTTTCCAGCTGGTGAAGTGACACCCCAAGGATCCTGTGACACTACAAGATGCATGAACCTTGAAGATATTATGTGAAGTGAAATAAGCTATTTATGAAATGCCAAAACTGTATGATTTTACTTAATTGAGATAAAGTAGTCAAATTCATAAAGAAAGAAAATAGAATAGAATAGTGCTTACCAAGGTCTGTGGGGAGGGAGAATGGGGAGTTATTGGCTAATTGGTACAGAGTTTCAGATTTGCAAGGGGAAAAGAGTACTAGGGATTGGTTGCATAATAATCTCCCAGCAAATAATATTACTAAACTGTGCACATACAAGGGGTTAAAGTGATAAATTTTGTGCATATTTTACCACAGATAAAAACGAAAAAGAAAAAAAGAAAATCTCTCCACACTTTTGTGTTCCTAGGGTTACTGCAAAGGCCCACCCTTCTCCATATGACTTGGATAAGATAAAAAATAACACCCTTGTTTACCTATGACAAGGCTAGACACAGCCTGTCCAAATTCCAATTCTTTGTCTTAAAAGTAATTAGCTGAAGTGTTTATCTCCACTGACCAATCTGGACAAGATAAACATTAACTTTACTTGACCAAACTTTAGTCAGGCTTCTCTCTGCACAGGCCCCTGGCCCTTGACCTACCCTTGAATCTAAATGAACGTTGGAATGCAGAATGGTCCCTCTTTCAGGACCCTCCTGACAATTGACCACAGAGAAGGATGTTTCCTGGTCAACTCTCTAATCATGCTACCTGTTCACCCACTTCCCTACACTCAATTCTTGCTACCCTTCTTTGTTCATCTCTTTCTGATTGACTTTGGAGAAGCTTACAGATACTGTGGTTGAAGCATTCTCCCTATTGCAACAGACTTTGGAACAAATTCTTTCCTTACCTAAGTCCAGATTTGTTTTTATTTGACACTTGCAAAGTATGAGAATAACGTTTGTCCCGTTTAACATATGGAATATAGTGAAGAGATATTTAATGCATGAATTGTTTATATACAGTAGGCAACACATATAATTGGAATATGTGAGTCTAATTGTGTAGTATATATGTATACATATTCAAGTGTGCTAGCTAAACTTCATTATAATATTGTCCTAAGATATTATAATTTTTCTTTATAAATATTTTATATAGAAAACTGTTACTCTGTTTTATGGGCTGTCAGGTAATACTTTTAAATTGGCAGTTTAGTTCAGGAAAACATTAAATTGAAGACTCTTAAACACCTGTATAGGAGATTAAAAGTTAGGCTCAACTGGATTGGTTTTCTAAATTAGATTTTATCCTAGCCCATTCTAAACCTGCCACTTTTTTGTTTTGACTGTACGGAATTACTAATTGAGAGTGAAAGCAATTGTTCTCTGCAGTAAAAATTAACACTTTTAACTGTAACCAGTACATCTTAGATTTTAAATCGTGTTCTGATTTTAAATTCATAGTGTTTTAAAATGATTCCCTTTTGATTTTTAAATTGCAGTTGTGTGCAAGCCTTCTGTCACAATTCCACAAAAGGAAATTATGATAAATCAGTAACAATAATAATTAACTGAGCTAAAGTTCTTACCAGGAATGCAGCCACCAATTTAGCTTAAGGAGGTATTAGCATAGCAACAAACTTTCAAGGTCAAATCTAAGTATTTTCTTCCCTTGATGTAAAGACAAGCTTATTATGGATTTTTCCCTTTTCTTGCCTTTTTTTTTACAAACATTTTTCTACTTTTAACTGGTAATTTTTGATGAAGATATGATGCTCTGCTGTTACTAACTTTGGTATATAGAAAAACAAAGTTTGGGTTTTCTAAGATCCATGTATTTTTTTATATTAAAATTTCCATACATTCACTAGCTGGTTTATTGAGCCCTACACAGCAGATAAGAGGAGTGTGAGATTACTCTACACAGAAATGCCCTCTACAGTGATTTCCTCTTCTGGCCTCTGTCCCAGGCTTATCTGTGCCACAGTGTTCCACTTCTGCAACTGCCCACTCCCACTCTCCATTTGTTTGACTGACTCCTCCTGCTTATTAACTCCCTGGTTTACGTATCTTCTTATGTGAGATGCACATGAATCTCAGGGGTGTGGGGCACCCTTACTTTTTGGCTTCCCCATTTTCTTTTGTTCCTAGGTCCCAGATCATCTATACTCATTTATATGCTGAGCTAATTATATTCAGAAAGAGGTGATGGTACTTTCTGGAAAATCAACAAAACCCTTTTCTCTACTGTGAACTTGGAAGTCATTGGCCAAAACAGAGCTAGTGACCTTTGGCAGTATCAGCTCCAATCCTATCACTCAAGTTGAGGAAACCAAGAGAAATTTGGCATTCATCTCATGCCATCTGAGTGACAGAACAAGGCTCTAGACCCCCAGTCACAGCTACAGACCCGATTGCATTGCCTCAGGTGTGAGCCAGATAAAAGGCACCTTGCATAAAAACTAAGTCATCAATCTTTCTACTTTGAACATATGACAGAAGTGAGAGATCAAACTCTAGATCAAAATGACTAGATATCTGGACTCTCTTGATAATGACAGACTCTGATATTGTGACACTGTCATAGCCTGGTGTTATTTAGACAGGTGGTACCCAAGTACAAATAAGTGTGGGCTGCAAGAGCTTTTACCCAGAACAGATCTTTTTATTTTCTACTAAAGCGTTTTCTTCTTAATGGCTTGGGCCATCTTGATTACAGTGTCTTCATGTAAAACAAAGCATCTTGATTGGCTGTCACCATTTTTTGCGGCTCTATGATGTCAGATAGGCAGAATGCACTGAGGACAAACAATTTGAGTGGCCAGATTATGCAAAACCAGTTTTCAAAATTACGAAGCAAAACTATCATGAACAATAGCATTACAAACTACAAGGGCCTATACAAAAAATACGTATAGGCATATTTTTCAGAGGAGCGTCAGATTTAGATGATTAGATGGGAAATAAAAGACCATTTTCTTTTGATACAAAAGTTGCATGATCAGAGGAAGCTGAGAGAACACAGGGTTATGGGACATCAAACAGTCCCGGGGGCCATTGGCCATCACCTATGCAGCTCTACGGGCTGGTGGGTGTGCTAGTGTCTGACCTTCTCACGATGTGGATGCCCCTTCTGTAAAATAAAGTGAAAGCACGAGATGCTCTTTAGGATCTTTCTAATAATATGATACACAAAATTAGATTCCAAAACTAAAGGTTTCATTGTCAAAACTATTAACTTTTTCTTCCCTAGGTTTGCCCAAGGCCTGAAAAAGTCATAGTAACTATACACTCATTCCAAAACACCCCTATTCCTTGAAATCTGATAAAAATCCAGTGGAAAATTCCAAGAAACATTCTTCTTGGGTAACGGTTGCCTTAAATATCATAGACAGAGTTCAGATGCCTCCTTTCAGGCCATCGCTAGAGCTCGTGAAATCTGTGTTTGTTCATTTCTCCAGGAGACCCTTTCTGTTCTTGCATCTATCGCAGTGTGTTGTGATAAATAATGCAGTGCCTTCCCAACAGTTTCCTTAGCCATACGAGGGGTACATTTTAAAAAGAGAACAAGCAGACACAGAAATGGAAATTAACCCCAGGCCTGCCAGCCTCCGTCAGGAATAATGGCGTCATATAATTCCAGGGTTAAATGGGAAGTAGGTGCCTTTTTACTGAGTTCGGCTCTTTGTCCTTGCTTTAGTGTGTCATTGTAGCAACTGTCATGTAAGGTTAATGACAGCCCCTCATTACCCTTGTCAAATATGTAATAATGTGGCCCAACAACGGGCCTGAATGGCTTCTGCTTGTCAGATCCCTATGTTTTGCCTAGCAGATGGTCACTGTGTTTGGAGAGGCTCTCGCTCAGATCCATCACACTGATATCCTGAACACGTGTGTGCGAGAAGCATTTTCCCCTGATGGGACAGTGTGTGGCTAGAATACTAATTGAGCACAGCAAGACAACTGCAGACTTCACCCTCCCTCCTCCCCCAACTCCCTGTTAGTTTTCTGTTAGGCTCCAGGGGGAAAGAGAGAAGATAGGACCCTTCTTGCCTTTCTCCTTCTATTATTTCTGGCGATACACCACACTTTTCAGCTGTGATACGCATGCGTTTTCAAACCCTTTATTTGGATCACTTAGGATGCAGCACCCATGAAATTTAGACACATTCTATTCTTGGAGATGTGGAAACAAAGGGGCGGGGGGAAGGCTCAGTGAGGAAAGTGGCAGGGGGCAGGGTTTACTGGAAAAGAGCAGCAGTCCAGGTGGCAGGAAGCTAGAATCCCAGTCTGTGACCTTGGGCACAGTCACTTTCTCCCCCTGTGGTTTACTCCCTCAGGAAGTTTGCCTTAGTGAAGGAGGTGAGAGAGACACTCAAGGCCAGATGCAAGAAAGAGCCTCTGTCCTGCTTCAGGGATTCTCCAACTGGTTCCTGCTTCTCTCATGCTCTGTAGTTTTTCACATTAAGTCACTTCCTTTCTCAAAAATGAACAGTGGCTCCCAATCACTTCTGAAATCAACTTAAACTCTAAATAAACATCTCCAGAATTAGTTACAATGCAGTCTATTCTTTTTTCCATATGAATCCTCTTCCACTCTTTTTCAGGTTGCACAGATCATTTAGACACAAATCTATCTACTTTTTCTGCGCACAAGTTTTCTGGGGCTTACAGTCTTTGTTTATGCATAACCTCTTGTATGAACCCCTCTGATGCTCCCTCTGATCAGCTCCTACTCTTCAAATACATTTCTTAAGGACTTTCCTGAATTTATTTCTTCCACTAGCTCAATGTAGCTCTGATACCTCTGCTTCTCTAAATATTCCTAATAAATATTATTTTCTTTATTAATATACATTCAAAATAATAGAACTTGAGAACTGAGAAATCATTCCATGCAGCCACTTAACTTTGAAGATGAAATGCCAAGTGTGTATTGGTTAAGACCAATTTCAAAGAGCAAGACCATCACCTAGGTCCTTTGATTGTGGGTTTAGTCTTTTTTTTCCACTATAGTAAATCACCCATTTCCTATACTTCGCTATTTAAGAGCTTGTCATTATTATTTGTGTTCATGTTCTCTCCCACAATAGATTGAAAACACCTTGAGGGCAGACACATTTATGTCTGCCTTTGTAGGCTCTGACAGACCCATAGGGTTGTGTGGCACAGGGAGGAGTCATTTCACGGAGTCTATATAACTGCAGGTCACAGTATTGATGACAGTTCCCTTTGTAATATCCCTGTGGCATTTAACACTTTGCCAAATTATCTGTTGGCACTCCTCTCTTGGTATTAATCTAACAAGTGACATTTTATTTTTTATCTTTTATGTGACCCACCCCTGAAACCAGTGAGTCACTATGAATTGTCATGAGCAAAATGTCATGTTAGGATCTTAGGGAGTAGAGAAGTCTATAGCCCCACAGAGGCTATCCTAAACTTCATTGGTGGTGAAGAAAACCCACTTCTAGGTAAACCTTCTGATGTTCTTAGGAGTGATGATGAAATAAACTGAGGGGACTGCATCCAGCCTTTCCAGGTTGGGAAAGGTAATAAATCCACAGGTTTTTCTAACCCAGTCTCCAAGGAAGAAGATACTATTTCAAATGATTTTAGATTTTGCATTTGCTAAGTGTTTTTCTCCCCTTTCATCAAATATGTGGAAATTTCAGCTTAAGCCTTGAATAACTTTGCTTCTTAAATCAGATGTAAATAACCATATAACTGTTTTTTTTTAATTTGGTTCCAGATACTCTTCACTCAAAAGCTTTTCTCATATTGTTTAATTTAGTTGTATTATTGCTCAAAATCATGCTGCACATATCCACTACTTCCATAGCCTTTCTAAGCCATAGGGATTATTTCCTCTGAATACTATACAATTAATACAGATGTTTCCTGATTTATGATGATTTATCCTAAAATTTTTTGACTTTATGATGGTGGGAAAGTGATAGTTAGTCTGTATATTTCTTGCCTTACAACAAGGTTATGCCTTGACTATCTCAACTTACGATGGATTTATCCGGATGTAACCCCACCATAAGTTGAAGAGCATCTGTACTCTGTAATTGTCATTTGAAAAGTATACATCTATGGGGAACTTAATATGTCAAGTATTATTCTAAAATTTAGAAAGAAATCAGACAAAATTCTTGGTCAATGACACTCACTATCTAGTGGTAAAGACAAATATATAAATAGATAAGCCTTATTATTCAAACTTAGCCTCTTCTTACTCCATACTTCTGATCCAATCCTCTCTCTCTTCTTATCCCTAAATCTTCCCATCTTCCTTCAGAAATTCTTGCTCCATACTATGCAGCATTTGCTATATTCTCAAACTCTTCTCTGAATGTTGTCTCTTCCTCCTAAGTCCTTAGTTGGCAACCAGCTGTTTCAAAAGTACATGGCTTTCTTCTTAGGGGTTCACTTCTTATTTTCTCATACCATAATAACTCAAGGTCAGGATTTGAAGTCAGTGTCCTCCTCCATTCCCACTGCCAAAATGAACTCATTATTTATGCTCCACTGCTATGGTTGAAAGTATCCCCAAAACTCATGTGTTGGAAATATAATCTCTGATGCAACAGAGAGGTAAGGCCAAATAAGAGGTGGCTGTGCCACGAGGGCTCTGCCCTCACAAATGGATTAATACCGTTATCTTGAGAGTGGATTCGCTTTAAAAGGACAAATTCGTACCCTTTTTTTTCCCCTCTCCTTGCCCTCTCTTGACTTTTTGCCTTTCACCATGGGATGATGCATTAGGAAGGCCTTCACCAGATGTTGGCCTCTCAGTCTTGGACTTCCCAGCCTCCAGAATGATAAGAAATAAATACTTGTTCTTAAATTTTTGTTGTAGCAGCACAAAATGAACTAGGACATCCGTCTTATAAAAACATATGACTCCTTCCTACTCTTTTTAACTTTATACTCTCTGGTAAGACCATCTGTCTCTCCTCATTGTAGGGTCTGTTAATCTCCTGGTAACCAAATCTCCATTTATTATGAGTTCTGGGTTACACAAACAGCCACAGAGATGACCTCTCCCACACACTGACCTCTCAGTTCCTTGACTGCTTATCCTTAGTGATTCTTCTCTACATTCAATCTCAGCCATCTTTCTTCATGGTCACCTTCTGGATCTTGCCATAATCAGAACTGCACTACCTTTAAAATAACAAAACAAAATGGCCCATTTTCTTCCACCAGTTTCCTTTTGCTTCACTGGTTGAAACATATCCTAGCAGCATCAATCCATAGCTTTCTACCATCTATTTTCCTTCCCATTTTCTCCTGACTCCACTTGCCTCTTTTCCAGTAGAGATTCAGTGGAATTAGAATCACTTCCTTGCAAGGGCCCTCAATTGCTTTGCCCCTGTTTTTATCCACCATGTTTTTCTTCCACAATGTTTCTTGGCAAAACCCCAAACCAGGATAAATTCAACCATCTGTCTCCCCTGTGGCTACATCTGAGCAGCTGATTGTTGCTGGTGAAAATTATCAGCTGGACAGACAGGTTTTCCTTCAATTGTATCAATAACATTTCAAACAAGTACTTAACATGGCCCAGAAAAGACCACTCATATATCTCTGTCTCTTGCTTCAATCCTGTGCCCACTCCCTTCCTCCAGATAATTCTTGCTTAGTATTTCTTCTCCCTTTTTGAATGCTTCTGATTCATTGTTCATATGCTATCCAGAGTGAATTTTTAGGGACCCCAATAGGATTAAATTTGTCCCATGAAAATGACATCTCATCAATGATGGAACAAAGTGCAAACCTTGAAGTGGTCCAGCCCCAACCTGCATGTCTAACTGTGTTTCTCATCTCTCAGCTACTCTCTGGCCAGGTCCACCTCTCCTCTTGGCCTCCTCATGGTTTGTCAATTGCATTAGCCTCTGTGCCTCTGGCTGCTACACTTGCTGCATTTCCTTTGCCTGGCTAACTCCTTTAGGTCTCAGGACAGATGTCACTTCATCAGAAGGGCATTCGCTCAACCCTCCATTCCAGACTGTCTCCTTCTTAGCTTCTCTTATGGCACTCAGTACTTGTGCCACAAGAGAACTGAATTATTTGAATTATTGTTCAAAGAGGGCTTTGTCTGGGAAAATTGTGGAGGAATTTTCACTGTAGAATTATTGCTGAAGGGGAACTATGAGGTTGTTTGGCAAGGAAATAAGGAAATGCATTTCAGATAGACGGAGTATCCTAAAAAATCACAGAGATGTAAAAATCTGCTGTGTCAACAGAAAGGTCTATTCACTGTGGCAAAAATGTGCAGGCAACAGGGAAAACAGTGGGAGGTGGTGGTAGGCCGGATAAGGGCCACCAAATATGTCTATGTTCTAATCCCTCGCAACTGTGAATATGCTTATGTTACATGATGAGGGAGAATGAAGGTAGCAGATGTAAGGAAGCCTGCTAATCAGCTAGCCTTGAGATGCAGAGAGCACTCTGGACTTGCCAGATGAATCCGATGTAATACCAAGGGGCCTTGACTGTGGAAGAGAGAGGCAGAAGCATCAACGTCAGAATAATTTGGTGCGAGAAAGATTCTACTTTAGTTACTGACTTTGAAGATGGAGAAGGGGGCCATGTGCCAAGGAATGCAGCAGCTTTTAGAAGCTGAAAAAGGCAAAGAAACAAATTCTCAAAGAAACAAGAGCCTGCAGAAAAGAACTCAGCCCTCTGATACCTTGATTTCATCCCAATGAGACCCATTTCAGACTCTGACCTCCAGAACAAATGACAAGGTGAAAAATTTGTGTTGTTTTAAGACATTAAGTTTGTGGTAATAAGTTGCAGCAACAACAGAAACTAATATAGGAATGAAGCTACAGACATTAACTCAAGTCAGACTATGAAGCACATTCTCAGAAAGCTTAGCAGTCTGGCCTCGGAACTTCAGTAAGTGGAGAAACAGTAGGTATTGTAAAACATGGAAGAAACACAGCCAGCTTTGTTTTATGGGAAGATCTCTCTGTATCAGTGTGCAGGCATATTGATAGCCCAGAGACCACTAGGGAGGCTTCTAAAATAATCCACGTGAGTGAGTAGGAAAACCTGAAAGAAGGCCCCAGAGGCGGTTTTATCTGCACACGTTGTTACGTAGCTCTTGTGTTTTCCCAAATTTATGTTTTCTTTCTTGATCTAGAATACAAGTTCCTGAAATACAGCGGCTTTTAAAAATACTGGCTTGTTTCTTCCTGAATTCCTAATAGTAGCTGCTCAATAAATATTTGTTCATCTTGTAGTGGATTAAGACCAGACAGATTTCTTATTTCTCTGGATCTGTGCATTATTTAAGACAAAATGGAAAGGAATAATGTAAGAAATACCCAATACCGATTATCGTTCTTCCACCAACTGGCTTCATCTTCTAGGGACATGGTTTCCTAGTATGGAAAACAGGCATTACAGTAATTACTACTCTCCAAATCTTAAAAATGAGTAGGATAAACTTGAAAAGGACATTGATTATTGGGAGAAATAACCTTTATACTGATGCTCTAAATGCAAAACAGAATCCTTAAAACACCATTGATCATGCAGCATCTGCCTATCTAACTGGGGCTCAATTGAAATACTGGGACCTTAGTTTTTGCCTGCTTTTGAACAGAGTCTGACAGAGGATTACAAAAAGCTGTGTTTAGTTTGTAGCTGCCTTCTTTTTTTCCTTGTCTAAACTACTCGAAAAAAAAAAAAAAAATAGACAGCTGTGGAATGAGCCAGTTCAGCAATCTGCTTCTTGCCTATCATCCTGCCCCACTTTCTGTGTGTTCCTTTGGGAAGAAATCCTGGGGAATAGATAGCAGGAAATCACAAGCAAATTCAGAGCTTCTTGGGGGTGGCGATGGGTGGGGAAAGCACAATATAAACTATTAAATGCAGTGATGGAGCCAGCTACTCCCTTGGGTCTGATTGGAGGAAGCTGGCCTTCCTCCTTGGGGAATGAGGCATTTGAAATTAATTGTTTTCATTTTATACAAATACTTCACCCAAAATGAAAGGAATGAAATACTTAAATGCAACCACAGCCCTCCTTTATAAATATGACTATGAGCACACACATATACATGTATACCAGAGAAAGCAAATAATAGTAGTGTGTAATCAAATGATCAAGTGTCTTTATGCCAGCAGTTTTCTGGGTAATAGCACTGTCCCTTGAAAGTGAGCACTATGATTTTTGTGTTTTGCACCAGATCCTTCGTCCTGCAGTGTCTGTACTGCAGCATTTGGGCACACCCTGCTTGCAGGTATCTGACAATCTACTAAGCTCACAGCATCCTATTTGCTGTTGCTGACTCTTTTCTAGAAGAGAATAAATCCATGGTCCTTCTTGTCCAGAAGAGAATAATTCTCCTTTTAAAATGCAGAACGGTGTTTGTGTCATCCACTCAACTGGTCCAAAATTTACCCAGAAATTAATATCCCACCTTCTTATTATGACTTTCTATACGGGTTTTGATGTTTTGGGCCTGACTTATTTCCTAGCTGTAATTTTCTTCCTCCTTCATGTTCCCCATCACAGATCCCATGTCCCAATCCCCTTGTTCTCCTCCCTGTTTTAGGAACACCAAGCTGCCCCTCCACATTTCTGTGCCACTATTTATCTTGTTCCTAGACCTGGCATTCTTCCCTGTTGCCTTCTCCCCTTGAGAAATCTGCTCATTCTTCAAGTCTCCCCTGAGATGTCATCTCTTCTGTGAAGCCAGAAACATGTTTTAATGCCTTGTCCTCACCCATCCAGTCACATTAAATTACCACTATCTCTGAGCCTCCATACTTCCTTATTTACACTTTTATTTTTAGCACTGATTTCACATCATGACTTGTATAATTTGTGTTTTTGTCCGTTTTTCCCACCAGAGTCTGTAAGTCCTTTGGGGCTTGGGGTCTTATCAGTTTCATTTTTGTAGTCTCATAGCGCCTAATATGATGCCAGACACAAAGTTAATGTTCAAAGAATATATGAGGCAGTGAAATAAATCTTAATCAACTCCCAGGCCCATCAGGCCAACTCTCGCTTCTCCTTCAATTGTCCCTCTTTGGAATGAGTTATAAAAGAAAAGGCAAGAGGAGCTGCTTTGTGGCACAGCAGCATATGGAAGGCACTCAGACGGGGCCCAAATTGGGGCTCACAGGAAGCCCCTAGCAAAGGAGCTACTGGTATATAGATTTCTCAGTTGTCCAAATGCTGCTTGAAGAAAAAACAACACAGATGTCAATACATATAGGACAGAATGCAGTATTTGCCAAAAGCAGAAGCTGAAGAGATGTTACTTCAGGTATTCTTCCTCACTGAAGATCTGTAATCTTTTGAATGTACAGCTTGGTGTCAAGTTAGTTTCCAGTCTCAATTAGCATGCATTCATTTTTATCCATTAAATACTATCTGGAGAGCAGGAAATGTGATGTCAAAGTCATGTGCATGTGTTCGTTTTTGTCTTCCTCCTAAGGAGAGAAGCACTTACCAATTTGGGTACGAGGGTTAAAAAGAGCAAGATAATAACAACAAGCAACAATTGCATAGCAATTTGCAGCCTACAAGCCCTTCAATCTGCTATTTCATTTAACCTTCAAGACAATCTTATGAAGCTGGTATTATTGCCCCCACTTTACAGAGGAGGAAACTTGGGCTAATGATGTTTAAGTGACTTGTCTAAGGTTATATAAAAGCACCAAGACTGACAGAATGCTATTATTCAGAGTAACATAGAGTGAATTGAACTCCAGTATGATTATCCTGAAATTTTTGCTGTAATAATATGCAACCCTTACTGACTGCTGACAATGTAGCAGACACTGTTCTAAAGTGCTTTACACATATTAACTCATTTAATTCCCAAACCACTGCATGAGGTAGAAATGACTATTATTCCTCTCATTTTATAGATGGGAAAACTGAATTCCAGAGGGGTTAAGTACCTTGATTTCTCTCACGTAACTGATAAATAGCAGAGTGAAGGTTTGGACCAAAGCAATCTGGCTCCCAAGTCCATATTCAGCAAATACAGTAGGCTGCTTCTTGAGGCATGGGATGTTGATATGACCTGGTGACTCTAATGAATAGTACAAAATACTTTCATCGTTAAATAAATGTTTAATGTTTAAGACTTAAAGTCTTAAGGACTTTCAAGGTCAACAAAAACATTTTAGAGACAGAATATGTTTTGAGGCTGCAAGTCCTTACCTTGTTTCCAGGTATAATTTGACCCTTCAACCTCTTGGATCCCATTTCCTCTTCCTTCCTCTGCTCATCCACTGCCCAGAACAGATCCCAGCATAGTGGGTGGCGGGGTGGGGGGGGGCGGTTCAGAAAATATCCATTGAGTGAATGAAGATAATGCCTTCATTGTTCAGCTATTGGTAGCTGAGGAAAATGGTCCTATTGATCAGTTGAAAAACTAGACATACATTTATTCCAAATTCTGTCTCTTCACTCAAGCTGAAACACTATTTCCTTCTCTTTTTTATCAGTTATTCCTATTTGCCTTTCTGGTCTCAGATGAGATATCACTTGTTTTGTGAAGTCTTTGCTGCTCCTTTTCTCCCATCCCACTACCACCGTTACCAAATCTGGAGTAAGTGCCCTTTTAATGGAGATATAGCTCCTATAATTTCCTTTATATATTACATGCAATATGCATATCAATTTACTCTCTAATTTGCATGATTGTGCATACATGTGCATACACACACAGACACACACACATAAACTATGATTTCCACAGGGACAAGGATGGTGTGTTTCCTTCACGTTGTTTTCATGGGGACTAGAATTATAGATGCTCTTTAGGTATTGGTTGGAGGAATAAATAAATGAGTGAGTGAGTTAACTTTAGCAGCAGTCACCCAGAAGTGTTCTTTGATTAATAGGAATGTTGAAACAAAATAAATTGCTCAAAAATTAAAGTCCTCTCAACACAGTTATCCTAGTGCTTGAAGGACTGATATCAACACTAAAATCCCTCCACTCCTTCTTTTACTCAAGGGCTCAAAAAGTGGTCATTGTGGCTCCTGATTCCTGCCTGTTATCTATTTTGAGTGTGTTGTTTTGCAGTATCTTGATCTACTGTGACTCCAGTCTGACTTGAGTTTGGATTCCTAATGCTTCTTTGAATTCTGTAAAGTGTAGAAATTGAAAATGGTCATGCACACAAAAAAAGTCATTTTTTTGATCAAAGTTTCCAGATACATCCCTCCATGAGTTCTTTTACTATTATTTCTAAGAGTTTTTGTTTGTTAGACTGAGGATTAGAGGCACAGATAGGAGGATAGTAGAAGTTATATCTTAGGAAGATATCTACCAGAAGTAAGTAAAGTTACAATATATTCAGTGAAAATTTTATCTTGAAAGCTTCTGACTTTAGATGGTATTAACATTTCAACCAGATTGATATTTTAATATGTATTTATTTTAGCTTATGTTTATTTTGGTTATTTTGGTCTCAGTCTTTTCAACTGTGAATTTGAGAACATACCTGAATGGGCAAAATTATAATAATTTTCTGATAAGCCATCAACACTGTGTTCTGTCTCACGTCATATGCTATACAAATTTTTGCTCAAGTGATTGACTTCTAAACAGTCTTTTTTTTTTTTAATGAAAGCCAAACTGTAAAGTTGGAATGAAGAAAAAATGGCTCCTTAAACACAATGTTATTAACTGTCTCAGATCTTAAGTTGATCTCCAAATCAATAAAATCAAGTTTACTTATTCAAAAAACAAACTATAACCATTTCTTATTTTCAATTATAAGACTAATTCTGGTTGGGTCTTTTCTAAGAGTGTATAATCTACAATTTTTTAGATACACAATTTTTAGAAATCCATTCTACTCACAAAAACCTAGTGGAGTTTTACTCATGAAGAATTCTTTGTTTTATAAAGTACCATAATAGATTTTTACACATTTTGTGTTTATTTGAAGACAATTTTTTAGTGGGGGAACGTGGTCTTGCTCTGTCACCCAGGCTGGAGTGTAGTGGCAATGATTATGGCTCATTGTACCCTTGACCCCCATGGTCAAGTGATCCTTCCACCTCAGCCTCCCAAGTTTCTGGGACTACAGGCATGCACCGCCATGCTCAGTTAGTTTTTTATAATTTTTAGTGACAGAGTCTTCCTATGTTGCCCAGGCTGGTCTTAAACTCCTGGGCTCAAGCAGTCCTCATGCCTCAGCCTCCCAAAGTGCTAGGTTTACAGGCGGGAGCCACTGCACCTGGTCCGATTTAAAGACAATGTTATACTGTAGTGTGATGTCCAATTGAGAACCCTAAAGTTGTTGTATTTATTATCTTTCTCTATCTTTATGTTTTCTCAGTTGACTTTTATTATTTGATTGTGTGATAACACCATCTAACTTTTTTAAATTCCAAAGGGTTTTAGGAGAGGACAATGTGAAAAACTGCTAAATTTCCCTCAATATTAGTTATTTTTAAAAATTTATCCGTTCAATTCCCTGATTTTTAATTGGCTACCTTCAATAAAAATTACATATCCGCATTTTGGGAGGCTGAGGCAGGCGGATCATGAAGTCAGGAGATCAACACCATCCTGGCTAACACGGTGAAACCCCGTCTCTACTAAAAATACAAAAATTTAGCCGGGCATGGTGGCGGGCGCCTGTAGTCCCAGCTATTTGGGAGGCTGAGGCAGGCGAATGGCATGAACCCGGGAGGCGGAGCTTGCAGTGAGCCGAGATTGCGCCACTGCACTCCAGCCTGGGAGACAGCGAGACTCTGTCTCAAAAAAAAAAAAAAAAATACCAACCAACCACACACACAAAAAAACAAACTACATTTCCAAGACTCTTGTAGGTGTGACCAAATGACTGTATTTTGGCCAGTAAGATGTAAGCAGAAATGTCATATGACTTGCATAAAGTTTTTGTTATTAAGGGCCAAAACTTTTCAAAACTTTTCTTCTTTCTTCCTGACTAGGATGTGGACATCAGGGCTGGGTCTGATCTGAACAAGCCCTTTCTGATCATTAGGTGAAGTCAATGCTGAAAATAAATGGCAGAATAATACGATAGAAGGCAAATCCACCTGCTGGCCTCGAACTGCCTATCACTGGACTTTGTTTGTCTGACATAGTAAAAGACTTTTGTTTGAGCCCTGTTATGCTATATTTTATACCATTATTTGAACTTAATCTTAATATAAGCAGATAGACTTGACCGAATGAGACTTTCATAGGTGGGTGTTCAGAGTTGTGTCGTGAATCGATTTGTCCTTGTGGAAGTTTTGGAGATAGATTCATGGGTGTCTGGGAACTCACCCTGGGGCTTATTTTTGTGAAGTCTGGGGATCTGGTGTTGTGATTTCAGAAGTGGTAGGTGCTCTCCTGGGAGAGGCGGACTGGCTGAATATGTATGTTCTGGGAGGTTCGAGGCCAGTAGGTGGATTCGCCGTCTATCTCATTGCTCTGCTATTTTATTTTCAGCATGGACTTCACCTAATGGTCAGAAAGGACTGTTTCCGATCAGATCCAGCCCTGCTGTCCACATGAATGGTAGCGTCACTTCTGACCCCTGCCACAGAGGGACAGTGAGGGAGTTTCAAGGGAGGAGTTACCTGTTTATTCCTGGCATCAACATTTGATGTCCATATTTTCAGCTGAAATATGTCTCTGTTTGACCTGAAAGTAAAGATAAACCTTCCTTCAAATCCTAATAGTTACCTAAGAACATTCAGCTTTCTTAAATTCTTAATAGCATTGTTAAAATTTAGTGGACATTTGAAAATGATTCTGATGCCATCTGTTTTAGAAGGGGATTTAAGAATTGTTTAGGAAGAAAGCTTATTAACATGGTGAAATAATTTTTATGACAATTACCTTAGGGATCTTAGTTCTGCCTTTGATTCTTCAGTGGGAATATTTTGTACTACCTTTTAAAATCTAATGAGTTAGTTTTATTTACTGCTTCTACATATTTTCATCTTAAAATATAGTGAGATAAAAAATAAGCAAAATATATTTATCTGAAAAATAGTAGTGTGACTGGAACCATTCATCTGAAATATTTCAGATGAATATTTATTTGAACAACAGTAGTATGACCATTATTCTTAAATCAGCCTATAAAATATATGGTGACATTAAAAATGGTATTTTTATATGGTCTTTATAATTTGAAGGGTATTTGTGTGTTTCTCATATATAGGGAAGGTTCTTAAAATTGTGTCCTAAATAATATTCTTGATTCTAAGAATTTCTTTATTTTTGATAGTTCAGTTCTTTGTGATGTGAAAATAATGTTATTGGTTTTTGGAATAAGTGAATATTTTACACATGCTATACTTTTGGTGTCATTGTGAGACTAAGTCTATTCTTTCTGGTAATTTTTGTGTTTGAAGTTGGGAGTTTGTTTAGGGATGATTGCCCCTGAAAGTCAACTGAATCAGAGTGAAGACTTCTTCTCTAGTGTGTTGGAAATAAATCAATAGAGTGGCAGAAGAGGGACTTAGTAAGTGGCTCCCTTGAAGAACTGTGCAGCCACTAGAGACATTATTTTTTAAAATACTAACACTAAGCACTGAAAATTACAACTCATATTATACTTAAACATTTTAAAGATATATATCCCTAAGTTCCTTTAATGTGTCTTAACTTTTTAAAGCTATAGCAAACCACAGAAATTATTGGTAAAATTAAATTGTCTTCTGATTGCGCACCTGGACAATTTACTGAGCATTAAAGAGTTGGGGATGAGAATGAGCTTGCATAAAATAATTGAGCTCTGAACAATTATTTCTCTATTTGGCTCCATTTGATATAAAAGGCAAAAGCATCAGCATTTTATTGAATTTCCTTGAAATCATACAATGAAGGCTCACACTCTCAATGAGTGTGTTATTTTCAGATAATATGTGGGGGCTTTCCACAGATGAGAGTTCTTTCTAAATTACTTGAATATTTGGGTTATTCCAGAGGGTCTGTGTGAATTGTCTAAGTTCTTTTCTCCTTTCTGTCTAGATCTAGCTGATATAAACTGCTAATTTTTTTTTGTTGTTGTTAAAAAATCAATTCTGCTTCCATGTTTTGCAAGGTAGAATATTCACATGGTCATTCATTTATTTTTAAATTAGTTGCACCTGTATCTCATTGTTCTTCAGGAGAAATAGCAAAAATATGTGATAGGTGTGAATGTGGAATCTCATAGAGAGTACACCGAAGGAAAAAATGTGTGTAGGTCCTCTGCATATCTGGCCTTGCCCCAGCTATCCTATCCTTACAGTTTTAAGTCCTGTTTTTACACCTTGTCCCCTATTTTATCTAATGTCTAATAGAGAAAGATAGATCTTGAAAAAATTGAGACATAAATCACCTGTGCAGAAAAGAATTTATTTTTATTTAAAGACTATCTTTTCTTTTTTATTTTTTGTTTTCATTTTTTTTTTTTTTGAGACAGAATTTCACTCTTGTCACCCACACTGGAGTGCAATGGCGTGATCTCGGCTCACTGCAACCTCCAACTCTTGGGTTCAAGCAATTCTCCTGCCTCAGTCTCCTGAGTAGCTGGGATTTCAGGCACTGGCACTATGCCCAGATAATTTTTGTATTTTTAGTAGAGACAGGGTTTCACCATGTTGGCTCGGCTGGTCTTGAAATCCTGACCTCAGGTGATCCACCCAACTTGGCCTCCCAAAGTGCTGGGATTACAGGCTTGAGCCACTGCGCCTGGCCTATTTTTATTTGAAGACTTTCTGGGAAAAAAATTCTGTGGTCTCCCATTTCAGTGTTTAACACCCTTTATTTTTCACAAAAGACTCTTGAATTCAGGTTTTGGGAAAAACATCTCTTCTCTCATATAAGACTCAAGTGCCTTTTTTGGTAATTGCAAATGCCACCTCTCTCGTCTTCCCTATTTTTTGGCTACAGTCTGGGAGATGTAACCAATAAATGTAATGGAGCTGGGGTCACCATCATATTTATGCCTGTCCATCTATCTTTCAGTCTTTCGACTTGGCTTCTGTGTATTGTGCAAAACCCCTGAATTCTCCATGTGGTGACGACATTACCTTTGTGACATCTAGGGATACATCTTTACAACCCTCAGACAAAAGAGAAAGACCATGGTTGAGAAGTTATGAGTCTTCCCTTCCTCTGCTGTGGAAAGAGGTGCTGTGATTTGCAGCCTATTGGAATGTGTATGAAGTGCTATTTCCAGTGGGTGGAAAGAGACGCTGAAGGGACAAATAACAGATGTTTATTTCAGGTAGAAAACTAGAAATACATAGTACATTTAACATATATATCAATGTTTCTCTGTCTCTGTATCTGCATCTACATTTTACATGCATCTCTATATCCATGCTTATGTCTACATGCATGTCTGTGTCCATGTTCATGTCTACAGCATTTGTCTGTATCTATATCTTCATTTATGGACAGACAACCCTCAACTTATAATGGTTCAAATTACAATTTTTTTGGTCTTTACAATGGTGCAAGATTATATGCATTCAGTAGAAACTATACTTTGAATTTTGAATTTTGATACTTTCCGGGGTAGCAATATATGGTATGATACTATCTCATGATTCTGGGCAGCTCCCAGCCAGCCATGCAACCATGAGGGTAAATGGCCAGTACTCCACAGTCTGTACTGTATTGCTAGATGATTTTGCCCAACTGTAGGCTACTGTAGGTGCTCTGATCATGCTTAATGTAGGCTAGGCTAAACTATGATGTTTTGTACATTCATTATATTAAATATATTAAATAAAGTTTTGAATTATAATATTTTCAATTTAGGATGGGTTTTTCAGGATATAACCTGATAGCAAGTCAAGGAGCATCTGTATATATAATATACTAGAATTATTTATTCTATAGAACTTCAGTATATGTTTCTATTAAATATGATCTATTGTATGAATGTAGCCATTAAATAAATATTTATTGAACACTGACAGTATACACCATTCTAGAAATATAAAAAATCAAGTTCAAATGATCCTTGGCCTATACATGGTATTCTCTCAATCATTAGAACATAAACTGCTTCAAAACAGGTGAAACATTGTAACAACATTTTGTGCATAGTATGCATGTATTATTAATTAAATGTATTAAATTTTTCTTTATATGACATTGGCAAGAGGAATACACCTGAGAGAAGATCTGTGACACATCAAATACTGTAAAGTATTCCTATATTGAAGATGCAAAATTTATTCTCAGAAATCTGAACTTTTTAAAGTTGGTGTTTCCTAGCCACTGGTTTTCTTTTCATTTTTGAGGAGAATGCTATTCCTGTAGGAAATATTACTAATTTTATTTGCTAAGACATGGATTATAAGACTAATTTTTAAAGCATGAGTCTGGTAAATAAGCTTAAGATTAATGCAGAAAAATATGACTAGGTAATAAAGATGTTTATATAACGAACAGTTGTTTTATTGTATTTGGCAACGTGGTCTGAATTTTTTTATTTCAGAGAAAGCAATATAGTTTTACTTAAAATGTTATCTAGAACAGTTTGCATCTCTGGTCTAAAAAATGATTTGTAATGATGAGAGGATAAAAAGTCTCCATTAGTAACAGCAGTTTGATAGGAAGCCACATATTTACTTTTATTAATTTTCACTTTTTCATCTTGAGATGAATTAACCATCTTGATGGTTTGCCCCAGGGGTTACTGTGTGAAATTATGAGTCAAAATGATTATGGTGCAAATGGAAAACAGAGTTTATGGCCTTTCTAAACACTTAAACTAGTTTCTGAAATCAGACTGTATGAATTCTACTTCTGAAATAATTCTTCATATGATGGTACCTCATACATTATAAATTATGTGGTGCAATTACATATTTAAAAGTAAGATACAGGATTTATTCATTTCCAGCCAATATTGATAGCAAGTGAGTAAAGCATTCCTCGAACTCATTTGAGAAAAAAAAAAAGAGAGAGAAAGGAATGATTTATTGACTCACATAACCAATTCTTGCAAAGTCAGCATAGCTTTAGCCTCAGAGTAGATAAAACCAGAGCCGTTTAGTCTCTCTGTCTGTTGGTCTGTTCTGCCTGTTTGCCCATCTCCATCTCTCTACTTGTTTTTTTTGGTTGTTGTTTGTTTTATTTGTTTGTTTCTTTGTTTGTGTTTTTTTAAGACGGAGTCTTGCTCTGTTGCCCAGGCTGGAGTGCAGAGGCGCGATCTGGGCTCACTGCCAGCTCCGCCTCCAGGGCTCACACCGTTCTCCTGCCTCAGCCTCCCGAGTAGCTGGGACTACAGGCACCCACCACCACACCTGGCTAATTTTTTGTATTTTTGGTTGAGATGGGTTTTCACTGTGTTAGCCAGGATGGTCTTGATCTCCTGACCTCATGATCCGCCCGCCTCGGCCTCCCAAAGTGCTGGGATTACAGGCGTGAGCCACTGCGCCCGGCCACTACTCAGTTTTTATGTGTGGTGCTTATTTCAGGTTTCCCCATGTGCTGAGGAAACTACCTTTGGAGAATCAGGAGTCAACATTTTTACAACCCTCAGACCCAAAGGAAAGAGGTGTTCATTAAAAGATGATGTGTCTGGGTTTTGGGGGAGGCACTAAGGCTTGCAGCCCTCCAGAATGCATAGAGGGGGAAGGGCAGTGTCCCAGTGGAAGGGAACAGGCCCCTATTTCTAATGGGAGGAAAGGGATGATGGAGAAACAGAAATAATAGATGTCTACATTTAGAAAGAAAATCTTTTGGAAGTTTTTACCAGTTTGGAGCCTCATGTGGATTATTATCGGTCTCAGTAATTGGTGTTGGAAATTTCTTATAGATCTTTAAGCGCAAGACAGCATGATAATGCACAGAACATCTCCTGGCATCACATACACTTAAATCAGAATCCCAGCTTACCTCTTAGTAGCTCTGTGATCGTTTTTATTAATTGTGTCCACCAAATTCATATATTGATGGCTAACTTTCAGTACCTAGGAATGTGACTTTATTTTGAGATAGAATCTTTACAGGGGTAATAAAATGAAGAAGAAGAAGAAGAAAAAAAGAAGTTACTAGCATATGCCCTAATCCAATATGGCCGATGCTGTTTTACAAAGAGTAAAGTTGGGCACAGAGATGTGCACAGAGGGAAGATGATGGGAACAAAGACAGGGGGGAAGATGCTACCTTCAAGCCAGGCAGAGAGGCCAGGAATGGATTCTTCCCTCAGAGCCTTCAGAAGGAGCCAGACCTGCTGGCACCATGATTGTGGACTTTGGACCTCCAGAGACAACACATTTTTGTTGCTTAAGCCACCCAGTCTGTGACACTTTGTAAATCTGGTAACGGCAGATTTACAAAGCAAATATGGTCTTGACCATCTTTGCCTAATTTTGTTGAGCCACTTCATAAATATTAGCACCTTTTACAAATTTTCCGCCTCTTCCTCTACATCTTTCACCCATTTTTCCTGAAGTCTGGAAGGCTGCTGACAAGTTTTCTGTCCTTCAGCCTTTTTACAAGTTAAATAAATTTTAAAAGTATCAGTCTGCCTCACTGCAGATCTAGGTAAGAATTCAAATAGCCTTTTTAGAAGGAGGGGGATGGTAAATGGTTTATTAAAAAGAAAATAATAGCTAGGATTATAGATCAACACACAGACTTTTAATGAAAATGATATTAAGAGACATAATATCTCGGGAGAAAAATTGCTAAGGAGGTGGGCTGTAGTGTTAGATTATCTGCATTCTGAATCTCAGCTCCACCATTCACTATGGAACCCAGGGTCATTTTCATAATCATGCTGTCTCAGTTTTCCTTTTCTGTAAAATGGGAGATAATAATAGCAGAATTATTGTTAAATGGGTTAATAAATACAAAGTGCTCAGAACAGAGGATGGGCCATTGTAAGCATTCACTACAGGTTGGCTTTTGTTATTAATCGATCTCTCTCTTTCATTTGGTGGAAACTATGTTGAATGTTCCTGGGTAGGGAAAAGGGTAGATTGTCCTGCTGCATAATATCCACCATATAGGTATATTTTTAAATAGCATCACTGCTGCACTGACTTGGGAAATCAGCATTGTAAAAGGCTATCCTCTATACAGAATGAGGCCGTACATTCACGGGGCCGCTCATTGTCTTTCAAAGCAAAGAAATGCAATGATCTATTTTTCTCTTGGCTAGAACTTCTGTACAAGCAACTCAGGAATTAATGGTAGGATTACCCAGAAAGCACAGGAGAATCACCATCTCTCTGCCTCATTTATCCATGAACACAGCTCCAACTCTAATTTGTGTCCTTTATCTTTAATGCCTGGGCACTGGTAGAATGAATGCCCTTTGTACAGGCAACACACCTGGGAGATGCTGCTGTAAGCTTCCTAATGAAAGCAAGGCATAGAACAAAAGGCAGGCGATGAGGTCTTCACAGAAACACCAGAAAAGCACTGGCTGCGCTTGTGATGATAATGCCGTGAAGGCTGCTCATACCTGAACATACCTTTTAACAACCTGCTCTAACACACACATTTCCCACTTTAAACCTCGCTTGATCAGTGGGACAATACTTTTAAACAGTAACCTTGCAAGAGGACAGACTAACTCCGTGATATAATAGCCTGTGCAGCGATTTATAGTTTAGGTATTGGTGTAAGTCAGGCTGAAAGTGGTTTATTGTCCTTGGAAACTTTGTCTAGTGATCTGGTATAATGAAGATTTGTGCAGTCTGGTTTTTGCAATTTAAAAATTATTCTCATGTTTTATCTGCAGATAAGTTGCAAATAAAAATCTATTCGCTTGCAAAATTTTTGCAACTTATCCCAAACCTATATATAATGCTACATATGTGTCAGTGACCACTATTATTTTATTTATATGTTTATAAATATTTATAAACAATTTGTATGGGATTGCATTTAAAAATTTTATTTAAATTTTCATTTTTAAGTTGTTGTAGATTTAGCCTCCTTGTCCACAAAAATAGGCTTGTGAACCAAGCAAATTTGTATAATAGCTGAAAGGAATGATTTCACTGAACAAGCACATAGTTTTCCCCTTAAGCTGGTATAGAGTTATATATAATAGTGTATATGTTTCTTATATGTGAATTCAGATGCTGCATGGGGTCTGCTCTGAGATCTAACTCTATGGGAAGATTAAATGATGAAGGCCAAGAAATCAGACCCAGGTATGTTAGAAAAAAGGGAGAGAATTTTTATCACTACGTAATTTATTCATTCAATTCTATGCAATCTTGTATATATTTACATATTATATAGGATTATGAATGCCAAATTATTTTTCAGAATTACTCACACTTTTTACCCTTCTAGCCTCTAAATGAGACATTTCTTAAAGCTTTTCTTACTTGTTTTCTTAAAATTCTGCTTCACTTATACATGTATTTTTCATTTACACATGAATGTTTTACAGTTTCTATCTTGAGCTTCAGTTCTGCATCTCCAACTGCTTCTTAAACAATCCACGCACAGCACATCCAGCAAAATCAATACTATTTTAGCTCCTCCTATGGTCCAAGTGCTCTGTGAGGTCCTGCAAGGATACAGTGAGGAAATAGGCTTGGCTTTTATCCTCCCTGACTGTCTAGTAATCACATGTAAATAGTTTAATAAAGCATGATATAATCTACTGCCAAGTTAAACTAAGTATTCTAGGATTAGGGAGAGAGAGAACTTGACTTTCATTAGGGGGATTTGAGAAATATTATGGCACCAGTAGGGTCAGATTTTGATGGATACAAGAAAGAAGGGAGGAAACTGCCATGAGGAGGGGCTTCCAGAAAGGAATGAAGCTGAAAACAAACCCTGTTCAAGGAACAGTGAGAACATCAAGAACTGCGGCTGCAAGGACTCCTGGGTGAGATGAGGCAAGTGTGGGGCACTGTAGATGGAGTAGCAGCCGAAGAGGTATGAAAGGCGAGTCAGGCCCCTCTACCACAAGGGCCTTTGATGGCCAGGCTGAAGAGTCTGAGCTTCCTTTGCAAAGCAGTGGGAAGGCATGAAAGGTTAAGGAGGTATGTGTGTCTTAGAAAGATGCTTCTGAGGACAGAGGGGAACTTTGCTGGAGACAGATTAGAAGTAAAGAGACTGAGATAGGTCATGGACGTGACCTTTGAAAATGTCCCAGAGTCCAAGGGACTTGAGTTTGAACACCAACTCTAGCACTTTCTAACCGTGTAAACGTGGGCAGATCATTCACCTCTTTGAGTGTCATCTTTCAGTCTGTAATGTGGGGCTAAGAGAGACTAGTTGTAAGTTTTAAATGACAATATGTATAAAGTAGGCATCACAGTGCCTGGCACATACTTAGTAAGCATTCCCAAATTTTAGCTAATAGTATTATTATTATTGTCTATAATTTTAGATAGACTCAGTTAAGTACAGGACATATTTATTCATTCGGCCTTCTATTCACTCAACAAATTATTCAGCATCGACTTTGGCCAGTTGCCTTTTAGGTATTGGAGATAAAATTATGAACAAAAAGTTCCTGACTTCCTGGAGTTTATGTTCTACTGAAGAGAGACAAAGAACAAACAGACCAATAGTGAGGTAGGTGGTAAGTACTGTGGATAGGTACAATGCACCATATTCCTGGTTTGCCTGGAAAAGTCTCAGTTTATATGTCACCTATAGTAATTACTAATAGTGCCTTCTTTCACTGCATAAATGTCTCTTTGGATAATAAATTATATGGTCACCCCAGATATAGACAATAAATGAGCAGGGCAAAAAAGAGGCAGAATCCTGGCACAGGTCTAGGGTGGGGATTACCATTTTATTATGGGTAGGGATTACCATTTTATGATGGTTTGTAAAGGGTTTCACTACTAAAGTGTCTTTTGAGCAATGATTTGAAGGAAGGAAGCGAACCACACATATATCTGAGAAAAGAAATTTCCAGGCAAATGCAAAGGCTCTGAGGTAAGAGCATGTTTGGCATAAACAAGGATTAGTAACAAAGCTGTCATGCCTGGAGACAGTGAATGAGGTGAAGAATAACAGGATATAAGATTAGAGAGGCCCAATCACTTCTGTCTTTGTGGGCTGCCAGAAATAACGGTAAATAAGGACTTGGACTTTTCTCCGAACGAGTTGGAAGGCAGTGAAAAATTTCAGCAGAAGGGTAATATGAGCCAATGCATTAAATTTTTTTCCAGCTTTATTGAGGTATGATTGAAAAAGGAAAATTGTATAGCTCTAAGGTGTACAATGCTATGTAAGTATTCATTGTGAACAGATTACCTGAATCATGCTAATTAACTGTGTTACTTTTAATAATATTTGAAATAATATTTGAAATCCACACTGTTACCAAGGTGTACATTAGATCCCCAGAACTTATTTTTAACTGAAAGTTTGTATACTTTGACAAACATCTCCGCATTTTCCCCACCCATAAACTTTGGCAACCAACATTCTATTCTGTTACTGATTTTAACGTTTTTAGATTCCACATAAGTGATGTCATACAGTATTTGTCTTTCTGTGTCTGCCTTATTTCACTTAGCATAAGGTCCTCCAGGTTCTTCCACGTTATAGAAAATGGCAGGCCTTCCTTCTTTTTTAAGGCTGAATAATATCACATTGCATATGTGTGTATACATATACACACACTACATTTTCTTATCCATTCATTCATCAATGGGCACTTAGGTTGTTTCCATATCTTGGCTATTGTGAATAATGCTGCAATGAATTTATCTCTTTGACATAATTTTTTTTGAAATTTTTTCCAGCTTTATTGAGTTACAATTGACAAATATTATATATATCGAAGGTATACAATATGATAATATGTATATACTTCTATGTATATACACACATTGTGAAATGATTATCACAAACACATTAATTAATATACCCATCACCACACATAATTAATAAACTAGTGATTTCATTTCCTTTGGATATATACCCAGAAGTGGGATTGCTGGATCATATGATAATTCTGTTTTTAATTTTTTGAGGAAGCTCCATAATGCTTTTTATAATAGCTGTACCAATTTACATTTCTGCAAGCGGTGTGCAAGGGTTCCCACTTTCCACATCCTCTGCAACACTGTTGTCTTTTAACTTTTTTGATGGTATCCATCCTAACAGGTGTAAAATGATATTTTACTATGGTTTGGATTTGCATTTCTCTGATGGTTATTGATGTTGAGCAACTTTTCATATATTTGCTATTTGTGTGTCTTTATTGGGAAAATGTTCAGGTCCTTTGCTTGTGGTTTTTTTTGTTATTGAGTTTCTTCTATATTTTGGATATCAAGACCTTTATACCATATATATATGTTTACATATATATATACACCATATATATATACCATATATATGTTTATATATATACCATATATATGTTTATATATATACCATATATATGTTTATATATATACCATATATATGTTTATATATATACCATATATATGTTTATATATATACACCATATATATATATGTTTACATATATATATAGTTTACAAATAATCTCTCATTATGGAGGTTGTCTTTTCATTTTGTTGATTATTTCCTTTGCTGTGCAGAAACATTTAAATTTAATGTAGTTCCACTTGTTTATTTTTGATTTTTTTCCTGTGCTTTTGGTGTCATAACCAAAAACTCATTGCCCTGATCAATGTTAAGGAGCTTTTTCCCTGTGTCTTCTTCTAGGAATACATGGTTTCAGGCCTCATGTTTAAGTCTCTGGTAGTTCTTTACAGCAGTGCAAGAACGGATTAATACACCTGGACGCTGATCGCATCTGGTGAAAGACTGTGGGTAATCAAAGCATTTCTGTGGAGTGGTTGCAAGGCGTGCCTGCGACGAGACAGTGAGTTGGCAGGTGAGTGAGGGTAGTATTGTTCTTTCTCAAGATTGCTTTAGCTGTCTTCTTGATCTTGTGGTTCCATACAATTTTTTTTTTTTTTCCATACAATTTTTAATATTACTTTTTTTGTTTCTGTAAATAAATGTCATTGAAATTTTAACAGAGATTGCATTCAATCTGTAAATTGCTTTGGGTAACATGGACATTTTAACAATATTAATTGTTCCAGTCCATGAACATAGGACATCTTTCCATTTATTTGTGTCTACTTCAAATTCTTTCATCAATGTTTTACAGTTTTCAGTGTACAGATTTTTCACCTCCTTTGTTAAATTTATTCTTTGTTACTTTATTCTTTCTGACACTGTTGTAAATGGAACTTTATAAGGAATAATATGTTTCAGGTATTTATTAAATATAGAAACACAGCTGATTTTTGTGTGTTGATTTTGAATCCTGCAACTTTACTGAATGTGTTTAGGGGTTATGATAGTTTTTTGGGCCTGGCACGGTGGCTCACGCCTGTAATCCCAGCACTTTGGGAGGCCAAGGCGGGCGGATCATGAGGTCAGGAGATCGAGACCATCCTGGCTAACATGGTGAAACCCCACCTCTACTAAAAATACAAAATAGTAGCCGGGCGTGGTGGCAGGTGCCTGTAGTCCCATCAACTCGGGAGGCTGAGGCAGGAGAATGGTGTGAACCCAGGAGGCAGAGCTTGCAGTGAGCCGAGATTGTGCCACTGCACTCTAGCCTGGGTGACAGAGCAAGACTCCGTCTCAAAAAAAAAATAGTTTTTTGATGGGTTTTTAGGATTTTCAATATGTAAGACAGTGCTGTCTGCATACAGAGAAAATTTTGCTTCCTCCTTTTCTATGTGGATGGCTTTTATTCTTTTTTCTTGCCTATTTGCTTTAACCAGGACTTCCAATATTATGTTGAATAGAAGTGGTGAGTGGGCATCCTGTTTTGTTTCTGATCATAGAGGAAAAGCTTTCAGTCTTTCACCACTGAGTATGGTATTAGCTGTGAGCTTGTCATATATGGCCTTTATTATGTTGAAGTATGATTATTTTATACCTAATATGTTAAGAGTTTTTTTATCATCAAAGATAATGAATTTTTCAAATGCTTTTTCTATATCTATTGAGATGAGCATAGGTTTTTTGTCTTTCATTCTATTAGTATTGTGTATCACATTTATGGATTTGCATAAGTTAAACCATCCTTTCATCCCAGGAATAAATCCAACATGCTCATGTTGATTTATGATGTTTTTAATACGCTCTTGAATTTGGTTTGCTAGTATTTTTTTCAGGATTTTTACATCTATGTTCAACAGGGATATTGGCCAATAAATTTATCTTCTTTTAGTGTGATTTTCTGGCTTTAGTATCAAGGTATTGGTGACTTCCTAAAGTAATTTTGAAAAGATTCCCCCCTCTTAAATTCATGAGAAGAGTTTGAAAATCACTGATCTTCATTCTTCTTTAAATATTTGGTAGAATTCAACAGTAAAGCAATCTGTCCCTGGGCTTTTCATCACTGACAGATATTTAGTTACTGATTCAATTTCCTTACTTATTTTTAATTTGCTCAGATTTCCTATTTCTTCATAATTCAGTCTTGGTAGGTTATATGTTTCTAAAAATTTATCTTTGTTTTTAGGTTGTCCAATTTGTTTGCACATAATTGTCCTTAGTATCTTATGATTCTCTGTATTTCCGTGGCATCAGTTGTAATGCCTCCTCCTTCATGTCTGATCTTTTGAGTCTTCTCTTTTTTTACTCAGTTTTAGCTAGAGATTTGTCAGTTTTCCTTATCTTTTTAAAGACACAAACTCTTAGATTCATTGAGCTTTTCTATTATTTTTCTCATCTCTATTTTATTTATTTCTACACTGTTCTTTGTTATTTCCTGTCTGCTCACTTTGGGTCTAGCTTGTTCTTTTTATCTACTTCTTTGAGGTATAAATTTAAGTTGCTTATTTGATATTTGTCTTTTTTTTCTTCATGTATTCATTTATTGCTATAAGCTTTCCTTTTAGAAATGCTTTTAAGGTTTTTTGTTTGTTTGTTTTTTGTTTGTTTGTTTTTCTGAGGTGGAGTCTCACTCTGTCACCCAGGCTGGAGTGCAATGGTGCGATCTAGGCTCACTGCAAGCTCCGCCTCCCAGGTTCACGCCACTCTCCTGCCTCAGCCTCCCGAGTAGCTGGGACTACAGGCACCCGCCACCACTCACAGTTAATGTTTTTGTATTTTTAGTAGAGACGGGGTTTCACTGTGTTAGCCAGGATGGACTCGATCTCCTGACCTCGTGATCCGCCCACCTTGGCCTCCCAAAATGCTGGGATTACAGGTGTGAGCCACTGTGCCTGGCCCTGAGTTTTGATATGTTGTGCTTCCATTTTCATTTGTCTTAAGATATTTTTAAATTTGCCTTTGATTTACTATTTGACCCATTGGTTGCACAGGAACATGTTCCTTTCTACATATTTGTTAATTTTTCATTTTTTTCCTGTTACTCATTTCTAATTTCTTATCATTGTGGTAAGAAAATATATTTGATATGATTTCAGTCTTCTTAAGTTTATTGAGACTTATTTTGTGGCCTAACATATTATATTCTGGAGAATGTTTCTTACATGCTTTAGAAAAATGTGTATTCTTCTGCTGATGGATGGAATATTCTGTATAGGTCTTTTGGTCCATTTTCTCTAAAGTGTAGTT
Organism: Hylobates moloch; assembly: GCF_009828535.3. Lineage (NCBI taxonomy): Eukaryota > Metazoa > Chordata > Mammalia > Primates > Hylobatidae > Hylobates > Hylobates moloch. Next base: position 36,666,209 of record NW_026652284.1, on the reverse strand, counting down.
TAAGCCCAGTGTTTTCCTATTGATTTTCTATTTGGAATTACCTATCCATTGTTGAAGGCAGGGTATTGAAATCCCCTACTATTATTGTTTTGCTGTTAATTTCTTCCTTCAGATATCTTAATACTTCCTTTATATAACTAGGTGTTCCAATGTTGAGGGCATATATATTTACAAATGTTAGATCCTCTTCATAAGTTGACCGCTTTATAATGACCTTCTTCATCTCTTGACAGCTTTGGAATTAAAGGCTATTTTTTTCTGATAGAAATATAACTATCCCTGCTCTCAACCGGTTTCTACTTGCATGGAGTATCTTTTCCAATCCCTTCACTTTCAGCCTGTGTGTGTCCTTAAAGCTAAAGGAAGTCTCTCCTAGGAAGCATAGAGTTGGGTCTTGGTTTTCTATCCATTCAGCTACTCTCTGTCTCTTGATTGGAGAATTTAGTTCATTTATATTTAAAGTAATTATTGATAGATAATGACTTGCTATTATATTTTGTTAATTGTTTTCTGTTTTATAGTTCCCTTCTTCCCCTGTTGCTATTTTCCTTTGTGATTTGATTATTTTCTATAGTGGAATGCTTTGATTCCTTTTTCTTTATCTTTGGTGTATCTACTGTAGGATTTTGCTTTGTTGTTACTGTGGGGCTTACGTAAAACATCTTATATATATATAACAGTCAAATTTAAACTGATAGCAACTTAGCTTCAACTGCATACAAAAATCACATTTTTACTTCTTCTCTACTCCACATTTTAGTTTTTACTGTCATAATTCATTTTAAATTGTGCAACAATTAACAATTTATTTAGTTATGGTTATTTTCAATACTTTTAAACTTTATAAGAGTTAAAAGTGATTTAAATACCACTATTATAGTATTAAAATGTTCTGAATTTGACTAAATACCATATCACTGAATTTTATACTTTCATGTATTTTCATGTTACTAATTTGCATCTTTTCATTTTAGCTTGAAGAACTTGAATTTCTTGTAAGGCAAGTCTAGTGGTGACAAACTTCCTCAGCTTTTGTTTGTCTTGGAAAATTTTTATCTCTCCTTCATTTCTGAAGAACAGCTATGCTGAATAAACTATTCTTAGTTGGCAAATTTTTCTTTCAGCAGTTTGAATATGCCATCCTACCTTCTCTTGGTCTGCAAGGTTTCTGCTGACAAATCGGCTGATAGTCTAATGAAGCTTCTCTTCTGTGTGAAAAGTCTTTCTCCTGCTGCTTTCAAAATTATCTGTCTTTGATTTTCAACAATTTGATTACTTTATGTCTAAATAAAATTTTCTTTGCATTGAATCTATCTGGGAGTCTTACAGCCTCGTGTATTTGGATATCCATATATCTCCCAAGGTTAGGAAGTTTGAAGCCATTTTTTATTTAATTAAACTTTCTGTCCCTCTCTTTTTATATTCTTCTCTGGAAACTCCATACTGCCTATTGTATTTACCTCCATGATGTCCTATAAATTCTATAAGCTTTCTTCATTCCTTTTCATTATTTTTTCTCCTCTGACTAAATAGTTTCAAGTAATCTATCTTTGAGTTCATAGATTACATTCTCCTTGATGAAATCTGAAACTTCTTATTGCATTTTTCATTTCATTATGTTTTATTCAGCTCCAGAATTTCTGTTTTATTTAAATGAGTTCTATCTTTGTTTAACTTCTAATTTTGTTCGTGTATTATTTTTCTGATTTTGTTGAATTGTCTATTTTTGTTTTTGTAGCTCACTGAACTCCCTTAAAACAATTAATTTGAATTCATTGTCAAGCAATTCATAGATCTCCATTTCTGTGGGGTCAGTTACTGAAAAATTATTGTTTTCCTTTGGTGGTGTCATGGAAACATGTTTCCTTGATTTTTAATGTTTTTTGAAGTCTTACATTGCTGTCTTTAGATTTGGAGAAGCAATAACCTTCATTTTCACTGACTGATTTGCGGAAAGAATTACCTTCACCTGTCAGCCAGACTAGAGATTCCGAGGCCCTCTCAGACCTTTTCTATGGATATACCCACTCCACACTTCTTGTTTCCTCTTGGAGGAAAACTCTTTAGATTCTCTCAATCCTACAAGGCCTAGCTGGATAATCAGTCTCCTGTTTATTTTCCCTGGTGGGTTGGAGTCAGGGGGTGACCTGACATGTTCAAGTTTGTGTGCCTTCTTCTAATTCTGTGGAGTTGAGCTTGATGACCACAGGTGCTTGTGAGCCACCTGCAAATGCTCACACTTGATATCTGGGGGGCACATGAAGGGAGCTAGCCATATAGGAGAGATGGAAGGGGAGATATATGGAGCATTGGAGTCACCTGTGTGTCAGCTGATAGGAGAGTCTGTAGGTGAGGAATTTCAAGCCCCTTGCAGAGAGTCCTCTTGCTTGAGTCTGTCAAGCATTTAGTAGGATACACAGACCTTTGTTGAGTTTTGAGACCTAATTGCTGTGAGTCCTTGCCTCTGTTTTCTGCTCTCAGCTTCTGCTAGCCATTCAGCTGTGTTAACACCCTTAGTCCTATTGGTAGGGCCAGAAAGAGGTAGGCTTCTTTGGCAGCATCTTGCATGGCTGGGGAAGGCAGGACTCACTGCACTCATTTTCCCCTGTGGAAGGACTCGTGGACCAAGGACCTGAGGGTCTTTCTTGACATTGAACTATGTCCCCTTGGGGTAGGGTAATGAGTAAAGTGAAACTGTTTTTCTTGTCCACTTCAATATGTGTGTTTTGTTATTTTTTGCTCCAATGGTGTGCTTGTACTTCTCCCCTGGACTTTTGCCTATCAATATAAGTGCACTATGGGGAGATGATGGTAGAAAATGATTCCACCATTTTCTGATGTCAACCTTGAACTATTATATTTTAAAAATATCACTTTGTACTACATAGGATGGCAAGGGTGGAAGTGGAGAGATGATTGAAGACTGTAATAATGGAAGAAAGAAATGATGGAGGCAGGGTGGTAGCAGTGGACAGGGTTAAATTATGCATATTTTTGAGAGTAAAACTGACAGAATTTGCTATGGATTGAATGTGGAGTGGGAAGCAAGAGTGTTTTTAAGAATGACTCCAAAATCTTGGGCCTGAGCAACTGGAAAAAGGGAGTTGCCATTTAGAGATATGGCAAAGATGATGAGAGAGACAACTTTGGTGATGTGGGTGGAAGAAAATTGGGAGCTTAATTTTATTATCTCTCTTTCTAATAGGACGTATAGAATAGATCGTTGGATAAAGGAGTTTGTTGTTCAGGGAAGAAGTCCGGGATGGAGATATAAACTTCAGAATCTTCAAAATGTAAGTGAAATGTGAAATTGGAAGCCACAAGACTAGATGAAATCATCTATTAAGTGATTAAAGCTGGAGAAGAGAAGAGGTCCAAGGACTGAGCCTGAGTATGTCAACATTTAGATGCTGAGGTGATAGAAAAGGAGTGCCTATGCAGTAAAATGAGAACCACAAAAGTGGCATCCCAGCAGTCCAGTGAAGGGTAAATTTCAAGTAGGAGGGGTGATAAGCTGCATCAAAGGCAGCTGATAGGGCAAGGAACAAAATTGAGTTCAGTGTTGACACTCCTAGGAATTGTTTTGGTGTTGTTAAATGAGTACCAACTACATCATAAATACTGGAGGCATTATAATATAATTTGCATAGCATTTCATTTCCACATTCCATTCTCATTTCCTATCCATCAACCTAAAACAAGTAATAAGTGATCATTGGGCAAGTTCTTTCAAGCAGGCATCTCATTTTAGTCACCAGGAAAATAACTACTTATTTCTTCTAAAGAGCTCCAGGAATGAACTCTTCACACTCTCTGCCAGCCATTTTTGTGTTTTATCAACTTGAAGTTGAATACATTTATCTTTATGTTTAACTGAACTCTATCTTTAGGCCCATTTCTTCCTGTCAGGTCCTCTGCCAATATGGAGAGCAACCAATCACCTTCACCTTCATAAAAATGCCCTCTGTGTACTTGAAACTAGTAATCAGATCACCTCTTAACCTGCTCTTCTGTAGGATAAACAATACTGCTGCCTTTCATCTTCTCTTAAAGGCCCTACTTTTACCCTCTTCATGGGTATGAAGATGGCATATTAAGTAAGTACGGTCTTCTGTGGGCCTTCTTTCCCCTGAGTCCCACAGATGTAACTTTTTATAATATTTATAATTCACAACCATGTATTTACTTATAAGAAGCAAAAGAATGAATTTCTTCTAACTTAGATTATTTGATCTGATCTTAGTAGTGTGCATACTCCAAGAGTGCACATTTGTGTGGTCTGTGTGTTTGTGTGTGTCTGTGTATTGTGCATCTCTGTGTGTGTCTGTGTCTGTGTGTATGCTGACAGACAGCAAGAGCACCTGACTCACAATTTAGCTCAAAGAAAATCACTTTACCTCTGGTGGCTGCTTGCCAGCCAGCATGGTCATTCAGCTGCTTTCATTTATTAACAAGATTCCATATTTCAGTATATCTGTGTGCCCTTGAAATGTCTGAAGCATTTGTCTTGCTTCTAAAATAGATAATAAGCTGGATCTTTATCCAAGGAGCTTGGGTTCCTATCACTGCTATTCACTTTTTTCCTACCTCCAAAATATCCTATATCCATCCTTCAAGTTTTAATTTTTGGGCTATTGGAAATAATGACAAGTAAGCAGAAAAGCAACCTCAGAAGGAAAGGATTCAAGATCATACAGTACAGATGGCAGGTGCTTCAGAAAGCAAATGGTCCTTAGAAGGGATATTGCAGCCTTATGGCTGCACAGGGGTCCCTAATGCACCAAGCATTTGTTGATTGTAGAGGGTATTTTAGTTGGCTGAAATTTTACACATTTTACATCTTGTGACATTAATAATTCCTCATGCATTTAATTCCATTTTAGCCACTCACCTTGGCTAAACAACTAATACGTTAGTCAGCATCTAGGGTTTATAAACTGCTTGATTTTAATTTTTTTATATGTGAAATAGAGTATTCCGTAACCGTGAGCTGGAAATGCACTTTGATATACATTAAAGTAAAAGAAGCTCTGTACAATGGGATGCTTTATTTGTGTGAATATCCACAGTGGAGAGGAAACCAAGGCACTTTACTAAGATTTATAATTGTTTGGCTGCATCCAGATTCCCTAATTGTATCTGTGTCTGCAATCACTGATGTGCTGATCCAATTCAATATTCAGAAGCCTTGATTTTCTCGAAGGTTAAAGCTAAAAATAAAAGCAACACTGCTTTGTAATTTCTATTGATCCTGAGTTTATAATAGTATCTTTGGCATTGGGGGGGATCATTGCTTATCCTGACGACCACAGTTTGCTTTTGGTCTTAGCTACTGATGCTATTAAATGGGCAGGTGAAATGTTCTCTGGAATGTTCTCTCTTCCAAGTGTTTCACATTTAACTACACAAAATATGTTAAAATAATAGGCCTTCATGCCATAAACCCACAAATGTGAGAGGGAGAAAATCCAGCTCCTCTATACTATCTCACCCCTGCTGACTGCAGAGGTCTCTGAACAGTAGGGAGGCATAAATAAAATTTATCACTAGAGAAGTCTTCCAAAAGACTAGAAAGGTGAAAGAAAGTGTGTTTCTCTAGTAGATGGTATTTTCCATAGGGTAGGATGAGGCTTCCAGACCTTAAAATAACGACATTTATCCCTTGCGGAGCTTGGAGCTGGAAAACAGCAAAGCATGCAGTGGTGCACAAATGTGCACTGAAATTTTTAAAATGTTCACTGACCTTTTGGGAGCCTTCATGCTGTTTAAGAATCTACTGACCTACCAGCAATTACTGCACATAAATGCCTAGCTTCTGCTGGGAATTCAACTTTCAGCTTTTGCTTGCTGCTTTTCTCTTTTCCTCCTTTCTCCAAGCAACCATGTTCTGCAGCAAGACCCTGACTGCCTCAGACCACAGGGAAAGCATGGGGCCAGCCTCTCTGCCTGGGCTGGCTCTATACTGCTGTTTGCTTGCAAACATTCAGTTATCAGGAAATGTGGAGTCAGCTCCATTCCTGCTCCACTTAATTTTCTTCACCCCATGCAGTGGTTTGTCTCTTCTGCTGCCCCAGCTGTTCTTGCTTTTCCCAAGGTGGCAGAGTATGCCCCAGCTGCAGTCATGCTTCCTACAAACTTCCTTGGTTGTCTACTTGACCTCAGCTGCCTGGCCTAGATTTTTCATTTCCTGAGACTTCCACACCAACATTAAAAACTAAATGGCGGCTGCTGCAGCAATAGCTGACAACGGCATTAATGGAGAGGGTGGCATGGTAAACACCAGGCAGACCTGGGTTCAAATTCTGCCTCTGTTACTGTTATCTTAGGTAAGTTGCTTAACTTTTCTGAGCTATGTTTTCTTCAGCTGTAAAGTGAAGATATTGTTAGTTTTCTATAAGGTTGAAAAAAATACCATGTAAAACTTCCAGCATATTGTAGGCCTTTCCTAACATCAGTTTTCGCCTCTGCTTCTCTTTCTGAAACTATACTCTGCTTTCCGTGGTCAGTTTGCAAGAGTACAAGATAAATAGCAACCCTACCACATGGGGCTTATCGACTCTATGGGGATGTGAGACCTAAGTATGAGAAAAGGTACAACCTACTCCAGGATTTAAACAAAATTTGAAGAATAACTATGGGTGATAAGCCAGAAGGCAGGAGACAATTGTATTTATGTGAAAAACAATGTGTTATAGGAATTGACTATGGAATGATAAAAAAAAAATAATAGAAATGATGCAGTTTGAATTCAATCTTCAAGATGAGCAGAGTTTTTTTTTGTTTTTTTTGAGACGGAGTCTTGCTCTGTCGCCCAGGCTGGAGTGCAGTGGCGCAATCTCAGCTCACTGCAAGCTCCGCCCCCCGGGTTCATGCCATTCTCCTGCCTCAGCCTCCCGAGTAGCTGGAACTACAGGCGCCCACCACTACGCCCGGCTAATTTTTTGTATTTTTAGTAGAGAGGGGGGTTTCATCATGTTAGCCAGGATGGTCTCGATCTCCTGACCTCGTGCTCCGCCCGCCTCGGCCTCCCGAGCAGAGTTTTAATCGAATGAAGAAAGGAGGCCCTCCTGGACAGAGGAACACTGAAATAACCCTGTGGAGTCACGAAAGTGCAGGAGTGTGAGGAACATGGAGGCCGCGGTTGTGGCTAGAGCAGAGGGTTTGTTCTGCAACAGTAGGAGAGGAAGCTGACAAGAGATGTTGGGACTGGGAGTCTATGCCAGAGTTATCAAATACAAATTCAGATGCTCAGTTAAATGTAAATTTCAGATGAACAACAAATAATATTTTAGTCTATGTTCCCAAATGCTGCATGGGTCACACTTACACTAAATAAAGTTGTCTTTTATCTGAAATTCGAATTTATCTGGCCATCTTGCACTTTACCTGGCATTTTATCTGATCTTAAATACCAAGCCAAGGATTATGTCCTTGACCTTGAGTCATCGAGAATTTTAAAGAGAGGAGTAAACTGAAGAATAAACTTAAGTCAACTTGACAAAACACCAGAATGGCTGGGAGAGAGAGTTTAGAGGCAGGAAGATTGGCTCTGGTGTATTCTACCCTCATTTAAACCCTTGGTCTCACATATATAGAGATAGAATTCTCTTGATAGCTTATGAGACAAAGATATATTTGTTCTTTCCATGACTTAGAGAATTATGGAATGTAAGGATGCTGGATAAAAGCTTAGTGACTACATGGTTGTGCTTCTAATGAACATTAATCCAGGCACCTAGGACTATTAATATCACCCATAAAGAGCTGGCCTCAGGAACCCATCATCTATCACCAGTGGAGGGGGAACACCTATAGCTCTTTGCAGAATTCTTCCATCAGTGAATCTTAGTGAGGGGCATGGTTCCTGAAATATTATTGCTTTGTTTTAATTTAGAGCTCACAAAGATAAGGAAGAAGTTTAAATAGTAATGTTCTTAAACAAACTTAGATAACATTGGGACATGCCTTTTATTCATTTTTAGAGATTTATCTGGTTGCCAATTAAAGTCAGGTTTTCATATTGAATGCCTTTTTACTCTAACAGAATAAAAAAATCTTTTTTTTTCTAGATAAAGGAAATCTCTAAGGTTATGTTTTTAATGCAACTTTCAGAAGAGTTTTTTCTCTCTTTTTATCTAATTTTATCAAATTTATCAAATTGCATCTAATTTGCTGAAATTCAGCCTGTTGAAAACCCCCAGTATTGTACATCTTGTTGATGGTTTTGATTATTTCCTCAAGTGATTTCATTAAATATTTTCACTGAAAGAGAAGAGACCTAGCCAATTATTACAATTCTGAAATTGATTTTAGAAAATACTGGAATGTATGAAAATATTTTTCTGTTTCCATTAATAAAATAAGTTAAAATGAATATTTGCAGAATTCTATTAATAATATAGCTGGTCCAAGTGCTCACATTTGTCGTTTGGTGCAAAGACAGGTAGAAATTAATATCAGATGCTCTGACACTACAGTCAGCTGAGCTCTTATTCTCAAAACATTTTAATGAGAACACTAGGTGCATATACCTGGCAACAACCTTCTTTAGAAGCACAGGTGACTCATTTTAGTTGATAAGCATGCTTTACTTTTTAGAATCAGGAGTGTGGAGTGGTGGGAAGCAAATTATTTCTAGCATGTGATGCTTTCTTACACATAAACACGTAAATATGTAACACCAAAGAGACATTCTTTTACTATTTAATCTTCTAAAGGTGATGCTGTTTTATGAAATGGGGACATTCAGGTGCAAAGATTATAGAAAGTTATCTCCATTTGATTCTTATGCTAAAAGTCAACCAAAGAAACCCAATCAGTAAAACACCCTATGCAGAATATCCAGAGACCCATTCTAGAGGACTAATCTAGAAGGTCCACCAGTTCAGAATGCAAGACCTAGATCGCCAATGACATCCAAGTCTGTCAAGATTCTGATGGAAGTCGAACTGTTCCAGTAACCTGCGTATGCTGAATACTGGTCAGGGCTATGCTGCTCTCATCACCAAGGGGACAGCAGGGGTAAATCTGCTCATCCAGGTCATGCACTTTTTGCATTCTTTGTGCTCTGAGCCCAGAAACTTGAGATTAAGTGGTCAGAATCAGCTGGTAGATATGTTTATGTACTAACCACTTGAGTTCATTTGGGTTGAAGCTATTGATCTTTGGTTGGGATTATGCCATTCTCTGTATAGCCAGAATCCTTAGCTTGCAGCTATTGAAGAAAATACTTAAGGATCATGAAAATGACTTCAAATTTAGGGAAATTACTTTCTTTCCAAATGTCATGCCAAATTCAATAGTTTCATCTTGGAATTACTGTTAAAATGTCTTTCGCTCTTTTGACCTTCTTTACCCCTAGTTCATTGTCTCAAACACGTTGGATTAGCTTTGCCCATATTCACCAGTCAAATCCTCCTTCAACAGTTATCCAGTGACCTTTTCTCCTTTCCTTTTCAGAATGAGATAATATACATACATGCCTGTAGCAAATAAACACAAGACTGACTCCAGTATAGATTCCCATAAAGCTAAGGCAAAAAGAAAGCACAGAAGCAGAAGTAGCAAGATTTTGTTTTTTTGAACTTATTCCCAAATTCTGTTCTCATTTTGACTTGTGGGCTGTTGCTTATTTCATCACTGCCTAAGTTTTGTTTCCCCGGCTTACGTTTCCTCTTTCGGTCCCTCAAAATATGCATTATATAAACTTTCAGCTCCGTTTATTGAAGACTAGGTATGCTGGGATAAGTACTAAAGAAAAGCTTTGGTTTGGCTTAGAAGAAGATCAGCATTTCCTTTCATGTAGAGAAGGTTTCTAAGGCCTACTTTCTGATATCTTCTTACATAATATGGGATAATTGCGTCTTTTTAAAAATAGACCTGATGCCCTTTGCCTGGGGCTAGCAAAAAGCCTTTTTTGGAGGTGAATTAGTTCGACTTTTAAAATCTATATCATATAAGCTAAGAATCTTTGGGAGAAGACAAGCTGGCATGCACATACTTTTTTCTTTTCCTGTTTTTTGGATGGATGACCCATTAAAACTTGCCAAAAATATGATTGAAATATGCATTTTCATCTGATGGAGAAGTCTATAAATCGTTGGGTAATCTTTTAGAGTTTTCCAAATCTGGCAATCTGCTACATGAACCGAGACAGAACATTCATGAAGAAAATGTATTCTTCACTACTTACTCAATGTGAACGAAGATGCTTGTTTACCCAGCCAAGAACTCAGCTATATTATGCATACAAGTAATAGCCATTAGCATGTAGAACAACACTGATTTTTATCAAAGATGAAGTTAAACACGTCATGTTTGTGTTTGCGGAGGCAGTGCTATGTTGGGGTCAGTGAAGATAGTTCTCTGAGGAGATGAGGCCGAAGCTTAGGGTAGGCAGCCATAAGGATGGTGGGAAGTGTTAAGAACCCTGCCACTGGTGAGACCAAATAGGAGTCTGGATACTTTGAAGAAAACTGCAGGAGACCTAGAAGGATGTTTGCAACATATGGGAAGAAGGAGCTGTCCAAGAAAGGTGGCTCCCTGGTATGCCAACAGTCTTCCTTCTCAATTTGGTATTAAAAATGTTTTAAAACAGCTTCATAATTTTTGCAAATAACTCTTAAATGTTCAGGAATCTTTCTTTTTTAGATGACTTAGCTTTTAAATACAAGAAAATATTGTTGGTGCAAATGAATATATACATGTTTTAACACTTTAAAAGCTCCTAGAACCCATTTAAATGATTACTTGTCAAATGAGTATATTTCTTGTCTCTAGATCACTCTTACAGGTTAAAACAAAAGATGACTGTATGAATTCCATGCTGTGAAAACAGCATCCAGTTTTTTACTAATTGAAGGATGCAGTGCAATAAAATTTGCCTGTTTAATATTATTCTTTGAACAAATGCGTGGATTGGAGTTTCTGGAGCAATGGTATCATGTGCTTATATATTTTCTTATTTCGGCATGAAATTTTTTCTGCTGTGTTGGGAAGCCACATGTAACCTGGTGTCCTTTGCCTTCTAAAATAAAAAAAAGTTAGCATTGCAAACATTTTCTGTGCTGCACATAAAAACAATACAATGCAATCTGAAATCCTTCCAACAGAGGGCTCTATGGGTTTGATTTAGATCAAGAAAGAAAGTGAGAGAAAACTGCTTGGGTTTAGGTTGCTATAGTAAATTCTGTATTATACTTAAAAATAGAACTGATAAAAATGGAGTCAGTTGAGTTGAACTGGAAGAATCATCCAAAGATGAAATGTAAGATCTACTCTCACAAGACAGAATTTCATAATTCTTTGAATTGATGTTCTTTTCGAAAGACAAAATATATTTTACCATCTATAAATAAGAAAGTAGGCAAATGAGAGATAATCCATGCTTTAAAGTACTATTAATATTACCTCATTCAGTTACATTTAAAAGGAAAAAAGGAGCTACTGCATTCATTCTCTTCTTGGAGACATTTTATCTTTGCTGTTGGCAAATAATTTAGTGTTGGTATAAGCAGATGTATTACGTACATAAGATGCATTGTAAATATTTAATACACAAAATATATGTTTGCATACATGCACAATGCAAAATGTTACTAAAATATTTTACAAAAAGAAGTGATACTACTTAAAAGGTAAAGCACAAAAGCATAAGAAAAGCTAAAGTGCAATATATTTTGTTACCTATGCCTGCCACGAAGCTGACTTTTTCAAAATGTTAGGCCTAGCTTTTTAATTCTATTTTCAGATTGTAAAGGCTTACAATATACACATTCAAGCAAAATAAATAATAAATAAAAGCAATAAGTTACTTTTGGACTCTAGATCTTTGTCTTCTGATTTTAAGAAATGCTTTATTATATCTGATCTTTTTCAGTGTTCTTTGAAATGCATGGGCTCAAAGCATTCGATAAACAGACAGCTTTTTAAATTTTTAACCCATCTTATTATGTCTACTTGAAAATATTTATTTCATTTGGTGTAGAGATGATTTAATGGCACAACTAATATTCTATTATTTAAATAAATGTTTTTGAAGTTTGGACATATTTTCTAAAATATACTTACCTAAAATTCCAAAATTATCCCTTTAAAATACTCTCTAAGTGTCATTTAGAAACACTGGCATCTTAATAAATGCCTGTGTTTACAACCGGAATGTTTGCGAAGATTATAATTTATTATTCTGGATAAACCATTAGTATATAAACATGTAATGTATATATTGATAATACATACTAGTAAATGTACTTTGTGTATATATTTATATTCAAGTACATTGTTTTTATATGTATTTATCTAATACTATATTAGTTCATTTGGTATTTATAATCCATATTTTCCAATAAATATATGGTTATTTTTGATGTAGTGGCTTTCACCTCCTAAAATTTTGCTTTTATCAAATATGATTCTTCAATATGACAATGTTAATCAACAAATTTCTTGTTCATTTTGAATGGTATGTTTATAACATATAAACAAGATCTACTATGATCTGCTATCAAGCAGATAAAATTTGGTTTGATATTCTATAAAATCATTTTCAATGATTTTTTTAAATTTGGAAAACATTTAACACAGACAAGATACTTTAAACACAATTGCAGCCTGACTGTTCATATGGAGTGTGATTAGCAGTTCTTATATATTTCCATTTGTCTTTTGTTTTCTTTTTAAATGAATTATGAAAGAGAGATCTCTAATAAGATCCAAAGAAGATTCAAACCCAAACATTTACAGTTCTACCAGTTATTTTTAAACATACATAAAGGTTGTTTTTTGACATAGTTTTACTGAGGAGAAATATCTTTTCTAGTTTTCGTTTCATTTTGTTTAAACGATCTGGAGCATGAATTATGACTTTTGATGGATTTCCTAATAAAGATGCAGTAGCAGCAAACAACTTTGGCTTCATAGGGCTGCTGTTTTCATATTGTAAGATTTTACATGTATTTCTGGAATTCTTACTTGTAAATTCTTCCAGAATATTTTCCTCTTTACAAGTACAGAGAATTATTTTATTTGATTTGTTTTTAACTCATCAACAATGAACTTAAAGACATAGCACTGTGCCTTTTGGCCAGGAACTGAAAGTGCAGAGGACAGAATGCATACGAAACACATACAGACAGTATCTTTTGCTAAAATGATTGTCTCTGTTTTTGTCATGGGCTCCAGATATTTTCATAACTTTATCCAGGTGGAGGTTAACCTTCATCAATATTTTAATTTTTAAATTTAAGAGATGATTACATTGAAAGCCATGTTAAATGCTGAGTAAGGATAATGTAGACACATTTGGGACTCATTTTGATTAAAAGTAACAATTATCTATATCAAAGCCCACTATTATATAATGTCAACAACATATATCTATAGGTAAATTTTTTAAAAAATAGTCATCAGTACTACACCCCATCAAATTTACACTAAGGTAGAAATCAGCATTATTTACATCTTTGAGTATTGCTTTTATGGTTATATAAAAAAAATAAGAAAAAAAACAATAATATTTCCTAAAATCAGCACACAAAGGTAATGGTTTGCTTTGTGCACCTGCCAGTTTGGGTTGCTTTTAAAGCCACCCTGGAAATTCTCCTGTCTTTGTGCAATATTTTATGCTTTTCTTTTCTTCAGGGCAGATTGGTTCTGCCTGCACTTTATTCCTGAACCCACGTTCATTCAAAATGGATTGCCATACTTAAATGCTCTATCTAGTGCTGCTGCTGCCGCTGCTGCTGCTGACTAATAATGCCCCTCCCCCACTCCAGCTCCCACCCCATCATACTCCGGTGATCTCTCCTCTCTCTTTCTCTCTCTCTCTCAGGCACCAGTGGCCCTATTGTCAACAAAGAATGCATAATGGTGAAGTACTCAGCAGTAATTTTGGTGATGTTTTCCCTTGCCTGTTTTGAAAGTATTTCTGAAGAGTATAAATAAATGTGCCCTAAACTCTCCCCCTTTCTCTAGGCTGATATTTGGAGCTAAGCTCTCATTAGAAGGGCGCCTCAGAACTGCAGTGGCTGGAATGCTTTCAGGGAATAAACGTGTGGCTCAACGGCTCCCTCTCTTTTTAGTAATATTAGCACCATATAGATTTAATAACGGGGTGGTTGAAAACATTTTGATGATGGGGCAGTTTCTCTGATCTGCCAGGGAAAGCATCTGATTTGCTCATGTACCAATTAATTATTAAAGCAACTGAAAATACAAGCTACTGTGCTTCCCTCCTGCAAAAGGGTGATGGGTGTGTGTGTGTGTGTGTGTGTGTGTGTGACATGTCTGTGCTCTTGGGCTCATGTTTATACATATCTGTATATTACTTAGAAGGGAAGCATGGTCAGAAATTTCTTCATTTTGACCTTGAAGTCACTGGGAGATTTTCTGTGTGTGTGTCTGGTAGAGTAATATTTCCATGTAGTAGGAGCACAATCCTTTCTCTTTTCCCTTTTAATTTTTTCTTCCTCCACACTATCTAAATGGGCCGCAGCCAAACATCACTTTTAATTTTAACTTCTATTTCTGGCCTGTATTTTATTAGCACCTCTTCTGTTTTACAGTCTACTCACTGATATGGCACCAGATCTGTTGTAAGCAAACAATACGGTTTTGTTTCATGTTCCAATAAACACTATTCTACTGTATGGTGTGTCTCCTATATTTTGTACCTTAATAGATTTGGTTAGGTTTGGGGAGACTATCCCATGATATATAGACCTAGGTTCATCCTTTTTTCAGATTATGGGGCTCACTAAAGTTTTAAGGTAAAGAGATAGCAGATTTTTGGGTTATTGTAAAATTTGTTGCTTTGTATTGTGACAATAGTGTTCATATGCCTGACATCCTCATAATAATATTAAGCTCTATTTTTTAGTGTGATGTACTTTATACATTTGTATAAATGTCACAGCCTGTAATCACTTCCTTTGTCATCGACGATTAATCTAAAAAAATCGAATAATTCACTGCCCCTTGCCATTTACATATCGTCTGCTGCCATCTGCTCTTCTCAGCAGCAGTAAATGATGGGTAATTAACTCAGTGCCTTTGTCTTTCCCTTGCTGAATGTCTGACACATATAGATTTTTCTCTGTGTGTGTGTTTGTGCGCGTGTGTGTATGTGCATGTAAGAGGAAGAGGGAGGGAATGAGAGAGGAAAGAGCAAAAAAGAATGAATGATATTGCAAATATGGAAGTCAGCACAAGCTAATTTCAGGAGAAAAAGCCAAAGATACTGGATCAGAGAAGGAACCATATCTCAGGACCTTATGTCTTCTCAAGCCAAAAGAAAGAACTGCTGGAACAATGGCTGCCTTGCACAAGCGAGAAGCGCTTTTCTAAAACCTTAGAGGTCAAGGTCACGATGCAAAATCAAGTGAAGTTCCATAAGTTATTCCTGTCTACCAGCGTCAAATACAGATCATGTAAATGAGACCAAGTGTAGGGTACCCAAAACCCACATAAACGTTCTAATCAACTTCTGAACTGGTAACCAGAATCTCTGTTTTAGGAAATGGTTATAGAAAGAAAATCTCAGTTGGTCTTGAGTTTTGATACATTTTTTAAAATACAAAGTATAAAGGACAACTAACAAGAGCTTGTCAAACTGGGAGGTATGTAGAAATTCTTATTTTAAAGGAAAACAATCTCACTATCTTGGACTTCCCCAAACTTGATATTAAATTATCATTTCCTCCGGGTGCCACCCAAGAGTGCTTTAGAAAGGAATCCCACACTATTTTGAATAGTTTATATAAAATATGACTCTAATAATTCTTGTCTAAGACATATATCTTGTTACATAAAATATTTGAAAGGTGGTTAATTTTGGTAACATTAAAATAAAAATAATTAAAAGGTAAAATTTTAAGGAAGATAAGAATCTGGCTTGATCAAACATGATTTTTATGGTATGTAAAGTTAGACCATATAGACCAAGGAACAGAAATCCAGCTTAATTTTCTTCACATGGAGCACACTTTTTTCACTAAAGCACACTTTAAATCAAGATAATAGATTTTGCTGTTGGTAACTTAAGCATGCTAAATCCAGTTCTTGTTTTCAAGGAGTTTACCATTTATATTTGCATATAAAGACACACATATATAATATTTATTCAATCAACCAAAGGAGTACAACATAGGGATTTAAGATCGTGATCTTATATTCTTTAAGATTTTTGTCACTCTGTGTTCTCAAGGTTTGAGTGCTCTTTGAACTTGTTACTGGAAGAGGAAGATCAACATCAAATCCAGAGAAATTCTTGCAGCCCTTTTCCGTGTATGTAAGGCTTTCTATGTGATACCTTTATCATGAATCCCAGCCCTGTATCTCTACTTTTCTGTATGCCCGATGGTTATGAAGACATTCTCCTATTTTTCCATCATGAATGTCGTGAATGCTTAAAAACATTTACCTTTTGGCTTAATTGCAATATTTGTGGTTAATTTTTCTTCAGCATCTATCACCACAAGACATCTGAAGGTTTAACAATTTGCCTATCATCATGAAATAACTGGACACCACTGGAAGGCCATTTAATTGTTAAATTATATTTTCTACATCAGTTTAAAATAACTTGCAGAGATGACTGAGTATATAAATTATGTGATGAAATGACTAAAAGTCAATTACTAAGTCACTGAAATAAAGAAAGGAACATTATAAATGTAAAAACATGGACTTTATCTCTCAGGGCTGTGTTAACTGTGTGAAGTACATGTACTTTATAAAACTATTTAAATTTCAGAAACTTTTTATGACTTACAGGTAGATTTGTCAGCATCTAATTGAGTAAGAGATTCTTGAAAGCTTTCATTGCAATCGTTAATTCGGCATCATTGTTCTCTCAGGCTGTTACGTGACCCAACAGGCTGGGGGAACAATATTGCTGAATATAATTGGCATATGTCAGCAAAATATAATTAGTAACAAGCCTCTTTCTGAAATGCTCTTTTTGTTGGTTAAAAAAAGTTGAAGATTTCCTCTTGGATTAAATTATAGCTTGGATTTCTCTCTCATTTAATTTTGGTAGATCTTAAAAAACAAGACGAATTAATTTAAATCTTTATTCAAGGAATATATATTGATTTCCTGTGTCTTGCTAACACTGGGAAGGGATTTCTTTCCTTCAATGGGTTTTTAGTTTAATTCTGGGTATGAGAGCATTTTGTATAAGAAATATGGAGCAGTGTTTTATCAAGGGCTATCCTGAATACACAGGCTAAATTAAACCTCACTGCCCCATTGAGTTTTGAAATAGCTTCAGTGACCACCCATTTCTGAGGGTTGTGAAAAAGCTGCCACAAAATCAGACTCTCAGCTTGCAGCTTCCTGCTTGGGAGTTACTGACACCAAAGACACTGAACTTCAGACGGTCTTGAATTGTTTATTGCAGCACCTTCTATGTGCTTAACTTCAGGGGTATTATGCTAATATTGGTAATGGGGAAAAATATGTTACAATTGTCTTCCAACTAACAGTATAAGAAAGAAGATATCTTTCACTAGAGGCAATTTTAGGGAAAAATGATACTGGGATATATAACATTTTAAATGAATACAGAATGTATACCAAATTGCTTTTGAGTGTGGCGGGGTAAGGAAAAGAACTTTGGAAAATTTCTTCAGAACCCAAGGTTGGAATGAAACATCATTTTAATGAAAAAAAAAATTACATTTGGAAATGTAATTTCACCTAAGAATGTTGTGACTTTGCAGTCATAGCCAAGTCTGAGTGAATGGTCCCATCTGACCCAGGCCACAGCTTCAGGGGCATGGCCCTGGAGGAGTAAGGAAGGTGAGGAAACGTGCCTAGCCATCCATGTTGACCAAAACCTACACTGGCAACCTATGGGGTGCTACATATCAAAGACAGGTCTCGGTCACATCTCCATTGCCAAGGTATTTCTCTCACATTATTAACCTAACCCAGCCTCACACCTTGAACTTCTTCCTCACTCATGCCCTCACTCTGGGTCTGAGGTTCCTGGACATTATTCCTGCCTCCTAAGCAGCCTGTTCCTAATATTCCTGGCTTATCAGTCCTCACTTATGTTTTTTATTCCAGGTCCTGTGTTTCTGGTAGGTTCTCCTCCACTCATTTCTACTCCACATGAAACACAATTGTCCAGCATTTGCATTATATATCTCATGCACCATCATCATCATTTACTGCACAGAAATCATTTTCGACATGGAATAGCTCTGCATATAAAATGAATTTCAAATGGCGAGGAGACGGAGAGGGAAATCTATATACACACAGATAACTTATTTCAAATCTTATGGGGAACTGTAGTTTACTCAAACTTTTGGTCATTTTAGGTTTATGCAATGAAATACAACCTGCTTAGTAGAATTAGTTGAGTTTGGATAAAGCTCTGGTAAGTCGTAAAAATAATCATACTTATTCAAAGGAGACCGAGGTAAAGGCTACCAACAAATTCTGCTTTTTCAATGATACTTACCCATAAGAAATAAAATAGAGGCCAAATAAGCTCATCACAAATAGGCAGGCTGTCACAGAGAGGTGTGACGTAGCAGCAAGATCTAGATAGATCAAGTGATAGTGAAATATAGGCTATAGAAAAATTTGGTAATTGCCAGTGAAACTTCTGAAACACATAAATCAAAGGATTGAATATCTGAAATTAGCAAATAATTATCTGCTTTATTAAAAGATTTTCAGCAGTTCCAATTAAAAAACAGTTCCCCACGTTTATGAACACATCATATAAGTTTTTCAAAATCATAGTTTATGTATGATCTTTCAGGGAGGCAGATTGATAAAGTGGCAAGATAACTGAACCACAAGACGAGAGCAATGGTGACAGGGCAGGGCACTGAATCTTGACAGGCCTCAGTTTTCTCATCTGTAACATGGGTCAGTGATTTGCAAACAACAGCTTGTGCAGGTGTAGGGATGTCATAAAGAGGCTGACAGTCATGGTTTATAGGTTTTTCTCCCCAGGTTTTAGCTATATTGACTCTAATTTGCATTTTCCATTTTGACTTGCCTATGATTTTTCTTTTCTTTTTTCTTTTAAAAGCAAAACTCCGCAGCTGAAAAAAAAAGTTTGAAAATTTTTACTCTAAATATACTCAAGAGTTGTAGCATGGTACATAGGGGTAGGTAGGTTTTGGAACAGGCAAACCTGGTTTGAATTTTAACTGTGGCTCAGACAGAGTTGGAGGAGAAAAGAATGCAAGTTAAGAGTTGTATTTTAGAGAGATGGTCTTTGTAGTGCTATGAAGGATGGGTGTGGAGGAATAGAGGTGGGAAGCAGGAAAAACATTTACATTTAGAAGATGTTTGAAATAGTTTATACATGAAATAATGAGCTCAACTTAGGCAAGGGCAATAGATATTGAATTGGAAGTATGTATTTAAGAAACATTAGGAAGTTTGAAAGAATAAGTACCATTAAGATATTTAGGATAAGGAAGTAGTTTAGAATGACTGCCTACTTTCTGATAACATTGCCCGGGCTGGGAAATCCAGAGAGGAACACTTTCAGGTAAAAGTATGATGAGTTCATGTTTGTACACATAGGATTTGATGAACCAATTGGATATATCTACCAGGGTCTAGAGTATAGAAATGAGATCTGGGTAATATGGGGAAAATGAAAATATTTTATGTATGAAAGTACAAAACTCATTAGAAACCATAGCAAAAAATTAAAACTTTTTCAAAGGAGGAAGTTGTGTGAGCAAATCAAGGCTGAATGTCCTTTGGCATCCATTGTGTGTAATGAATTAATTGTATTCCTATATATCTAGAATGATATTAGCTATGTACCATCCTGGACAAATTTTAAAAATAGCCATAAAATCACCGTGTATGTGTTTTGTGGCTCATAGAGGGGACCCTGTTGAGAGATGTGTGAACAAAAATCCAAAACCTCATTGATCATGAGTGATGACCCTTGAGGAGCTCGTAGTACAGTGTACGATATGGACCTGCTTGCAGATAACACTGGCAGTGTGAGTAGAGAAGTGTAACAGGATTCAGGCAGTGAAGCAAGTCAGCTTCTGGTCTCTCTCTGCCTCTCTGTCTTCCTGTGTCTCCTGTTCCAGCTCTTCATCTCTGTTTCTCCCTTTCAGTTCATCTTTCCTCCACCTTGGCTTCTTGATCAAGTGACCACTCACTCATTATAGCAAATCTTCCAGAAGTTCCAGGATGTTATCATTTTCCATTTAGCAACCTCAGTAAAAGAAAACATATTTTTCTCATCAGTTCCAATAAAAGTCCCTGAAATAATTCATGTTGGCCTTGTCGCAGATCTTATACCTTTCCTGAACCAATAACCAAGGCCATGGGAATGGAATATGCCAGTTCCTCAGGCCTGTATCAGGAGCTGCTGAAGGAGTGGTATAAGTTCCAGTGATATAAATTCTATGAAGATGTCCCCTTTGGAGGAGCATGTGGAGTGGAAGCGGGTGAAGGGGATGCTCCTCCAAGGGCGATGTCATCATAGAAAAGCAGCAGCGCTATCTAGATCAGCAAGCCTCAGAGATGGCGGCCCCTACAGCACAAAGAACCGGTGACTGCCATTTCTTTCAGGAGTCAAAGAAGCCTTCCTGGTGAGCTGGAACGGAGAGGCTAGACAGGTTTTCCCTAAGGTCATACAACAGTATTTACAGCCATGAACATTCTTGGTGAGGGTGGTGGGACTGAATTCTAAATCTACCATCTGGAGCTAACTGTGGAAAAGACAGAAGGCCAAACTTCAAAGGTTAGCCACATGTATAAACATAATAATAAAGTCGTACCTTCAACTACAAAGAGTGGAGTGATATGGTATGCCCTTTTGCATCCTTCAGCTTTGGGCTGAGAAACTTTGGAGACATGAATTACAAGTGAGATGGCATTCATAATTTAAAAATGGGGGACAGAGAAATGCATTGACTTTGAAATCGCAAACCAAAGTAGCTTTCACAGTTGGAAAATAGGGTAGTTCTGGGTTGAGAACAAAGATTCCCAAGAGAAGGTAATATTGCACTCCATTCTAAGCAAAGACATTTTGGGGGGCACTTTTCATAAACTGAGACGGGTGGAGGAGATTAATAGGTTAGTATACATTGATAAGAGATCAAGTTTATTCATATGGACTTAAGATCAGAAAGCAGGTGAAGAACCTACCAAAGCAAAACAAGCCAAAACCACTGCTCTGAAGTCCAGAGGATTTTCCTTTGAACAAGATACCAATTTTTACTTAAGAAACCATCAAATAATAAGGAAAAGTCTACACAAATAATTAAAAGTCTTTAAAAAAAAGTCTGTATCAATAATTCCAAAAGTAACCTGGACTATTTGCTTTCATTCGCATTGTGAACATGACCTGAAGTTTTGAGAAAAAGTAATATTAGAGAATTCTTTCAACCTTACTTATTTAAAAAACTTCAACTTGAAATTAAGAAAGAATTACTTTCTGCTTAACAGGTCAAATGGTTTATAGCAAATGACATTTGAGAAAGTGTTTCTCAATTTCAAAATAAATTGTTGAAGCAATAGAACATCAATTGTGGACATGTTAACTTTGTATAACAATGATTAATATTTTTATAGAGAACACTTAGATAAGCACAAAAGAATAAGCATAGGTTAGTACATTTAAAGAGTTAAAAAGAAAAAATAATTGTGGAGGGTTTATATATGTTGCTGAATCTTGTGCTCACTGTGATAGAAGTAGAGACAAATGGTTTTTACATGTATTAATTTAACCTGAAATCCCATATTTGAAAATCAATCCTCATACTCTATAAATACAAAAAGGATTTGTACCACAAAATCTAGTCATCCATTTACTTATTAATCACCCATTCAACAAATATTTCTAGTAATCCTTTGTGCCAGGCACTTTTAAGAGTTCTGGGGAAAAAAGGATCAATAAAACAAAGCCCTGATTTTGAGGAACTCATAGTCTATGGCAAGTGTGGGATGTGTAAATAAATACTTACAATCTTTCATCCATGCCTGAGGAGTTCCATTAGCTTTGTTCCCAGTGACAAACATTAAGATGGTTTAGTCCTGGTTAAATGTCCCATTTTCTTTTAAAAGTCATTGTGTACCCTGCTTTTAAGTAGTTACTAGGGCTGCTTCATCTAAGGTGAACAAGGGCAAGTTCCTCTGGGCTTGTCCTGGGTCAAAACTTCGGAGTGGATGGCCCACTATTTTCTTGCACAGTTTCATATCTATTTCGCCTTCCCGGAAAAGCATGGCCCTGAATAC
This sequence comes from Hylobates moloch, assembly GCF_009828535.3. Taxonomy (NCBI): domain Eukaryota; kingdom Metazoa; phylum Chordata; class Mammalia; order Primates; family Hylobatidae; genus Hylobates; species Hylobates moloch. The sequence goes on along the minus strand of NW_026652284.1, from coordinate 36,643,970 downwards.
ATCCATTTAACAGAAGAAGGAACGTAGCTGCAGAAACGGAAACAGCAAGAAAAAAGAAGAGGAGCAATGGCTTAAACGTAGAAAAATTCAGAAACGTCTCAAAAATAGTTAAGAGGCAACGAGCTCAGGGTGTGTGTACTGTAGACCCAGATACAGAAATCTTGACCAGATAATCTTGAAGTTATTAGGAGAAAAATGAACGAAAACTAGTAAAAAAAATCTATTTTTCATCTTATGAGGGAAAGATGAAATACAATTCCAACTTGCAGCAGTATTAGTATTCAGAAATATAATATTCAGATAATGGGAAATAACATCATGTCCATTTCTGAGTACTATATTTTAACTGGAACATTGACAAATTCCATTGAACAGAGAAAGATAAGATGAAGAAATTTCTAAGTTATCTTCCAATTTTAATTGTTAGAGACTAAGTTAACTTAGGGTTTATCACTTACGTTAAATATAGCCCCTAAGCGAAAGAAACAAAAACAAATACCTTCTGCCTCTCCCCCTTTTTTACTTTAGGTGAAGGATGAGTTCAGTTCATCTTATTAAAAGAAATATCAAGGTCCGTTTCTGTGAATTTGTACTTAAATGCCATTATGAAGACAAGCCAGCAGACAGTAGAAGTTGAAAGATCTAGAATGAAATATAATAGGAAGGAGTTTGGAGGAAACTGGAGACAATTACCTTTCTAGCAAAGCATATTTCCTCCAGCAAAAGTAAGCACTTGCCTTGAACAATACATATGTGTTTTGGCTCAGCCATTTCGCATTAAGGATTGTGTACCAAAGAAGTGGTTAAGGATATGCAGAGTTTTCTGTAAGTGTTCATCTCAGTGTTATTTATAATAGTGAAAATGTAAATAATCTACATGCCAAATGTTGGAGAATGCGTTAAATAAATTATCCAAACAATGGAATGTGTAATGAATAGTTTAAATGGAAAGCTATTCACACCATATTGTTAAGCGAAATAAATCAAATTAGAATGCATATAAATGCATATATATATATATATATATATATATATATATATGCAGGCTAAGCATAACTATGGGAGAAAACTATTGAAAGAATAATACGGTAATTATGACTTTCTTTGGGTAATGAGATTAGGGATGTTTCTTTTTTTATTATTATACTTTAAGTTCTAGGGTACAGGTGCACAATGTGCAGGCTTCTTACATATGTATACATGTGCCATATTGGTGTGCTGCACCCATTAACTCGTCATTTACATTAGGTATGTCTCCTAATGCTATCCCTCCCCCCTCCCCCTACCGCACGACAGGCCCCAGTGTGTGAGATGTTCCCCTTCCTATGTCCAAGTGTTCTCATTGTTCAATTCCCACCTATGAGTGAGAACATGCAGTGTTTGGTTTTTTGTCCTTGCAATAGTTTGCTGAGAATGATGGCTTCCAGCTTCATCCATGTCCCTACAAAGGACATGAACTCATCCTTTTTTATGGCTGCATGGTATTCCATGGTGTATATGTGCCACATTTTCTTAATCCAGTCTATCATTGATGGACATTTGGGTTGGTTCCAAGTCTTTGCTATTGTGAATAGTGCCACAATAAACACACGTGTGCATGTGTCTTTATAGTAGCATGATTTATAATCCTTTGGGTATATACCCAGTAATGGGATTGTTGGGTCAAATGGTATTTCTATTTCTAGATCTTTGAGGAATTGCTGCTCTGTCTTCCACAATGGTTGAACTAGTTTACAGACCCACCAACAGTGTAAAAGCATTCCTATTTCTCCACATCCTCTCCAGCACCTGTTTCCTGACTTTTTAATGATCGCCATTCTAACTGGTATGAGATGATATCTCATTGTGGTTTTGATTTGCATTTCTCTGATGGTCAGTGATGATGAGCTTTTTTTTCATGCATAAATGTCTTCTTTTGAGAAGTGTCTGTTCATATCCTTTGCCCACTTGTTGATGGGGTTGTTTGTTTTTTTCTTGTAAATTTGTTTGAGTTCTTTGTAGATTCTGGATATTAGCCCTTTGTCAGATGAGTAGATTGCAAAACTTTTCTCCCACTCTGTAGGTTGCCTGTTCACTCTGACGGTAGTTTCTTTTGCTGTGCAGAAGCTCTTGAGTTTAATTAGATCCCATTTGTCAATTTTGGCTTTTGATGCCATAAGCTTTTGGTGTTTTAGACATGAAGGCCTTGCCCATGCCTATGTCCTGAATGGTACTGCCTAGGTTTTCTTCTAGGGTTTTTATGGTTTTAGGTCTAACATGTAAGTCTTTAATCCATCTTGAATTAATTTTTGTATAAAGTGTAAGAAAGCGATCCAGTTTCAGTTTTCTACATATGGCTAGCCAGTTTTCCCAGCACCATTTATTAAATAGGGAATCCTTTCCCCATTGCTTGTTTTTGTCAGGTTTGTCAAAGATCAGATAGTTGTAGATGTGTGGTATTATTTCTGAGGGCTCTGTTCTGTTCCATTGGTCTATATCTCTGTTTTGGTACCAGTACCATGCTGTTTTGGTTACTGTGGCCTCGTAGTTTAGTTTGAAGTCAGGTAGCATGATGCCTCCAGCTTTGTTCTTTTGGCTTAGGATTGTCTTGGCAATGCGGGCTCTTTTTTGGTTCCATATGAACTTTAAAGTAGTTTTTTCCAATTCTGTGAAGAAAGTCATTGGTAGCTTGATGGGGATGGCATTGAATCTATAAATTACCTTGGGCAGTATGGCCATTTTCACGATATTGATTCTTCCTATCCATGAGCGTGGAATGTTCTTCCATCTGTTTGTGTCCTCTTTCATTTCATTGAGCAGTGATTCGTAGTTCTTGAAGAGGTCCTTCACATCCCTTGTAAGTTGGATTCCTAGGTATTTTATTCTCTTTGAAGCAATTGTGAATGGGAGTTCACTCATGATTTGGCTCTCAGTCTGTTATTAGTGCATAAGAATGCTTGTGATTTTTGCACATTGATTTTGTATCCTGAGACTTTGCTGAAGTTGCTTATCAGCCTAAGGAGATTTTGGGCTGAGATGATGGGGTTTTCTAAATATACAATCATGTCATCTGCAAACAAGGATGTTTCACTTTAATTTTCTCTGCTTACTTTCTAACTTTTCTTCAATGAACTTGTATTGCCTTTGCAAAAATAAAAATATGTTTTGTTTTATTTAACTTTTAGGTTCAAGTTTTATATGTGCTGGTTTGTTACGCTGGTATTTTGCGTGATTCTGAAGTTTGGGGTATCACTGATCTCATCATCAGGTACTGAGCATAGTACCTAATAGGTAGATTTTCAATTCCTGCCCCCATCCCTTCCTCCCCAATCTAATAGTCCCCATTGTCTATTGTTCTTATCTTTGCTGCAAAGAACAGGACTATTCTTTTTTATGGCTGCATGGTATTCCATGTTGTGTATGTACCATAATTTCTTTATCCAATCCACCATGAACAAGCACGTAGGTTGATTGCATGTCTTTGCTATTGTGAATACTACTCACAATAAACATACAAGTGCATGTATCTTTCTGGTAGTATGATTTATTTTCCTTTGGGTATGTAACTAGGAATGAGTTTGCTGGGTTGAATGGTGCTCTGTTTTAAGTTCTTTGAGAAATCTCCAACATGCTTTCCACACTGGCTGAACTAATTTACATTCCTAACAATAGTGTATAAGCCTTCCCTTTTCTCTGCAGCCTTGCTGACTTCTATTATTTTTTGACTTTTTAAAAATAGACATTCTGACTGGTGTGAGGTGGTATCTCATTGTGGTTTTGAATTACATTTTCTAATGATTGGTGATGTTGAGCATTAAAAATGTATTTTAAAAATAAAATAATATCTATTTCATGTTTAGTATGTGAAAGATATATTTGTATTAAGTAATATATTAATATATCTATATCTACCTATGAAGCACTAATCTAAAGATATATTTGTCAAATAAAGATGAAACTTCATGCTATTTCCCTCATGCTTTATATGTAATCTATCACCAGTTGTGGTCAGTCCAGTCCTATGTTCTAACAAAACTGACTTTCTTTGGTTCCTTGAATATATGTTTCTTCCCATCTTGGGATCCAGGCTTAAGCTCTTCCAGCTGCCTTACATATTTTCCAACATCTTCATGGTGTCTCGTTTTCATTCTTCAGGGCTTGGCTCCAGTGTCACTTTCATAAAGAGAAATTCTGACTACCTTCCTTAGAGTGGCTTTCTGTAGTTTATGTCTATCTGATTTCTCTGTTTATTTTCCTCAAAGCATTGATCACATTCTGGACTTATCTTGCTTATTCATTTGTGTGCTTGATAAATGTCTGGCTCTTCCTCTAGAATGTAAGCTCCATGAAGGCAGCGACCTCATCAGTGATCCCCTAACATGGGGTCTGACATATGGTGGGTATAGAATGAATCACTCATGAAAACATCTCAGCAAGGATGATAGACATTAAGACTTTCATCAGAAAAAGTTGAAGTCCAGTGTTGGGTAGAGAGAAACTTACCTCAACGTCTTACCAATACGAATATGTATTATATACATATAAACAAATGTATGCACACATATATAAAAATCACAAACGTATATACATATGTATTTATGATTTATACATATTTAAAACATACATGCATGTACATATACAAATGATATTATACAAAATTTCAAGTATGTACAAAAGTAGAGAGAAGAGTATGATGAATTCCCCCCAAGGCTCCATCAACCAGCCTTAACAGTTATCTCATGGTTAATCTTGTTTCATAAACACAGCTTCTCATTTTTCTCTCTGTCTGGATTCTTTCAAAGCAAATTCCAGACGTCATGCTTTTTTCTATAATTGTAATGTATACTCTAAAAAATAAAAGCAATCATAATTCCGTATCCCGTCTAAAAATTAACTGTAATTTTTAAATATTTTACACATCCAGTGTATATTTAAAAGTATATATTCAGAATGTATATTTTCAAAAATTCTTCATGTAAAACACTTTTCCTTGAATACTCTTCCACATGCCATCGTGTTTTGAAACTAACCTTTAATTCTTAGCTTCCATATAGTTAGAAATGGAGACCATTTTTTTCCCTTAACTTGGATAATATTTTATCTTCCAAAGGTGAACCCTTTTCAAGTTGCCTCAGGGATAAGACAGCAAAACAGTTTTTTCTAATGCATTGTCTTTTTTTGGGGGGGTTATTTTCCCATGAATCTTTTCAACCTGCCCAGTATTCTCATTTTGTTAATCTACCATCAGATGATAAATTGCCTTCAAAGAGTAAATGATGCTGAAACTCTATTCTAATGAATAGTCTGAATTTTAGATAGTCTATATGTATTTGTTTATTTTATTTTATTTTAATTTGGTTATTGTGGTTAGCATAGTTTTGATAGCAGTTTATGATTTGCTATATAAAAGTAATCCTGATTTAGTTATATAAGAGTAATCTTGCCTTTCTTTTTCAATAAGCTGCCAGATTTGTTGTAGTTTTTGTCTGTCTATAACCTTAGGCTGGTCCAATTTCTCAACGCAGTTCAAGATAATGTTAAGTAATTGATTGCATCGTGAGTTATTAACAAGGACAAGAAACACACGTATTCTTCACAAGTTTGCAATATCGTGGCAGAAAAGCACAATTTGGTGGCAAAAGGAAAATTCCAATGAGTTGCTTTAGATACTGTGTCTTTAACTGTGCCAGGTTTCTAGTTGTTAATAAATTATATTCTTGGTCTTCACATCAATATGCTAAGCTGAAAAGTCAGTGAGGGTTTCCATTTGTGGTTCACTTACTTGGTGAATAAGAGCATCTTAACTAACCCTAATCAGCTGTATCCAAAAATATATGCTAGATATCAGCCAAAGGTATCACCAAGGCTGATATTTCTTTCTCCACTCCAAATACTGCATTCCATCTATCCCACATTGTCAGTCATTCATCAGCTAGCCTCAGACTAGTAGATAAAAAGTGGTGGAAACGTCCCTGGAGTCTTGGAGATTTAACTCTGGTTTTGATGGAATATTATTCTGTGGATTCTCACATTTATTGACCTCAATACTAGTGAGGTCAACATGACAATACAGTGTGTATTGATTTGGTCCAATTCAAGAATTGCTCATTCATTTATTGCTTATATTTATGTAAATAAAGCAGTAGGCTTTCATCCTCCAATTATAACACGCTACCGAATTAATGTGATTAAAGATGAAGCTGGACTAATGTTAACAGGGTCTTTGTTTCTGTCATAAAGTGCAAAAGAAACAATTATGTAAAATTAATATATTCTTAAGGAGGAGAATATGCATTTCAGCATCAGTTATTATAACCCCCACCCTTTTTTTGTTGTTCAAGCCAATTTCATGCTAAAACACCTTGACATATTTTCCTTATTCCTGGTTTCCCCCTGGCCCCCGTTCTATGCCTGTATCTTCAAATTATATTATATGGTAAATTTTTCTATAAATGGGAATATGATATCTTTGAGATAAACAGGGTCGGCAAGAATTTAGCATCAGAATAGTTTTGAACAGGCATGTCTGTTATTTTTCTCGAAATATTCTCAGCTATCTATTTTTCTTAACACAATAATAACAAAGACTGTGTGTGGAGTAAGAATTATGAGTTCATACATTTGGCAACCGAACTGCTTTTTCCTAGGTCATTGCTTTGTTGTCTCAGCTTGAAATCACTTTTTGGAACCAATAATACAGAAGACACACAGCTATGACCCGAAAGATAATTTTTTTTCCTTCTTAATGGGGGATGGGAAAATTAAATTTAGGAGTGTGAGAGATTTTATAGTTTTTACTTGAATTAATGTAATAGAACAAGTCTGGCTACTGAAATATGAAATATAAGAAAACATACATGTTATATTTATAATTGGTTTGATATCTTCCTTTTTATTATTGCTTGATACAGAAATCATTTTACTGAAACATTGCAATAACAAAGGGCCTCTGGTATCTGTTTCACCTCATCACTGTTCCATTCAGTATGAAAATAAATTGAGGAGTGCATTCTGTAGGACAAAATTTTATGGAAAATACAGTATGGTAGATATTGTGGTCTATTCTTAAACTTATCTAACTACATCAACACTAAGAGACATTTACCGTAGGGACAAAAGAGTCATTCGTAAGCACTCCCTTTGGCTGCCAGGTAAGGAACATCCAAGAACTGACAGCAGCATAGCATTTAAAGGCATCAGTCTGGTACAAAAAAAATGAATATAGAAGAGATGGAATCACTGGGTATTGAGCAGCAGGGAAGGAAATGATTTGTGCTGCCTGCTGATATATAAAGGTATATTATGCACAGTAAGAACAGCTTAGTTCTCCGGACTCCGTGGCTACCCCACTCTAGAACTGAAGGTACATAATATGCAGGACAAGTTTATCTTTTAGTATGGCCTGGGCAATTATTTGGTATTGATTTTAGGAAAGTTTTGTCTTACATGTCAGCATTTTGTTGGCAAACTTTGCAACATAATCCAATCAAATCAGCGCAGAGATGAGTGTGGGTAGAGATAAACCCTCCGCAGGCGAGTCCTTTGCGTGGTGGGTAGGTAGCCCTTCTACATTAAGAAAGCTCTTGCAACTGTGCCGTCTCGTCAGGGGAATTGTAATCTTGGGGAATCCCTGTGCCTGATTGCCGCTCTCCTCGCAATTGTGCACTTTTGACCTCTGTATTGATTCTGTTCTCTCATCAAAAGCGCTGATGTAATTCCATGTGCTGGGATCATGCAGTGATTTGCATTTAGGAGCTGCAACTGTGCGCTGACCCCAAACCATTTCATCAGAATGAAAGTAGACCAAATGGCAGATGCGTTTCCCCATAATATTAAAGTCTATTGTGTCATTTGGTATGTTTCTTTATTGTATATAGAAAAAGGACATATACCACCCGATCTGGATTTTGATTTAATTCCAAACAGGAATTGAGAAGTTCTTTAAAACATAACAGGGATCAGAAGGGATTTTATTGAATTCCACATTCAGTGCAATAAATAGCATTCCTATTTGTTAAAGCTTAACACAAAATTATAAAAGTATCTGAATATATTTTCAGAATTTCCAGCACATTAAAAATTGTGTTTTTTTACTATTTTTTTGTTACTAATGTATATCAAACAAGATGTCTATTCATTGACTCTCTACTGAAATACACTAACTAGAAATGCTATTTAATAATAGAAAATAGTAGATATGTCATTAAAGATTTAATCTTATGAAAATATTGACCATTATTTTGTTTGTTTCTCCTCTCCCTCTTCTTCCTCCTCTTCTTTCTTCTTCTTTTTCAAGTATGGTGGAAAATGTGCAGAAAACAACTTTCAAAGCCTAGGCACCTAAAGAAAATGTCATTGAAAATCAGTGTAAATATACAATTATCTGCATTATGTTCTGCTTTCCTGTTTCCCCTGTAGATACTATTCATTCTTACTTATTAATTTCAAGCAACATGTGTTTACTGAACATTTAGATATAGGTGCTAGAAATTTGGTGATAAGCAAAACTGAAATGATCCTTCATGGAACTGGAGTCTGGATGGAGAGACGGTCAACCAATAATTACACAAATAAATATCAATGTAACAAGAAGAGAAAAGGTCATATTAAGAACTGACAATATAAATTATTCTATGAATGGAATCATAATTATTTGGAAAAATACTGAAAAGAACTTTGGGGAGGTGTGGGAATTGAGCTACTGAAGGTGCTGAGTCTGGCTGGATCCATTCACTGAAAACAAAAAAGGGGTTCACCAATTGTCTTATATGGAAAGAGGGAGAAGGGACTTGGTGGCAGAACCAAAACAAGGGGCTCTTTGATCCTTCAAAATTAGGAAAACCTTGGTAGAGTGAATCTTCTGTGGAGAAACTGGAACAGAGTTGCCTTTTGTGCCCAGGTCAGTGGGAGATTAAAGCAAGATGGCACAGGAGAACTGGCAGGCTGTGATGTTTGTTTGATCTGAGATTAGTAGAAAGTATGGGGAATACTCTGGATTCTCACAGGCTGGGAATTTGGAGGCTCAAGCCAGTAGTTCATACATTTTTTTTTTAAAGAGTCTTCAATAAGTACTGTAGAGATAAACTGCAGGAAGTATAACAGGGTTCCAATTTAGATTGAGGTGGAAAGTGATGCCAGACAAGACCTCTTCATTTTATTTTATTTTTGATCTTGAGGGTACTTGATTTCATTTTTAAAAAGCATTGGATCTTTCTGTGGGGAAATGGTTACAAAAATGTCTGAGTTTACAAAATGTTAAGTTAGGAAATACTGATAATAATGTACATTGCATAGTATAGTTTTAGTTTACAATGTACTTTCACGTGAATTGTCTTAATAAATCCTCAAAGCAATCCTGTGAAAAAGGTGTCATTCTCATAGTAAAGATGAGACCATTGACAATGGCTTGCTAAAGGCTAATAGGTAGTAAATGGCAAAAGCAGACCCTGAATCCAGGCCTTCTCACTCTAAATTGTGTCCTTTCCACTAACTTTTGTAAAATAGTGCTTGAAGTTGTGAAAGCATTCACCAATGATTTTTCTTTAGTCATATATTCCAATAAACATAAAATTGCTTAGTTTTTAAAAAAGCATATTTTATTGAAATTTCCAGGATGTATGTATTGAATACATTGAGGTTTACTTTGAGAGGCTGTGTGCCATTGTTGCTAGAGGATTGAAAAGTATTTCAGGCAGGCTGCCCATAAGCTTCTCCTTGGCCTGCAAGTAATAAGAGATGAGATAAATCTTTATAGGAGGAAAAAAAAATCTGAATTTCTCCCTTTAGAAGCCAGGCTAAAAACAGTACAAGTATTCTAGGGAAAAGGAAAAATAGCCCCACCCCTGAGATAGGCTCCGACAGAAAAATACTGGGTTGTCGTTAAATAATCTCCATGTTTTGACTTTTGTCTTGGGGGAGGTTGGTTAAGAAAGCCTTTGACCAACTCCTCATCTCTTCCATCATATTCCTGTGATTAATATTTTATGTCATGGGCTCAATTCTATGAATCACAATTGACAGTATGATTGTCCTTATTAATCATTATTAAAATCAATAATTATAGACAACCGAGTGGACTATCCTGTATATAACCAGATGGTGCTGGTTAGCCAGGTTTATGACACGCGCATTGCTCCTTTATTATCTATGGTTTAGTTCGGGTATAAGTCACCAAATTTGAATTCTAAAGCCCAAGGCTTAAAACTCAGCTTCGCCACTTTAGCAGACACCTGACCCTGGGTAGGTTATTTAACTTTTCTAGGGTTCAGGCTTATCATCGATAAAATGGGATTAATGACACTTCACTCATAAAGTACTTGTTGGGATGAAATTAGATTGCATATATGAAAAAAGCCAGTGCAGGCCTTTATCCCTTTGTTTTATTCATTTGGGAGATGAACAGATCAAATTAAAGGTGATCTCAGTGTGGCCAGGGAATAGTGCGGATTAGGGTAAAGAATGTTATCAGTCACTCCTGTTAGCATCCAGACACTTGGACCAAGATCCTAGAATAAAGGTCTCCTACATATGGGTTTTGTGGTCTTTTCCTGGTTTAGGAACTTTCATGTTGCCACTTGATTACATTCTCTTTTGCAGAAGCTAACGTTTTGATCAGAAAGGAAAGGTAGAACATATGATTTTAGGTCCCAGGCTTCCTTAATTGATCTTAATGCTGTGTGTCCCTAACTTTCCTATTCATTAAATCCACCCAGAGTGTTCTTCGGAAAATCGAAGTCCAACTTTGCATTGAAATAATGGAGCCTCCTGGAACGGCTTTATCACAGTGGGAAGAACTTGTAAGAAAAAGTGTTGGTTTTTATTCAGAAGTCAGGATTTAACTTCTTTTCCCTGAGAGCTCTTTGGGTGCTTTGACACTTACTCATGCTGTATGTAAACTAGATATATTTATTCATTGTTTCCAATGAGGATAACTTTGGAAAATGTTAAATGGCATTCCACCTCATACTGACTCATCTCAAATATTGCTTGTAGCAGACAACGTTAGCTATGAGTTATGAGTAGTTTGGGTATTGGAATCAAGAACTTTTAGGCCAGGAAAAGTAGACGGTTAGAGTGTGTGTGAGCCTGGCTTTACTGTCTTTGTATCGACTCGCTTGTTTTATTTTTCAGTTTAGAAGTCCCTTGTATGCTGATTGTCATCTATCTTGCTTACATTCATTTACAGAAAAGAGAAAATGATCTTAAAATTATTTTTTATATTGAAAAACATTACCTTTGATAGCCAGATGTTTGATGAATACATTTTGATGTTGCAGCCAAGAGGTAAGGGCCATGTCTATTGAAACAAGTTCATTCTGGGACTAGCTATATATCAGCATTTCATGCATCAATTCTTACAGGATGAAGTACAAATGAGTACAAGACATACTAAAGACTGCAGCTTTTCTCCAAGATTTAAAATCTTTCAGATAATTTTTTAATGAGAAAAAACATTAGGAAGTGAATTCAGCATATAACATGACATGTGGTTATTGCAGGATGTGGTCTCCACTAGTTTATTGTGTCAAAACCTTATTTGCTTTTATGTGTTGTGAACTTGCATGTGTGTGAATGTGCTGTAGGTTGTGATTAATTTTTAGGACTAAAAACATAAGTATGCAAGTTTCATATAAGAGAATAATATTTTTTTCTGCCCTTCAATAATGATAGGCTTTGCTTTTGATAAATTATTGATACTATTTAGTATTTACAAAGCATATTTTAAAAATTCCCCAGGGGCATCTGAATCATCTCTTTGGTTAGAGTAGTCAGGCAGGAAGTTTATGCTATATTGCGGCAGTATTTCCATGTCATAGGTGTGGGAAATGGGGTCCACAGACGGTGAGAGAACAGTGGCATTATGGGAGTCAAAAGGGTGACCATCGAGCACCCCCTCCAATAAAAGTCCTAAGCATAGTTGAGAAAGCTACCAGTTGGAAACGAGGACACCAGCCTGCCCCAGTCTCATTGTACTCGGAGTCTCTTTAAGGGTTTGGACTTATCTTAGGGAACCATGAACATCTGGTTCTTATTTCGAAGTAATTGAAACAGACTTACTTGGTGCTCACCTGAGCGGAGGTTAGCATCGCTAATCCAACTACAGTTGTTGTTGTTTTGTTGTTGTTTTTCCCTGTATTTTTCAAGTGAGTCAGTATGAAGGATCTATTAAATAGAAACATTCTGACCACATCTGAATGTTACTAATAAGCACTTTTTTCAAGTTAACTAAGCAAGTTCACACAGCTTTTATCTCTATCCTAGGTTGCATTTTGGATATATTCATAAATGGTGGTTTCCCTATAGGTTGGTTTTCACTACGTTAGTGTATAAAGAAGCTGAACATTTTAACTTTTCCATAGTGACAGGTGATGCTTGCTTGCTGATGGTGATTTGGAATATTGATGTTTTAGAAAAATAGCTACATCAAACAGGCAATCTGCACAGCTCAAAAACTACACAAAGAGCATTGATATAAATAAAGTGTCAACTGGGTGCTGCAGCTTTGTACAGAATCATTTTCAAATTTTCCTTTTTGAATTATTAAATAGACCATGTCAGAACAACTCTGATTATTATCCAATCCATATGCTTCAACACCAACCTTTTATGTAATATCAAGCAACGGCAGTGTTCAACTGGACCAATCATGAATGCTCCCTCGTTCTGGAAATGATTCAGGCACTTCACCACACTGCAGCATCTTCTGCAGATATGCAGACACCTGCTGCATTGCTTACGGGGGAGGCCACAGCATTATCTGCCTTTAGGAATGTGTGCAGGGTGTGAAAATATATCTAATTCCTTATCATGAAATTTAAGCATAAGCCCTCTTTTTGCAATGGTAAGCCTGTTTAGGTATGTTAGATATAGCATCATTATCCAGCTATACCTCTACACAGCAGAATTATGTACCTGACCTATATTGTAAATAAAGTGTGGCACTGCATATTTCTAAAAACTGTTTTATAAAAAATAAAGTGCTGTCTTTTGTTCTTTAACAACTACCATGTCTGCTGGTAATGGAGATTCTGATATGCAGGCATGTAGCCACATATAATTTATAAAATGTGATAAAATGATAATCTCTCACCTACACTAATACACAGTTTATCTAGATAAATAACTCTTGGAATGAATACTGTGGATGCCTTTAGGGTTTCAGGCATTTAATTAAAATGGAACAGAAATATTAGCTGTCAGCTTTGGGATTTTTGCATCCTTTCTTGAAAAGAATATTTTTTAGTCTGAGAACACATTTGTGACATTCACTAGAAATAAATATGAGATGGTATTTTTCTAGTCCTCATGAAAAGAAGGCTAAAAATGCATAGTATAGAAATCTCAAGATGAAATTGTTCCCTGTTCTCCAGAGCAGCTCCCTCCAAGAGCCTGGGATTGAGCACAGAATTCAGGGTGCCTCTCTGATAACTGCCAGTGATGAGAGGTAGCACCCTTTCCCTGGCACTTTTGCCATTGTCCTGGTGTGTTACCATCACTCACAAAGACTGCTGAAGCAGAGGGCTTTCTTCTTGTTGCCTGCATGTGATTTTGACGTTGGACACAGGGAGGCAGGGCAAAGCAATGGCAGAGACCAAGCGTGGGGAGAAGCACCCAAGGCCTGGAGTACACTGCCTTCCAGATTGCTGAGATTGCAGGAGGCTCACTAGCTGCCCACTTAACCCTAAAAATACATCTGCAGTGTGAGAGATATAGTCAGCCATGATGCCTTTTAATTTTTCCATTGTCTACTTAAAACTGACTTGGGTTTTCTTTGAGTTAATATTTCTAGAAAAACACTTGTTATGTTTATGTGATAAACAGCCTCTTTAAAAACACAGATTACACACTATGTGTATATATCTCATGTATTTCTTTTGTTTATTTTTGCTCTATTTTATAGGATTTGGAATAAAAAAAGGAAAAAAAAAAACCCCTCCATAACCTTATATTGTAAGCAGTGATACCCTACTGTTGAACAAATTAATCCGGGTATTTGTCCATAATTTTGATAGTACATGACATGCTGACAAAGCATGAAATTATTACTTTAAATAAATGTGGTATGTTTCTTTCTTCTTACATAGCAAACTCAATGGTCATATAACATGATTTAAAGGCTCTATTGCATGCGTGTAGATTTGTGAGAGAGATAAGAAATGGTGTAAAAACTTGAGAAAAAATGAGTAAGGAGTTATATTTTAAAAATCACTTTTAGTTCTCATTTGGAAAATAATTTTTCCCTGTGATTTCACTTTTGGATCTGGAAAATGGGATATTTCCTAGTAGAAGAATGATTGTGATGGGACTTAATTGGTATTGTTTGTGAAATAATTTCCTAGGTTTGGAACAAAGATACTATTCAAATGGGGAAACATGAAATTATGTGTTGATAGATAACAAATAAAGGCAGTAGGTCAGCAGTTTGTGTGTGTGTGTGTGTGTGTGTATGTGTGTTCCTTTTCTCATCATACCTGGAGACTCATACACCAGTTATAATCAAAATCAAAATAACCATTATAATTTCAAGTGGAAAAGAATTAGGTGGTCTATTGTTAATAATCCAAGTTAATAAGCATATTGTTTGTTTGCTTTTTCCTCCAGGTACATTTTAGCCATCAATATTGACAAACACTAGCCTGGAAAGGTATATTTCAACATTTCAAAATCACTGTCATGGAGAACAGAAAGGGGAGGGGGGAATCTATTCTATATATTTTCCTCTTGGGCAATGGAAATAAGCTCTCATGATTCCATAGTCTTTTAGCCTTCCTCCCCTCCCCCTTTCATTTGATCACATTATTCACACAAAGAACCAATGAGCCGTTGTGCCATTACCTTAAAATCCTATATTAATGAGACAGCTACAGTTTTTAATCATTTGAGTTAAGCCTTGAATGTTCTGTTTGCTAATATCATGCATCCATTTAAAATGGGAACAAGTAGTTTATTTTTTTTGGCAAATAGTGAATAAAATATGAATTTTTCTCTGTAAAATTGTCAAACATTCTGAAGAAAGCATCTTATTCTTAAGGAGTTGATCTTATCCGTAAAAACATGAGCTAAAAACATGTGTCCCACAGAGGCACCTAGGGGGATGAGGACTCTGGCACTTCGTTTTTCTTGCAAAATTTTGGGGTAGAAATAGAGTCATGTACAAATACCATGGTAAGCTCATCCCGATCATTTAACAAAAATTAAAAGCATTTGAGATGGCACTTAAGTGGTACCTAAACAACGTATACTGAGCATCTTCTGGAGATATAATTATGTAAATAAAAGAAAGGATTTTTTTTGTTTGTGCTTAATCTTTCATTATGGTAAATTTGCTTTCATTTATTAATATGGCTTAAAAAGCACTTTAAATGAAGTTTACATAGCACCATAATTTAACTTTTTTTTTCTTTTTAGCTAATAACTATTTTCTAACTTACAGCATGACATCCAGGCCACCTGGATTCCACAGATGTCAATATCACATGAATTAGAAAAATATCTCACCCTTTAGAATTCCTATATAAAAGGGCAGTAGCACATTCAACCTTTTGAAAACTGCCATGCAAATTATCTGTGAACTGTTATTTTTTTCTTTTATTGTTTCTTCTTGTTTCATGAAAAATCTAATATTTGTTGGGATACCATTCAAAAAAGTTGAAATTATTGAATGCTGAATGCTTCATACTTAATCTCACAGCATAAATAAGCTGTAAAATTTTATTTTTATTTTTATTTTTTTTTTTTTGGAGACGGAGTCTCGCTCTTTCACCCAGGCTGGAGTGCAGTGGCGCAATCTCGGCTCACTGCAGGCTCCGCCCCCCAGGGTTCACCCCATTCTCCTGCCTCAGCCTCCTGTGTAGCTGGGACTACAGGCGCCCGCCACCTCGCCCGGCTAATTTTTTGTATTTTTAGTAGAGACGGGGTTTCACCGTGTTAGCCAGGATGGTCTCGATCTCCTGACCTCGTGATCCACCCGCCTCGGCCTCCCAAAGTGCTGGGATTACAGGCGTGAGCCACCGCTCCCGGCAATAAGCTGTAAAATATTAATTTTAGAGCAGGAGGGAAGTTGTTTTAAAATGTAGTTTGGTCCTGTTTCCTCAATACTAAATTATACTCACAAGTGAAATTCATGAACAAACTTTAGTAAAATTAGAAGGAATTTACATAAAGGGAGATTTATTGTATTGGTATCAATGAACCAATACAATGAACTTAAAAGACACAGGGAATTTCCCTTGACTTGTGTTTCTCACATCTCAGGAGCTATTCAATCTTTTATCTAAGATTGTTTTCACTATTCATGGAGGAGCCGCTGCACTGGCATTTTTAAGAATTTTGGGTCCATCTAAAGCTAAATCTCCATATCTGGGCGAAATGGCAATGCGATTTCATTTTGCAGATAAAGAAAGTAAAGTTTTAATCCACCCTAGATTACAGAGAACATAGAACTAATAGGCTATTTGGGAACATTAGGCTCTCAATCCAGCTCCTCACTTTAAATATTTGGCTAATCTCCCCAGTTTATTCTAAGCTGGAACATACATGGCTCCCCACTCTCCCCACTCTTTGTCTTGACTTGCCATTTTATTCACATACAAATGCCCTCTTACTTGAAACCCTTCAATCGACTTTTTTATCTTATCGTAATGATGATTTCTCCATAACCAGTCAACCAAGCATTTGTGCCTCTTAACTAGCCAGGGCTGCCCAAACCACAAAATTTTGCCAAATCCGTCTGAAGTACTCTTCTACAGAAGCAATGGAAGCAAATGTATCTTTCCCAAAGTAGTTATTAGACACCTTATTTCAGTTACTGATTTTTTTTTTTTTTTTTTTAGCAACAGAATCTAAGCAGCCTGATTGGAATTTCAAATGATCGTCACACTGAATTTGAAAGTCTGTTTTACACAGAATGTAACATTTTTCTTATATTTTAACCAAGGAGAAGCAAGGAGAAGGTCCTTTGTATATTTTTTCTAGCCAAATGCATGTTCAATGTTATTAATTCAAACAAAAAGAAGAACATCCCCAAATTTTGACTATTTAATACGATTTTTTAGTCTTTTGTTAGGTTATCAAATGCTTTCTGTCTCAATATTAAAGACACAAAAATTCCTCACTTTCTGATTTATTTTTTTCTTAAACAATATGACATCTATGTTAGCACTGGCCAAAGCACATAAATGCCAGTTTGTTGAAAAAAATAAGGTATTGCACCCATTTCATTCATTTACCTAGCTCTCTATTTATTTGTTTTTAAGAAAGAAAATGAGTTTGAGTTATTGCTTGATTCCTGTTGCCTGTTTGCTCTCCCTAAATTTTCCTTTCTTCACACACGAAGAAGCAAACACTGTCCCTGTCAAATGATAAACGAGGCAGAATTGGTGACGTGCATGTTTGTCAACATAAGCAAGATCAAATGATTGCTCAGCAGGAAGAAGCCACGGGAAATCCAATGATTTTTTACTAATTAGCAAAATAATAATAATGTCTCCCTAATGATTACCTTGTACTGGGTTGTGTCCTTTTATCAGGCAGATATTCTGCTAGTGCAAACTTGTGTTTTGAAGATAGGCTAGTGATTTCACTTGAAATGATGAAGGTGGACCATTTTTGAGAAATCTTTTGAAGAATCCTGTTCTCTGTCACTTGAGTAATTGAGAAAGAGAATTCAGCCATATTTTTTGCTTTCCATTTTTTTTTTTTTTTTTTTTTTGAGACGGAGTCTCGCTCTGTCGCCCAGGCTGGAGTGCAGTGGCGCAATCTCGGCTCACTGCAAGCTCCGCCTCCCGGGTTCACGCCATTCTCCTGCCTCAGCCTCTCTGAGTAGCTGGGACTACAGGCGCCCGCCAACACGCCCGGCTAATTTTTTTTTTTTGTAGTTTTAGTAGAGATGGGGTTTCACCGTGGTCTCGATCTCCTGACCTCGTGATCCGCCCGCCTCGGCCTCCCAAAGTGCTGGGATTACAAGCGTGAGCCACGGCGCCCGGCCTCCATTTTAACATAGCCAATGTGTGTGTTTAAGCCAAACTTTATAAGAAAAAGCAATGCATTATTCTCAAGATCATTTAAAGT
This sequence comes from Hylobates moloch, assembly GCF_009828535.3. Classification (NCBI taxonomy): domain Eukaryota; kingdom Metazoa; phylum Chordata; class Mammalia; order Primates; family Hylobatidae; genus Hylobates; species Hylobates moloch. Next base: position 36,625,922 of record NW_026652284.1, on the reverse strand, counting down.
TCAAGTTCATCTTGTCCTTTCAGGGAATTTTACAAGAGGTATTCATGAGCGGTAACTTGATTGAAAATAAGAATGGAAACCAGATTTTTTTTCCCACATGCTACCCAAGTTACATTGTCAATTACCATATATTGCCAGACTTTTATTAATCTTTTATAAGACTTTAAGAGGTAGGCCTAAATTCTCAGTCCTGGAAAATGTTGCTGTTGCTAGCATTTTCTGTGAAGTTCAGTAGTCAACAACTATTTATAGGAAACACAGCGAAGACAGGAGCATCTCTCAGGTCACAGGGTCTGTGCTGAGCTCTTTGGATTCTCTGGCCTGGGATATATTCACAGGATTCCTGGCTCAGGACAAAGCTACATATTTCTCACTTTTCTGTGTGCCAGATTTACACCTTAAAAATAGAGATCAAGGACGAGCGAGCTTGGAACCAAGGGAACACTATATGGGGAACTTAGCTTGTCATGTGGTGTCTGGCTTGGGCATTGTTGATTTGGGCATTAAAACTGCGTGAATTGTCTTAAATCTCACCAAGAGAGCTGGTAAAACTTGCAAATGATTGGAGGCAAAAAAGTATCACATTAAAACAAAGAGCAGACATGATCTCATTATTTGAAGCTATTATTTCTTCAGACTAGCGAGCTACTTGTTTTTTTCCCTTTAATATAATATAAATTGACATTGTGATCCTTTATCTGATGTGTATATTGTAATACCAACAACAAAAACAAATCTGTTTTCCTTCTTTATATCCAAATCACCAAGAAGCTCTATTGTTGGGTGGGTAGTACCTGTGCTTATAGCACTAGATACAAAGATTCATGATTATATATTTTCACTTTTGTTTTTTGGCGCCTTAAGCCAGTCCAGGAAGTTCCTGCAGCACCCCTCTCTCAACCAAGGTCAGTCTGCAGCCCCTTCCCAAGCAATAGTGATTTCTATGATAGCAACTGGAGAAAAGCCATAGTAGCATCTTTCCTTTGTCTAACCCAGGAAAGATGACTAACAGGGAGACACAGGGACTGTGGAGATGACAGGGAAATGGGGACATGGTAATGAGGGGAGGGGAAGAGGGAGGGGGCTAGGAAAAGACAAGAGCAGTGTTGATGATATGCTGGGGGAGGTCAGAGGGTGAGAGGACAGAGATTACTTTAATGAGCCACATGGCTGCCACCACCAAACAGATGCTCAGATTTCTCTTAAGTCTCCATCAACCCCAATGAATTTTTCCATGGCTCTCTAGTTCTACACTGTCCCAAAACAGTAGCACTAGCCACACACATCTAGTCCAAATTGACACATGCTTTAAGGGTAAAATACACACTGTATTTCAAAGGTGTAGTGTTAAAAAGTATTTTTTATACAGAAAATATCTCAATAATTTTAATATCAATTACATGTTGAAAGGATATTATCTTGCATATATGGTCTTAAAAGAGTTCTTTAAAATTATTTTTCACTTTAATACAATGGCTCCTAGAAAATTAAAAATTACATCAATGACTGGCTATAATAACCACATTTTCTAGTTTCTGTATTTGATGCTTTTGCATCTTGGGGCCTCACTGACCTTGAGGGGCCTGCCCCTCCTGGGACTAGCCAGTTCCTAGAGACAGTAAAGGACTCATTTCCAAAACACCTTTCACGTGCATAGCAATCAATCTACTATAGCCACAGCCATCTCTTTATTGGGCTCTTATGCTCTGGGCTTCTATCCTTCTGTCCTAATCATCCCAGTGGCAGGTACTAGGAAGCTAGTGACAGTCCCTGTGCCCCAGAACATGCTATCATTATTCAGAGTAGCCAGTCCCAAGCCTCTTACTCTGCCTCACTGTTCCTTCCTGCAGAAACCACAGTAAAGGTTCTTGCTCACACTTTGCCGTCACTCCATCTGCCTCCTGACTGCCTCACTCTTCCCCGTGTGGCCTCTCCTCCTGGGATCTGTGAGTATAACAAGTTGTCTTTTCAATGGCAGTTGTCTTCTGATCTGTTGGCTTTACCATACTTGAATAATAAAAAGCCCTACATTTAAGAACACTTGTATCCTATATCTGGGGGACAATGCTGTTTTAGAGACCTGTTTCTCTAAATGTGATCCGCTGACCACCTGTAGTGGAATCACCTACATAATTAAATATCTAGAGTCCTGGGCCCCTTTAGAATTAGCACAGCTGCTGAAACATAGTGTTGGCTCAATAAATATTAGCCATTATTACTTTAACACCATAATAACAATAATAGTAAGAATAATTTTTTAAAAAATGGTTTACTATGGCTTGAGAAGACCCTCTCTTATTTCTTGATTATTATTATTATCAAAAGAAAAAAATTTTAACACTAGCATTTACTGAGTGTTCACTATGGACCAAGCATTATTAAGTGTTTTTACACGTTATTTTATTTAATCTTCATGACAATCAGTGAGAAATAAGCAAGAAAAGTAACTTGCTCAGAGTCACACAGCTTGCTAGTATTGGAGCATGCATTTATATTTGAACAATACATGATTTATGTATTTACTTTACACCATTAGGCACAATATGAATTCAGAAGGATAATAAAATGTATATATACAAGGAAGAATGATAATGGACAGATACACATATGTGCACCACCAGGTCAAGAGGATGGCCTTAATCTTAGAGCTCCTCCTGTTTTGTGTGTCCACTTTTCCTCACCAGAGGTAGCCCAGCCTGACTTCTGTGGTCATTACCCTGGGCTTTTCCTCATATTTCTACCACTCATGGACATGTCTCTACATGGTATTTTGTGTAGTTTTGCCTGCTCTTGGACTTGAGATAAAGGAGCTCGCACCATATGCATTTCCCTTGTTTGCTTCTTTGGTTCTAAGCCATCGATGAGATCCATCTGTGTTGACGGATGAAGGTGCAGGCCACTCATTTTGACTGCTGCACTGAATTCTATTGTATGAATACTTTTTTGGTTGACATTTTCTGTTTGACCTTTGGATTCTTTTAGGTTTTCTGCTATAAGAATGATGCCCCTAAAAACAATATGTTGTTTTCTTCTGTCCCTGAACATTTTAAAATGATAGGTGTTCTTTCTTATTTTAAAATCCAATGTTAACTAATATTTAACATTTTCAATAAATATTAGATATATGGAAAAGTTTCAAAAATCATGCAGACTGTTCCTGCTTACTTCTGACCTTGCTTCTCCTTATGTTAACATGTTATGAAATCATAGAACAATGAATGAAGGCTAGGAAGTGAGCATTTGTTCAATATCATTCACTAATCTGCAGACCACTTTGATTTTCACATTTTCTTTCTCTCTCTTTCTTTCTTTTTCTTTCTTTTTCTTTCTTTCTTCTTTCTTTCTTTCTTTCTTTTTCTTTCTTTCTTTCTCTCTCTTTCTTTCTTTTTCTTTCTTTCTTTTTGTTTCTTTCTTCCTTTCTTTTCTTTCCTTTCTCTCTCTCTCTTCCCTTTCTTTCTTGGTTTCTTTTCTTTTCTTTTCCTTTCTTTTTACTGATATACTCTTTTTCTGTTCCAGGATCTTATCCAGGGGCGCACATTGCCTTTAGTTTTTATTTTTGGAGGCATACTTTGACTTAGAAAATTACAACAGCAGTGTTTCAGGGAGATTGATTTTAAGACAGTATGTAAAATGGATTCAGGGCAGAGATCTAAAAGCAGGACTATCAAGTGACTCTTGATATGTTACGATTGCTTAAGGCAAAGAGAGAAAGAGCTATGGTGGTAAGAGGCCAGCAGTGAATATATGCCTCTATATAGCACAGACTGCATTGCAATCGTGCTAATCTGTCTCTCATAGAAACCAACAAGTTCCTTGAAGGCAGGGCCCACTAAAGCTAATTCATCTTAGCATCTTCTTCAGGTACTCAGAAGAGTGACTGTCTATAGAAGTGATTTAGTGAAGATTTGTCAAATAAATTAACATGAGTGAAAAAGCCAAGTTAAAGCGGAAGCTGAGACCCACAGAAAAAATAAGCAAAGGCGAAGAGAGAAGAGAGAACAAAAATAGAAGAGAGAGACCCGGCCAGCTGGTGGGTTGGAGGAGGCAAACCCAGAAGGAAGGACATTCATAGGAGACACAGACACAAAGAGAAAAGTGAAAGGAGAGGCACAAGGAGATTTAGAGCCTCAAGCAGCTGAGGCAGTGGCAGTTTTCCCACTGCATCGCTCGCTTAGGTCCTGTACATTATCACCCATCACGTGCCTTTAAAACCTTGCTGAATTTATTTACGGCTGATCATAGCTCTTAGATCTTTCTTTATAATTTAATCTCTCATCCCATGCCTCTCTCACAGGTTGCTGCTAAGAATAGCCTCTCCCTGCAGCACAGTCATGGAATATCATATGATGCCTGTGATTCATTGGCCACTCGTGGTGCTGTGCTCTCCACTCACTTCCTGCCTCAGGGCCTTTGCACTTACTGGCCTCTTTTCTTGAGATTCTCAGCTCCCAGATTTTCAAAGTGTTGGCTTCTTCTCATCCTTGAAGCTTTAGCCCCACTCACTCTACTTATTAGCTTATTAGGTTGTTTTATTGTCTTCAAAGTGCTTAGGGCTCTGTAGGTTTTTCTTGTTTGTTTCTTTACTCGTTTCCTTTTTGTTTTCACCCACTAGAATGTTAGCTCCATGAGAGAAGGAATCCTGTCTGTCTTATTTACCACTGAAACTGCAGCACCTAGAAGGGCATGGAAGGACACAGGGAGTGATGAACAAATTGCTCTGTACACTGTGTTCAATGTAGTCATGGGCCACATGGAGGTGGAGGCCATGCCTATCACTTAAAATGTCATTGTTCCAAGTGGCTAAATGAACTATCAATACTAAATTTTTTATTTTGCTTTGCTTTCCAAAATGGGCATCTATTCTTTAAGGATGAAGGAGAGTAACTGTGGCTGTTTCAGGAGGATAGAGGTAGGGGAAGAGCAACCCCTGAACTAGGGTAAAATTTCAAAAGAATTTGTTATCTTTTAGGAAATTTAATATTTTAATTTGACCACATTTTTTGAATGCCTGCTAAATACCAAATACTGTAGCAAAAATGGCAAATAAGGCTGGGCATGGTGGCTCACTCCTGTAATCCCAGCACTTTGGGAGGCCAAGGAGGATGGATTGTTTGAGCTCAAGGTTTGAAACAAGCCTGGGAAACATGGCAAAACCCTGCCTCAACAAAAAAATACAAACAATTTAGCCAGGCATTGTGGTGCTATTTAGAGGCTGAGGGGGGAGGATCACCTGAGCCTGGGAGGTTGAGGCTGTGGTGAGCCAAGATTGTACCACTGCACTCCTGCCTGGGTGACGGAGTGAGACCCTGTCTCAAAAAAAAAAAAAAAAAAAAAAGGCAAATAACAAATTTCTGTTTTTTAGGATGTTTCTGTCAAATAGAACTGTTTGATAAGCAAATAACTGGTTACAAAGCAATTTACTGAAAGCTATAACAGAGAGATGCTCTGTGGGTTGTGTAAGATTAAATGACGGAAGAGAATTACTTTAAAGGCAACTTACTACTACCTTCAAATATCCAAATTAGCATTTCCAAATAATGCTCTGAAGGATGATGACAGATGTTACTGGGGAGATTCAAGTAAGAGTGGAAATATTGGATTAAAGTTAACCACTTGTGTCTCTAATGCAGGATTTATCAGTGCCTTTAAAACTCGCTAATGTGTGCTGTGAATTTATGTAGGGGGTTTTGGTAAGCATCATTGCCAAAACCTATTTGACCGTAATGCTTTTTTTAATTTTTATAAAGTGGATCTTATAGAACTAGTCTTCACCGGGTAAACATTAAGAAATAATAATAAAAATTATAGAACAAAAGCAAACTGGGATGAAATTTCTTCATAAAACATTTAGCTTAGGACTTATAAAATGACTTCTTGATGTTTAGAGGTGATATTTTTCCTGAAAAAGTCAGGAGTGGGATTCAGAAAGCTCTTTATTGTTTTCCCATTTCCATTACTTCCCCTTTCTTTACCCTCCTATAGCTTCTTCAAGGTCTCACTAAAATCCCACACACATGGGAAAGAGTTCATGGTCTAATTGGTGGAAGACTCCTGACAGCTCTATTTCTTTTAATTCTACATTAAGGAATGATAAACCACTGAAAATAAAGTTTATCATACTCGCAACTAGATCCTGGTCTCTAATACTATTCCCTACAGAAAGGAATTAGGACTCCTCAACAAAATGCTGATTCCATAGCTGAAGCAGGGTAGACACAAGGCGAGCTGAGAATACCTTGTTGTTCCAGAAAGTGAGAAAATGCTAAAAAAAAAAAAAAAAGAAAAGAGACACGAGACATATTACACAGACACAGACACAGAAACAGCTTGAAGGGGTTCCCACTGGCCACATCTAAGACAATCTGAGCACCAAGACAATTAGATAGAGTAATAAATTATTGAAAAAATAAAAATTTGTGAATCCTTGCCAAAAACAGAGATAAATAAATAAGTGGGAAAAAAGGGAGCTCTCTTGCCTACAGCAGAATCCCAAGTGCCTGCTGGTAAATATGGAGAAAGTACTGCAATTAGAAAGTCAACATTTTGCAACCTCATACTAAGGATTAGATTAAAAAAGAAACATCAATCCAGAGAGAAATTTTGATGAAGAGCAAGATATTTGCATGGCATTAAAGTGTGTCCCCACAGATTTCTTATAGTTGTAAGATAAAAAGTAGTACTGATATAATAGTAACTATGTGGTTGGTATATATAGAATATGATAGTTATATATAATTACAGACTTTGCACATAGTTTTTATAATATAGCCATATAAATTACATAGTTCTTTATAATTCTATTCAACATAGTTTTTACCTAATAGTAATTATATAGTGGTGAAATAGTACAAATCTTGACTGTGTGATACAAACTAATATCACCAATGAAGGGAACGTGACTTCATGGGCCTCCAGGTATGAACACTTGAGAAGGACACAACATCACTTACGTATCGTTCCAGCCTGGAATGCGTAAACTGAAGTTATTCATGAGGAAACATGAGGCAAACCCAAAATGAAGAAGGTCTCAATGGGGAAAAAAAGAGATGATTTTCTTCAAGTTTGTCAATGTCATAACAGACAAAGAAAGGTGGTGGAAATCCAGCTACCTACCTACCTTCCTACCTACCTACCTATCTACCTACTTACCTACTGTCTCTTATCTATCTATCTGTCTATCTATCTATCTATCTAATCTATCTAATCTGTCTATCTAATCTATCTATCTGTCACACAGAAAATGAAGCATTTGGGTAAAATTTTAAGGATATGTGAATCATGTAAAAAGTATACATGTGGTTTTGTACTCCTCTTATTTTCATTTCAAGTAATGCTGTACCTGGCACATAGTATTATTCACAAATATTATTGTTACAATGAGTATGCAATGGACTAGTTGACTGAAGGAGTTTGCAGTGGAACTAGTTCAAAGAAGTTTAGAGGAAATACGGTGTAAAGACACTGGGTTGAGTTAATTGTGTTTCTGAAGTCCCTTTCATTGTTATGATTTTTTGATTCTTTAAAGAAGAACTTCATTTCTAATTTGAAAACACAATGATTGAATTTTTAATGACCTTTGCTCTAGTGCAAGCTGTATTTATTTAATTTTTTAAAAGAAGGCAACACTATGGCCCAACTGAAGATTATAGTTGATTTACAGAAGGGCCTTTAAATTAAACAAAACTGAACATCACATGCTCTTTCCTGCCAAACAAGGCATGCTATATATGATTTTCAAATATAGCTAATAGTTCCTATACCAGAATTAAACCACACTGCCTTCTGTAACAGTGACATCTTTCTAGCTTCATATATCTAGCTTACATTGGTATAAAAATTGAGTTGTAAAACATTTGTTTTGCCCCTGTACTTGATTGTCTCTTAAGCACCAATTGCATTAATGAGTTCAATGTCAGCTGCTCCTAAATAATGGAATGAAGACCCTCTTCTGGGTCTGGTAAACTTTCTTCATGTCAACCCTGTTTGCCTGTTTGGCTCCTTGGCACCTTTAACAAAACTGACCCCTGAGCTTATGAACTTCAGTTTTTTTTTCTACAGAGATTTCCCAATCCTGTAACTTACTTTTGCTCCAATATTCTTTTTGAGGAATTTTTTGAAATGCTCTTCTGGAGATGGGATGGAAAGAAATCATGCTTTGGAGTCAAGCAGGGTTGTATATAACACAGCATCCTGTTTCTACCACATTCTTGCTGTGTGTGCAACAGGGCAAGCAGCATAGTATTAACATTAAGGGTGAGGTCTCTGAGGGCAGACTGCTAGGATTAAAATCTTGTTTAGTGAGCCTCTTTGTTGGGCAAGTAGTTTTACTTCTTTCAGTGTCAGTTTTCTTGTCATTTAATGAGAATATTAGAGTTTACCCTATGGAATTGCAGTGAAAGTTAAATGATACAATTATGTGAAATAATTAGAACAGTGCCTGGCACATTAGCCAGCACCTTTGCAAGTTTCAGGGATTTTTAAATAAAAAATTGAGCATCAAGCTTATTTTATATTTTAAAGTAAGGAATAAATAAGATACTGCAAGTAAAGAATCCAGTCTTATGCCTGTTTCGTTAGTAGACATCAATTCATTTATTGAAAATGTATTTATAGACTTCCTATGCTAGACTTTCTACATTTTAAGGGCTGGGCATTTAGAGAAGTTTCAGGCATACTACAGTCTATGGTCTTTTGATTTATTAAAAAAATAGTTACTGTTGTTATAACAGATAAGGACTGAATATAGACCTAATCTACAAATCTTAGTCAAGTCATGTTTGTTTTTCTTATTTTGCATCCTCACTTCTGAGGATATCTAATTTCCCTTTGATTCAGAGTTTAGAATACCATTTTCTGTCCCACAAACAGTATTTGAATGTATCTAACTCAACGTTGAGCTAATAAGGATAACAAACATTCTGGGGCCATTTTGAAGTTTGCAAAGGGCTTTCATGTGCAGTTTCTCCCTTGGTGCACCCCTGATGAGGTGAGGGACAGCGGCAGGCCCATTATCTTCATGAAAGCTCCCACAGAAACATATCTGCTACATGTTCTTAGTGATTAGTAAAATAAAAGATTTGAAAGTAAAAATATTCCTGTCTCTTTTCTTCAAAAAGCAAACACATTCTAGAATAGGCAAGGACTAGAGCTGGAGGAGGAAAATTGGCAATTTTTTTCTTTGCATAATTTTTCTGACAAAACAAAAAGATTTTGACATCATTTTTATGACAAACTGTACCCATATCTTTGGAATTTTTGCAAATTTAGCATCAATCATGCATTTTTCCAGTCATTTTCATTGAAATTTCATTCTATTTATCTTGTTGGCAAAGTGAAAAGCAATTTTTGTTTGCTAACGCTGCCTTTTCCCTTGCTGCATAAAAAAGTGATGATGGTAAAAGAAAAAGGGGGGGGGTTTCTTTTCTTCTTCAGGGAAGCCCCCAGTGTGCTCATTTGTATGTACAGTCTATCATTGCTATTTTAGCCTATTTTCGTTTTATTTATAGCTTTGAATCATTTATTATTTGCTTGGAAAGGTTTTGCCTAGAACTCTTAATTGGTACACATAGCAATTAAAACTTTATTACTTAAATATTTTTCAGAACAGGAAAGAAAAGGTACCCAAATCATCATAATCAATTTAGCTATAAAACCCTAAGTCTGACTTTTTATTTTATTTATGATACGCATTTTGTTCTAATGCTTTGTAAGTAGCATAGCTCTTCTTTCTAGTTCTACATAAATGAGATTCATGCCTAATGTGCCTCCAATTTTCAAAAACAATCCCTCAAATACAGTTTTAACTTGCCATTAAGACTGTGTCTACCCATCACAAAATGAATGTTTGGGAAGGAATTACTGGTGCATGCAGGGTGTTAGTTTTTTAATATGAGAATCAGTTCTGCCCTGCAAGTCTTTTCATCACAACTTTCCTGTAGAGAAGTGGATTTTGCTGTTTTTAGGAGGTATTTCCAGACAAAAGTCACATCAAGTCTATTCCCCATTGATTTAACTTTAGCAGTCTTTGTTGTAGACAAAATTTTACAGATAGATAAAAAAAGATTTTAAAAATAAATGTAATGGTTTAGAAATGTTTATTCAGTGTAGGCAGAGCATCTGTTGGTACCTTATATCCCTCGGGAAGATTTCTGAAAGACTATAATGAATAAAATGGAAAAAGTTGGAAATTTATAGCAACCCAAAAACTATTCAAAGAATGATGAAAATTACTCTGAAAAGTTCTGATGAGTAAGTAGTCAGCAAACACACACACACACACACACACACACACACACACACACGTACATATGAAGGACTGAAAATGAGTCCAGCACTGTGCTAGGCACTTTTACCTGCATTATCTCATTATTCCCCTCTCTCCTCCACAGAATTCCACTGAAAAAGGTGTTATTAGTATCCACTTTTGAAGCAGAGAAAGCAAATAACATATATAAAAGCACTGAAAAACTGATAAATTAGATTGGATATAAAATAAGCTCAGAGAAAGAAAGAGACGAGAGAAGGGAGAGATTGGCGGCTTTAATGAGGGCTGAAAATGTCAGAACAGAAAGATCTTACGCAGCCTGGAAAGATGACTGCAATTTAAGAACCTGCTCACCTTCTCTTTTACGGTAACTCATTTCCCCTCCTTCATCTCTGGCGACTGACATATATGTTTTTATAAACTTCCAAACTAAATTATAAGAATTGTCAAGGCTGTTTTCTACTTTCTAGGACAATGGATTTAAACTTGGAAGGGTTTCAATCAATTCTTTATCTCAGTAAAAGAAAAGTGTTTTTGTAACATTGGAAGTGAAGGTATTTATCTGTATGCTTACAGAAAAGATTGAAAACCAGCACTGAAATCCCATGAGAGACAGGAGTTCTCCTTGGTTCTCGGTTGGCTCACATGGTAAGTTCCATTTTGAGGGAGAGAAACAGAAGGGTACATCAGGATGCATCCTGAATGCTCATCTACCTTATCCATTCCATCCTCAAGGCTTTGGTACAAGTTAGGGATGATTATGCTGATGCACAGGCAAGAAAAATGAGGAAGAAAGAGGATGAGTAACCTACCAGCAATCAGGTAGAAAGGAAGAGAAGAAATTAGATGCAAGCCCAGATTTGTCTTATGCAGTGTCTATGAATTTCCCATTAAGTACTGTCAACTCGACTAACAGCCATTGACAATGACCTGGGCACTATACAGCAAAGCAAATAATCTGCACTTTATTGTTTTACACCTTATTGCTCTTTACGAATGATGGCAGAACAATAAGAAAGCTTTACATCAGTTAAGTTTTGCTGTCATGTAGTCTCAGTTCTTATGATAAATATTAAGGACCCCATGGAAATCAGTAGGAAGCACTCTTCTTTCCATGCCAAGATGATGTGCTTGACTTGTCAGTGTGATAAGTACTTTGAATTTGAAGATTGGAGCCTGCGTGCCAGGTTGCAGGTTTTGGCAATGAGTGAGTGAATCACTGATTTTTATTTATGAATGTAGGACAGGCAATTTTATTGCTTGCTCAACATCCTTTCTCCCTTCTTCCTTTCTAACAGAGCCTCACATTTGTTCAAAATGATAATGTACTTTGCCACCCTGGATCTGATTTGGATCACAATTGGTCAAAGCCAGTGCTGATAATTATTTTCTTTGCCTTCTCCGTCTTTATGGCATAAGGGGTGGCTGCACATCTCAGTCCTGCCAATGGAATTTAAGGAGTCTACTAACATTGTTTCCAAAAAAGCTTTTCTCTTTCTGATTAAAACACCCAGGTATGTCTGGCTATCACTTTCCACCTCTTTTCCTGTTTTAATGCAGATGTAGTACCTGGAGCTGTGCAGCTGTTTTGTGACTGTAAGTTGATGAACAGAGATGTTGGGCCTGGCACCACGGAGCTGCTGAAGACACACCAAAAACAGCTTATCTTTCGACTTCTATTTTTTTGCGTGGAACAAAACTATTTCGTTAAAATATTATAGTTGAATGTAGTTGAATGCTTTGTTACTTGCAGCTAAATACATTCCTAATAAGTAAAGGAGAGATTATAATTATAATTTTATTATAATTGTCTATATTAGCTACTAATTGAATATATTATATTTGGGAAATAATAATTGTGGTAATCTAAATTATTAACCCAGTTTTCTCCAACAATAATCTAAATTGGTTTAATATGGGTAACTGAAAACATACAATATGGTAAATAATGAAATAAATAAATGTCAAATAGGTGAGTATGACAGAGAATTATTGAAAATGTATTTTATTTTATAAATTAAATCTGCTCTGTGTAGTCACTTCTATGGTTCTTTCTCCCCTTTTTATCATGGCATCCCATACTTATAAAAAATTAGTTCATACTAATTATCTGCAAATGGGACTCATCGTCACAGTGAAATTGAGTCTCTCCTTGATCCTAATCCAAACTTAACTGTAACCTAAATGATACCTGACAGAAATATGCAGAGGTCACAGAGTCCCTGCCTGTGAGAGACATTAATCAAACAAATGTCATTTGTACAGTTCAGTAGCTTATATAAGAAATTTAACTTAAGCCTTATGAAAAAGGAAGATTCAATGAAAATACATACAATGCATTTAGAATAAAAAGGCAAAACTCTAGAGATCAAGGTTGCTAAATTATTATTTAAAAAATCTGGCTGTAAGACATACAGGCCATTTTGGTCTCCTCTTTCTTCCACACTGACATTTTTAATAGAACAGTTTCTCCTCAGTTGTCTCTTTTTCACTCCTTAAGATAATCATTACCAGCAGGTTAGTAGTTCTAATTTTTCTATGAATTGTTTGATACTTCTGAGAACACAAAATCATTTTGATGATTTTGAGAATACAAGTCGTTTTGTAGCATTCAAGTGAAAATATCTTCAACTTGTTTTTGTTTTTCACACAAGAAAAGAAAGTAAGTAACTATGAAGGGTTGCTTTCCATAGCCATTCCTGTTCAGGGACTCATTTGTTACCTTCTTCCTTTAGTAATTTTTATTTTTGTTTATTTGTTTCCTTTTCCCTTTAAAGGTATAGATGAGAAAAATAAATGATGTTTAGAAGTGAAGGAAAGTAAATTTTACGGACTCCAAAAGCCTTTCCAGGTGTCTAGATAAAGTGCCTGGAAATGCTTATGTAATTTGAGTTCAAAGCATTAATTAAAATATCCACTTTTCTAAACAATAAGTTTCATCTGGGGTGCATTTTGTTACCCAGATTGTGAATAACTTATTATAAAGCCGCATTTTCATTTGCAAGTCCCTTGTTCATGCTAAGTCTTTTGTTGTTCTCTATTCAATAAAAGAGAGGTAAGCAGACATTTTCTAAAATTTTTCTTAGAATATTTATTTTTTCAGGAATCATGGTAGGATTTGATGAATTAAGGAACAGAACAAAACATCCCATGTTACTAATTTGTATATGACAGCAGGTGGTTGGGTTCAAGTGAACAACAAGCACACACAGAAGTCAAATCACAGAAAAGCTTCCTTATTTGGCTAAGTGAATTATCTCCAGGATCATACATTAAAACACAGAAAAGCACTCCTTTTCTATCTTTGATAGCCTCAAAGGAGTGAAAAATAATTTTCCTCTTTAAACACGCTTGACACTTCCCACAAAGTCTTATCGTCCCCATGGTGAGGTCCTCACAGGTGGTTCACAGAGAATGAGATTACATAATTTAAGACTTTGGGAAGCAGGGGTCACTGCAAACCCACACTGGATGAACAAACAGAGGCTGGGGTTTGGGCAAAAAGAAAACTGATTCTTTTCATTTAATTCATTATTAAACCACAAAGAATGTTATTCTCAGTTTACATACACTGTAGCCTGTGACATAACAGTTTGCAGCAATTTTCAGAAAGTTAGAAGTATTTTTGTGTGCATGCACATGTGTGCACATCAGTGTATATGCATACATGTTCACGTTTGTTCACATAGGGAGAACTGTCATCATTGTTCACCTGCCACACAAAAATGTTTATCTAAAATGCTCTGGGGATTAAATGCATAGTTTAATGATTGAAGGCATTTCTATATTAGATATCTTCCTTGATTGGCTCTGACAGTTAAATTTGAAAATTATTCAATAGATAAGTAGATTAAAGATACTTAAGAATGTCCTAATTACCCAAACAGCATTTGAAAAAAAAGAAAAGGAGCCTTGAATATGATACTGAACCAAAAGTGTTTGACAACTCATTTTAACTATCTTTCAGATAAAGAATAAATTCAAGGATTCAGTCGCTTGTGCTTACAGAGGAGCATATGGCATGTTCTGTTGGAGGACGGAGTAACCCTCAACGTACCAGCCAGATTTTTAGTTAGTTATTACAGCCTCTTCATCTAAGGCTCCCTGTGGTCTTCACTTCCCAAGTGACAGGGCTGAATGAAGAGATGATTGTGCATAAAGTGGTTTGTGATCTTCCTAAGGGAAAGACTTGATAAAACATGGGCTCTTCTTAGGATATAGCAGATGTGCAGACCACAGCAAAAGCCCTATTCGTTAGAACGACTCATCCATGAATCAAGCATTGTCACATTTTCAGCTGGGCAGGCGGTCGCTGGGGAAGCAGGAGGAAGGGAATAGTAGGAGGGGCACACGGTCTCCCCAGGCCATTTATATCAGGCCTGGAGTGAGGGGAGCTGTAATAATCCAGGTATCGTCTCTACTTTTGATTACACACCAAATATTAAAATAACAGGGTCAAGAGGAAAAAGCTCAACTGTGATTTCAGCTTGGTAAGCAGCATTGCACTCACTGGTTAGGATGAGAGATGTACAAGCTGCTCACATGACTGCTAAGATTTATCGTTAGCAGCAAAGGAATTCTGGTCAGGAAACAAAGACCAGCACAGGGCAGCATGCAACTGAGAGCTGTGTTGAGGAACACAGGCTGAGTGCTCCAAGTGGTTTGCAGGAAGCCATGAAGGAGCCCGGCATCAGAGAAACATGCGCACACTGGCCTTTCTTCCATTCTCGGCAGATGGGAAAGTGGCTGTTCTCAATTTTATGTCCTCCTTTAGGGACACAGGGCTACCTGGCAAATTCAGGAAGTGATTTTCCTTTAAGAGGCTTCTTCAAGGCTATTTATTCCATTTATTCACCCAGCAAATAGTTGAAGAGTTCCGTCTTTGTGCCCAGTTCTGTGATCACTGTGAGGGGCACACACAGACCTGCCCTCATGGAGTTCATAATCAAGGCAGAGAACGCAAGATCAGGAAAGCAAGAGCATGTAAGCAACATGGAGGTGCAGGGAGGAAGATATACGCTGGAAGGGCTGGAAGGCCGCTCCAAGGAGAACATCTGATCGACCCTAAGGGCTCTGTGTAAACATTCCTTCATTCCTTGCAGAGTTGCAGCCCTCATGTCAGCATTTTCCAGAGTGAGCTGGAGCTTGGCAGCAGCCCACACATCTGCTGCATTGCAGGAATAGCTAGAGGTTTATAAAGCTGTTTCTTTAGGAAGATCACAGCCCTTGACTTCTAATATCCACCTAGGCTTTCAGGGGTTGGGAGAAAAATCCTCCCCCTGTGTTTTCACAAGCCATTGGAAAATGAAATGCTCCACTACTCCCCTGGCATAGGAACAACAAAGCATTGAGACGTTCACTTATAAAGAATAAAAGGACAGAATCAAGATGATGCTGCAGATAACACAATGTTTCATCATTTGCATGAGGTCTGAAATATCCCCAGGCCTGACTACGGAATAGTGTGACACCTTGAAAACATAGATTCACGCAACCCACAATAGAAACAGAGAATAAGGAAATTCCAATGTCTTCTCTTTTTTTAATGGAATGAAATTTTATTTAACATTTGCCTGCGTAGTTTTATTTATGTGTAGCATTGAATTTTTGGAGGAAGTTCTCATATTGAAGGTTGCTGTTACGGCTTTATCAGATAATCCTGTGTGTGTGTGTGTGTGTGTGTGTGTTTTAATTTATGTGATAGCAATAATGAAAAAGAGGAATGGAATGTTAATACACACCAGCTCCCAAGGGAGAAAGGAAGTGCTGCAAATATACACAGTGGCATCAAAGCAACATTTCTTTTGAACTAAATAATGCAAATTAGGTTTACCTCTATCCATCTCCCTTTTCATTGAAATATATTTTCAAAAGAAATGAAATATGGGTTGTCCTTGTTTTCTTACTAAAAACTAGGCCTTGCTAAACAAAATCAAGTTTTTGAGGCTGTCAACACATGTTACAAATGATGAAATTTTTCTGCAAGCCTGTTAAATTAGAATGTAGAAGATCCTAGCTAATTTGTGTAGCTCAAGCTTCTAAATGTGCGCATTGTCCTCTTTCCTTGTCATGGAAGCAAATTTGTATTGACTGTCCTATCCCACACTCTCATGCAGTCAGTTTTCATCAGCCAGTAAGCTGTGGGCCTTGCACACACCCCCACACTACCTTTGTTGTGTTGTTTCCTGCAGGCTTGTCTCACTTCCCCCCCTTCTCTTGTCTTCCTGTTCGTATTCTCCACGAGTTTATTTTCCATTTGGAATCTATCTTATCTCCTCAACAGGAGTATTGATCCTCTGTCATATAGAACACCTACTTCCTGGTGTCCCCTCTTCACTGTCACACAGACTATTATTGCATGTGGTCACTTTTGATTATTCCAGTGTTGACTGCAGTTTTCCCAGCTGATGCCATGTAGGCTTCTCATATATCAAGAACATCCAGAAGGCTCCCTGGTCTTTTGCTGTGGCCAGATGATTGACTCGGAGGCTTGGACTGAAAGATAAAAAGCAGTGAAATTGGTGTATTAATAGAAACGTCACTTTTAGGGTGGGGACAAGGGTGGGGAACAGATAAACAAATAATGAAACAGGACTTTTGCATATTGCCAAAAAGAGAATGGGGAGACATAGTTTCAGGTTTGGGTATACAGCAAGTCTCGAAGGCATGCCCATAGTGAGGACTTTGATGAATGGCTCACCACTTCTCCCACGCCCCATCCAAACCTGTAGTGTTAAGGAAGTGAGATGCTATTGCTCTCTTAGCAGGCTGGGAGACCAGGCCTCAACAGTTGTTAAAAATGTAGGGTTATTTCTGGAAGGTAGAACATATGCTGACCATATGAAATATATTTTTAGGCAGATCTCATCTGGAGAATGTTGCTTTTGATGAAGGAAACTAGGTAAAGATTATCTTGCTACTCAGAAGAATTGTTTTAGGTAAGATAGATCAGTGGCAAAGATACTTAATCGGTTTAATCACTTTGAAGTCTTGGGGATGGTCACACAAATCTGTCTTTCTGAGTATAGAGAGAGCAAGACCTTGTCTCCTTCATGTCCATGTTCTTTTCTCAGTGCTGTTGTCAGGAGCTAGTTGCCACACTTCAATACTCCCAGGCTCCAAACAGCATAGGTGAGAGTGGGCTTAGGTTTTGGCTTGTTGCATATGTACTTGGTGATTCCTCCTTGGGCTCCTTGGGCTGGTTTCCTCTTCTACTGATGGCAAAGTGAATGTATCTATGCATTGCCAAGTGGCCCTCCCACCCCTGCTCAACGTCTCGTCATACATTATAATGAGCAGCAACCTCAGCTCTATGGGGGTAGCCTTAGAATCTTCCTCCAAGCTATGACTTTGTGATGCAGGCAGAAGGACAGGGAATTGTGTGTGCTTCCTTTTTACCTCTCTCTTTTACTGTCAGCAGACCACTCAAATGATGATGAGCTGCCAAGCTGTAAATCCTTGAAGATTCTCTGGCCAGGGAAGCTATGAAAAAGGAGAGAACTGGTAGGGAGAAAAGATAGGGGAGCAACACACATCTTTGCTTCAGGGATCCAAGGAGGACCACCACATGATGATTTGAAGCTGAACACGCCTATGTTTTGGCTTATGTCTACACAGTCAAGGAATCAGCTGAGGTAGCTGTAGCATGACTATCATCATTTCAGCCTTTCCAGAAGTGGGAATGTAATAATTATATATTTTAATTCTTGTTTTTATGGCCCTGATGTTCATTTTGGGAACAATGAAAATATAATAAAATATTTCTAAAAAATTAATGGTAGCAACAAAATGTGAGAATAGGAATAGATCAGACAATGTGCCTTTAAGGGTCTCCCAAATTACTTGCATTTAAGATAAGAGCCTTTAAAACCACAGGTTTTGTTCCAGTTTATGGAAAGTGTTGATCCAAACTGGTATCTTCTTGATAATTCTCAGACATGAAAAATCGTTTTAAAGCTCAAGTTAAATGGTTTGTATATAATACACTGTCCCTTGAATAACTCTGCTTGAATTAATTTCAACGAAGAACATTGCCTGTTATAAACAGAACTGATGTTTTCAATACCAAAATTCTCTCAGAAATATAGGTCTTTTGATAAAGAAAGAAATGACATGTCATTTCCCCTTTTAAAGGCTTACGTAAATCCCACTTTGTTATTCTGTGGATTTTTCTTTTGTCTAACATACTTGTGGAAGCTTAGGCAGTAGCTGCACCTCAGAGAGCATCATGATTGCAGTCAAGTGTCTGATAGGCGCTTTCCTTTGTTCCAGTTACAAACTAAGTCTCTGCTGTGGTCCATGTCCTTGTATTAAAATCACTCAGTTAGTGGCAGCAGAACAAATATGTATGTCATTGGGAAGGAGGAAAAGAGAAAACACTGTAAAATGTAAAGCTGAAGAGGTAAAGTCATAGTGTGAAGTAGTTGAAATGTTGTTAAGCAGAAAAGGAAAGTGAAGAGATTTTATTTTTAGAAAGACAAGGTTAGTTTCAGGGTGGAGATTTCAGTGGTGGAGGCAGGGCCAAGGCTGGGATCTGGTTCTGAAGGCCTCGAAGGCAAGAAGACATGGAGTTCCTGACTAGTGTTAGGGCAGGAGAAATGATGGAGATTAGTGGATGGATAAACGGAGAGACTAAGCAGTAGATTAATAAGACTTGAGAAGTGATGGGTATGGAGAGTAAAGAAAAGAGATGATTCAAAGGTAAGGTCCATGTTGCTGTGTATGTAACAGATGGCAATTTACTGAAGTGGAAAACACAACAGGAGATGATGCATTCAGTTTGAGGTATGCAGAGCTCAAAACACTGATGGGACAGCCAAACTTATTCGTGGATCTGAGCTGGAGATAAAGATTTGGGAGTCAATATATGGCAATTAAAAATAATTGCAGGTATGGGCCAGGCGCGGTGGCTCACACCTGTAATCCCAGCACTTTGGGAGGCTGAGGTGGGCGGATCATGAGGTCAGGAGATCGAGACCATCCTGGCTAACACGGTGAAACGCAGTCTCTACTAAAAATACACAAAAAAATTAGCCAGGCGTGGTAGTGGGCTCCTGTAGTCCCATTTACCAGGGAGGCTGAGGCAGGAGAATGGTGTGAACCCAGGAGGCAGAGTTTGCAGTGAGCAGAGATCGTGCCACTGCACTCCAGCCTGGGTGACAGAGCAAGACTCTGTCTCAAAAAAAAAAAATAATAATAATAATAATAATTGCAGGTAAGAAAAGGAATGAGGTTTTACATGGAGGAGGGCAAATTAAAGTGAGACAAAAAGAAGGCCTAGGATAAAATGCAAGGAACACCAACACTGAGAAGACAGGATCACAGGAACCAGAACCCAAGAAATGTGAATGTTTTGTGAAGAAGAAATTGTTCAGTATCAAATGCTATTGAGAAGATAAAGACTGAATAGAATCAATTGGATTTTGTTTCAGGGGAAAATATGTTCCGTGGAGTAGAGGGGGTGGAAATCATCTTGCAAAGTGTGGGAGATAAGGAAGTATAAATGCATTTTTCCACAATTTTGACAGTCTAATCAAAGGCAATGAGTTCTTTGTGCAGATTTTTCAACTCTGCCACATAGAAAGCTTCAGTTATGTATAGGTCATAGTACATTTAATTTTTAACTTTGGTATGACTTATTCCTATAGCAGGAAGACTGCCTTGAAGAAACAGAATCTGCTATAAGAATACTATCAGGAAAGAATGGTCAAGTCAGGTGAAACTGCTGCTATTGTATGACTGTGAGTATTTGCCTTTGTCTCCATATGTGTTTTGGTTTGCAGCCATTAATAGCTTGGATACCATGAAGCAGTGGCAAAGGGGAGTGTGTCAGAGCAGCAGGCCAAAATTAAATTACAGCAACCTCGCACTTTGCATTAAAACCTTCACTCAGAGATGGAGGCTGGTAATCACGTCCAGATTTTCCTTAAAGACAATGGCCCTCCATGCAACTGGCCACACTCAGTTAATTCATGCTGTCAGCTGCCTTTATTGGCTGTGGGGAATCCAGTATTGATTCTTGAACTCAGCAGCAGCACAAAGAGCCACTAGTGCATGGTCAAAATGCTGCAATAAAGGGCTGGCAGCTTGAGAAAAGCAGCCATTCCATTGCACAAACAAGGTCAATTAGAGGACAGCGCAGTGTAATATAAATAGCATTAGCATCCCTCTTCAACTCCGATGATATCACGCTGGCAGAATGACAGTAAGGAAAATAAGGTTTAATGCTGAATAAATATAAAGGCATTTAGTGTAATTTAATTTCAAGCTCTCTATCATTTTAAAGTGCTACAAGTAGCAAAATATTTAGTTTTATCATGGGTAGGAATTTATGTCTACAAAAATGATTTTCCGATAAAACTTTGTGCGAACTAGCCAATTAGTCATGTGTAGTTAAACTGGTATTATTAATTTTATTGAGAAGTAAACAGTTTCTTATTCACAGATTCAATGTAGTATGCCTACCTGTCATTTATTATCCTTTTTAGTATTAGAATTTCAAAATCTCCAGTGTGTCATGAAGAAGGAACAAAAGATATCTTGGTATTTTTAGTTTAAAAGATAGAGCAGATTGAGTTTTTTTCTTTCTTTTTAAGTTTCTGGAAATTACTAGGACCTTTTGTTTAAATACTTGCATTCATTACTTTTATTTATGGGAGAATTTTTCCTACCTTCTTTGTCAGTTCAAAATTAATTACAAATGTAAAACGCATCATGCTGCTAACACATACTCTATGCGGGAAACAAATTATACTCTCAAAATAGATAATGGACAGCTTGGAGAGGTAATTGATAAACCTACACTGCCTACAATAACTGAATAGATTTTAGAAAAATATATAATTGTTAGGAAGGGAAAGAACGTGTTTGAATTCTCCTTGGTAATGAGTGTGCTCAATGTTGACTAGGAACAACTCATTAAAGTGCATAAAAGAGTTTAAAGAAAGTTTGAATCATGATGCCTTGGAAATGTCCATTAACCACTAAGAGTATACGTAGTCTTTTAGGCTGATGTAGTCCAGTCATTTGGTTAAATTATTTTCTAAAAGATAAATGTTTCAAGTAACCTAAGGTGTTTCCAGCAAACCTGCTATGTACATTATTAATTGAATATGAGTCTCAAGTTGCTTTCATTAACTTCCTTGAGTATATGAGTTAATAGATCCTGTTTATATCCCATACCTCCTGCTCTGTCTGCTAAAAGATAACATTTATAACCCCCTAACAAAGATACTGTGAGAGCAAATACATGAATTTCTGCAGTTAGAGTGGAAGAATCACCTAATCTTCAAAACCATAGACTAACAGAATTTTACATATGGGAAAGATCTTAAGAAGCAATAAAATCCCACTTCCTCCTGTTATTGGGGCCAGAAAAATTAAGCCCCATGCACAAACATATATAGCTAGCCAATGCCCAAACTGGAACTCTCAAACATGCTTCAATTTTTAATTGTTCATTATTTTTTCATCACAAAACCAATTTTAAAAAGAAATATGTACAGTTGTACAATGTGATAACTAAGCAATACTGTTCAATGGAAAAAATTCAAATAATCGATACTGAAAAACTTGGAAAATTAAAGTCATCCATTTTCATACCTCTCAAAAAAACAATTTTATGTATTTTTCCAGATTTTTCATATAATACATATATATAATACATACATGCACATATGTTTTAGTGATAAATAAGTTTCTATCTATCTATCTATCTATCATCTATCTATCTATCTATCTGTATTAGTCAGTTCTTACACTGTTATAAAGAAATACCTGAGACTGGTAATTTATTTAAAAAAAAGGTTTAATTTGCCCACAGTTCCACAGGCTGTACAGGAAGCATAGCAGCATCTGCTTCGGGGGAGGCCTCAGGGAGCTTTTGCTCATGGCAGAAGGCAGAGCGGGATCAGGCACCTTACATGACAGGAGCAGGAGCAAGAGCAAGAGACAGAGCGAGGAGGGGCTACAGACATTTACATGACCAGATCTCATGATAACTCACACACTATTAGCACACAGGGGATGGAGCCAACCCATTCATGAGAACTCCACTCCCATGATCCAGTCACCTCCTACTAGGCCCCACCTTTAACACTGGGGATTGCAATTCCACTACAGACTTGGGCGGGACACAGATCCAAACTATACCACTATCTAATCTATTAATATCTATCTACCTATCTATCTATCTATCTATCTATCTATCTATCTATCTATCTTCTAATCTCTCTGTATACTAACTTGCTTTTTTCTTTTAACAAAACACCATAGATAACTTTCTTGCTAGTATTTATAATTCTAGTATACATCCTTTCTAATGGATGCATAATGTTCCATTTTATAGCTGCAGCCTCACTTAATTATTTAATACCCTTTTCTACAACATTTGGATTTCTTCAAATTACAATTACTGTATAGTATGTATTTTTGTATATATATTTTCATACTTGTTAAAATATTTCTATTGGATACATTTTTCAGAAAGGGAATTATTGGTTAATTTATTTTTTAAACAAAGGTTTAATTTGGAGACTATTTTAGATATACAGGAAAGTTGCAAAGGTAATACACTCTTCACCCAGTTTCTTCTAATATTAACATCTTGTATTAGCATGATAATATAATAAACTATGCATAGTTGCCAAACTAAGAAACCGATATTAGTACATTACTATTAATGAAGCTCTGGATTTCAGTAAAATGTTTCTTCTACTAATGTATTTTGTTGCTGTTGTTCCAGAATCCAATCCAGGTTACTAAACCGTATTTAGTTGTCACAATTCCTTTGATTTTCTGGTCTGCAACTAGTTTTCACTCCTCACTAATTTCCCATTACCTTGGCATTTCTAAAGCATACTGGTCAGGTATTTTGTGAGATGGGTTAATTGATATTTGCAATTAAATTTAATTGTCATTGATAAATGATCCCTAAAATGTTTAAATAATATATACGTCTAATACTAGTGAATGTTAGTGACTATTTTTTCTAATAGCCTTGACTTTAGAAGATAGTTTTCTCTTGCTAACCTTTGCCTATCTAGATGGTAATGGGTAGAATTGCTTTATTAATTCAATTTACATTGGAAATATTTTCAGATTTATTATTTGTTTGTCTTTCATTTTTGTGAATTGCTCACTCATGTTCTTTGTCCATTTTTTCTACTGACATTTGGATTTTTCTTATGAATTCGTTAATTTTTTCCCATATTAGAGATCTTAGCCATATGATCGCAAGTCTTAACATGAATTTATTTCCAGTTCTAGTGTATTTGTTAAAAGTTTCTTTATGAAGTTTTTTTGTATAGAGAAGTTGAAATCATTGTCTTTACAGTGTCTGAACATTTTGTCATGTTTAGAGAAAGTGCCTTTTTACTCCTAGATTGCAAAAATGTTCCTGCACTTATTGTTATATATTTTCGCCTCATATTTACATATCAATCTTTTATACACCTGAGATTTAATTTGATATGAGGAGCGATGTAGGATTCAGTTTAGTTGTTTTATTTTCCATAAAGAGTTAGCCAATTGTCTCAACTCACATTTGCTCTCTTGCCTTTTACTGGTTTGGAGAAATGGAACTGATAATAATTTAGAGAGTAGTAGTCATAATTTTTTATTTTAAAATACAACAGTGCCTCATCTGAAAAAAGAGTGTGAGAATTTATATTTTACTGTATACCTACCTGCTACCTTTAAAATCCTTTACTATTTGTATTTTGCTTAATCTTGCAACTGCACGTGACACTTGTTCACTCCTCCTCCCTGAAACGCTCTCCTCCTTTCTCCTTTGGACTTTCTGATACCTCTCAGCTTGTCTTCCTTCTCTCCTTGATCTGCCTTGTGCCCCACTTCCTCTCTGTGTCCTTGAATGTCGGTGTTCCCTGGGGATTGGGTTTTGTACCACTTATATCTTCTCACTTTGAGTGCTTCTCATTTATATTGTTGAAAATATATACGTTGTTATTTATTGCTTGCTGTTTCCCAGAAACTATTCTAAGTATATCAAACATATTTACTTACTTAATCATCACAGCAAATACACGAAATGGACACTACCATTATCGCCTCCTTTTTATAGGTGAGGAAATTGGCATAGAAGGATTGAGGAGCATACCCAAGTTAACTTATGTTCTAAGTAGGCTATGGAGGTGGAATTTGAGCTCAGCCCGTTTGGCTCAAAAGCTCATGCTGTTCATCAATATTCTATAATTTCCCTGATGTTCTGTGGCAGCAAATCAGTTAAGACAATGACTCTGTATTCCTGTCATGTTCGTTGGCATTGCTATTCACTCCAGTGGAGCACCCTGGATTCATTCTCTCCCTTACCTTCTATATACAATGAATAGCCCAGTACCGTGTTTTTTACTTCCTATATATTTTCAGAGTATCTTCTCTCCTCCAAACCTACAGCTTCTATCCTAAATTGGACCTTTATTACCCTCTTTTGGTGCTGCTCTAATGACTTCCTAACTATAGGAGCATATCTGTTTAAATGGATTACTAGAATCATCTACCCAGGTGGCAACTTTAACTGTGATTCCTTTGCCTAAGCTTCCCAGCAGCTCTCTATCCACCATAGCGTGCACTCTAAGCTCTTTCATAGGATATAGAAAGCAAGGTTCTCCATGCCCTGGGACCAGCTCTTTCTGCCTCCTGCTGATTGCTCCTCTCTTGCTCCCATCCCACCTCAGGCACTTGACTCTGCTCCACACTCTTGCTTGGTTAGTGTCACTCACTGTCTAGGACCCTTCTCATACACTGCTTCTTACAAGCAGTCACATCTCCAGATCCTCACTCCAGTGATGGCTGGATCTAGTGTTCCGTCTCTGTCCTAACACTCGATTTAACATTGTATTGAAGTTATTGGCTTGTTTGTCTTTCGGAGCTCCTTGGATGCAAGCTCTGTCCTGTCTTACCGGTCTTTATTGTCCTAGCACAGGGTGCTAGGAAATTTGTTAAATAAAAGAAATTTGTTAAATGTTGCTAACTTGAATTCTAGAGGCAATTTTATAGTACTCTAACTGCAATCTCTGCTTTATGGTCACTTCAATGGGACATTTCTGAACTCTTAAATGACTTTAAGCAGACCTGTAGTTGCTGAAGAAGTAATTGTACACAAGTCAACTATAGAAATCATTACTTTCAAACAGCAAGTAAAGGAATGTTTCCTAGATGGATAGATGCTATTATAGTTTTTGGTATATGTTATTTAATAGCTGCTGAGGTAGACATTACTTGACTTGCTATTACATCTGTTACATCTGTGTTTTGCATCTCCATTTCTATTAAAATATAACTGTAGCTCATTCATATCTCCCATATCCACAGTGTTAAGGGTGGTGTAGAAGTCATTATCTCTAATAAACCAGTGATGGGTCTTTCTGACATGGTATGTGATGGAATCAGAAATTTGGGGGATTAATTGAGGTCGTGTAAATTTGAGTTTGGGGACCTTTACGGCAGCATGTGTGAAAAGAAAAAGTCAGGATGATGGGAAATAGGTATTAACCGAAAAAAACAATTTATTTAGCATTTCCTATGTGCCAGGCACTGTATTATCTCATCTAAATTTTAGAAGAAGTTTTTGGGTCACTCTCATGCTTGTTTATGAGGATTCTAACTCTAAGTGCTATATTTTGCAGAGAGAGCTATACATTTGGGAGACTGGTTGTCCAAGAGTTCAAAGAGGTACCAGATTAATGGCCACTAATTAATATTCTGTATTGTATTGAGATGACTTTGTTTGTACTATAAACTTATTTATTCCCACACTTTATGACATTTTGGGGGGACTTGATGAATTGTAAGTTTGTCACTCTATCTCTCCCTTGGGCCATAAAAGGATTCAGGTTATGCATTTTCATAATTTGTGATGGAGATAATTTCGTCCTGCAAACTTCCTGACAGGGGTTTTGCATGGAGACTATTAAAGGGCCTCACTGCTCTGAGCACTGTCCATATCACAAGGTGAGGCCCCAAGAGATGCAGCACAGTAAATGTTCCTGAAAAATTGATCTTCTTAATTTATAGATAACGACTTTTGCCTTGAAATCCTGCCTGCTGATAAGCAGGGGCAGCACAAAAAGGAATTCAAACATTAACTATACTTTTACTGGAGTCAATTCTAACCATTTGTCCCAGCTGCCTCTTTTCTGGGATGTAGTATATTTCTTGAGCTCAGTGCCATAGAAAAGCCTCCCCCTCCCTTTACCCCAATGGTCTCAGGAAATGCAGAATCATCAGGAATTGAAGCTTCTTCCAGCTTTTGGAGTTAATGCCTCTTAAAAACCAAAACATCTCAAGGGCCCTTCTGGCTACCTTGACATTTTTTCACACCTAGGAATATTTTATTTTGCAGAAAGTTCAGGTGGAGATAGAGAATGTTCTAGGAGTTACATGGATATCTGTGACCTTCTTTGCCACTATTTATTCCTCTTTTGGATCTTTTCTTTGCAGTTATGTTTGACATTTGTTTTACCTTCCTCAGCCTACATCTAGAACTCCAGTGTGCTGATTCTTAGTACCTTTGGGTTCTTTCCTGAGGAAGCTGAGGCAAATCAGGTAGGTGGAGGGCCCTTCCTACTTGCTAGAGAAATGCAAAGACTTGCTCTTGTAACATAAAACAGGCTGCAGATTGGCTCTTCCTGCCCTTCAAGGCTTTCCCACACTGGGTTCCAGGAATTTGAACTGAGTTGTATAGAATGGGTAAAGCTGGCCCATTATGGAGCATAGAGGGAAAATTCAGTGGTATTCTAGATGTGAGTGGGGACAGGGGGAGAAGAACTATGTGAAGCTGTGGGTCCTTGGGAGCAAGGAGAGGCCAGGCAAAAGGATAGCAATGCTGAACTGGCAAGCTGGAGCTGGGGGCTTCTGGAGCACTCCCTGGAGAGGTTCCTGAGGTCATGGGAGGCAAGAGGAGGCATCCCATGAGAGGAATTGGGGCAGGTAGGATCAGTGAAAGAAATTGTGGATTGCTTTGGACCATGAGTATTGGGGTGTGTTACTCTTCTTTTCCCTTCAAAATGGTCTCACCACTCTCCCCATGAGACTGGTCCAAGACTACACTACACAGGGGTTGTGTGAAGAGTAGTTTTAGCAAAGTAAAGTTTGTTGAGAGCCCATATTTTAAAATTGTCTTGCTTATTCTTATCCTGAAAACTTAACTTCATTAAATGTGCACAATATTAAAAAGTTTTCCTTTAAAATAAATTTCTTCTGAAAGGATGATGATGATGATGATGATGTGTGTGTGTGTAAAATATTTCTTTGATTTCTTTTTGCTTCTTTTTCTTGGTCTTGGTCATTTCAAATGTTGTCATTAGCTTTATATTCTATCGTACTTCTATCTTCAGGCACTTAAATAAAAGTATCTTTTATTAAGCTATAAAAGTCATTTTCATTATGCATACTTCTCTTAATTATGCCTGTATAAGTAGACACATGTTTACATCTTAACAAACTAAAACAAAACAAAAACCTTTAGCCATTTTCTCAAAAGCAATCAAATCTAACAAATGAATGAGAATTCATATTGGTCTTTTCTGAAGAAGTGTTTGGAATTTGGAATTTGCTTGAAAAATGGAAATGAAATGCCATGTTTCTATAAGCATTTCCTTTCAGTGTATTTTGCTTAAATATCAATGGTAAATGTGTTTGTGTAAATATAACCATCACAAACCTCATCACATAGTAACTCTCAGAATCTTGGTGTTCATTAGATAGATTTCTGTATCTTTCCTGTACCTATTTAAATATGATCTCGTTTTTCCTTCAGCTGGACATACTGGCAAGGAAGGAAGGAAGGAAGGAAGGAAAGAAGGAAGGAAGGAAGGGAAATAAGAAAAGGCTGTTGATTTTTTCTATCAAATGACCAAGAGGAAAATTTACTAAAAACTATATTATTTGACACAGCCAAATAAAATACGTAGACAAATCTCTAAATTTAACGTCTGATTTAGAATAAAATAATTGTAATTTGGGGCATACATGCAGACTGATTGGTACATCCAAAGAACAAAGAGAAGGTTGGAGGTTTTATAAAAAGGAGAAATGTTGCGTACTGTTTTTCAAGAAAGTTCATTGTCACTAGCAAAGTTTTGGGGAGCTAGAAAGCTCTGATTGGTGAATGAGAATGGTAGGTAAAACTAGTCTGAGAATTGTAGCACGTTGTTTCAGAAGCCATGAAATAAAACTAGTTTCAAGTTACAGCAGGCAGTTTCAGCAGCCAGGCTGGCAGAGAATTATATTCTTGGAGCAATGTTATTCGCCTGACTGCTTTCAATCCCTGGCTTTTCCACTCTGTTTTACTTGGGTATGATTAGAATGACCCAATTTGTATGATCAATTTTGACATTCTGTATAGGAAAAATAAAATTTGTTTATATCAAAACTCTAGTAAGCATCCTTAAGATAAGACATTCTCTGGTTCTCTGTAATATTCTATTTACTTAGACAATACTAATAAATTAAAATAGAAACGACTTAATTGTAGTTCAATTGTTTTTCATTATAGAAATGCTGGCCAGAGGGGATCTCAAGCACAGAAAACTAAACACATTCAGTTCAACATGTATTGAGGTTCTATCATCATGTATCAGTCATTGTCAAACACTAGAGATACAAAGGAGACTGGGTCCCTGTCCTTGAAAAATTCATATTAACTAGTGAATGCAGAGGGGAAAAAAAAACCCTCAAAAACAATTTAATTTCTATAACTGAAGCTTCCAACAAGTTTCATGAGAAACAAATGATTGATATATTTTGGAGGAGGGATGTACTTTGAATAATAAGTTGACTTTTCCAGGTAAAGAGGAAAAGTGCATTTCATCTCAAGACAGGAAAATGTGCTTGAGGAGCAAGTGTAACTGTCATAGAATGTCATATAAATGATAGTGTAATATATGTAGTCTTTTTTATCTGTTTTTTTTTCACTTAGAATAATGCTTTTGATGTTCATTCATATAATTGCATGTATCCATAATTCATTTTGTTATAGCTAGAGAGTATTCCCTTGTATGGATATACAGTATGACAATTATATATTCCTTCATTAGTTGACGAACATTTGGCAGGTGCTTGTGGACATGTTTTTATTTTTATTCTTTAAATGCTTAGCAGTGGAATTTCTAGATTGAATGATAAGTGTAGGTTTAATTTTATAAAAATTACCAAATAGGTTTCTAAAATGGCTGCAGCATTTGTCATTCCTACCGGCAATGTATGATAGTTCCAGTTGTTCTGCATCCCTTCCAACACTTGATATCATCAGTATATTAAATTTTTAGCTATTGTAGTAGGTATGCAGTGGTATCTCATTGTGGTATTAACTTACAATTCTTAATTAATAAGGTTCAACACTTTTGACATGTGCCTATTTGCTATTCATATATCTTCTTTGTTGAAATATTTGTTAACTATTAAGCCCATTTTAAACAATTGGTTATTTGTCTTCATAAATATTCATTATATATTTTCAAATATTTTATATGTTCTGGTTATAAGTTCTTCATGAGATATATGGTTTTCAAATATTTTCTCCTATTCTGTGGCTGCCTTTTAATTTATTTTACATTTATTTTGAGGAATATTTTTAATTTTGATGAAATTTAATTC
This sequence comes from Hylobates moloch, assembly GCF_009828535.3. Taxonomy (NCBI): domain Eukaryota; kingdom Metazoa; phylum Chordata; class Mammalia; order Primates; family Hylobatidae; genus Hylobates; species Hylobates moloch. Next base: position 36,596,044 of record NW_026652284.1, on the reverse strand, counting down.
ATCAGTATTTAATAGCATTTTGATTTTTTACAGTTTGTGTCGCAAAGTCACAAAGAGTGCCTCTGTGTTTGCTTTCAGACATTTTACAGTTTGCCTCTTATAATTTGTTTTATAATCTATTTTGAGAAAATTTATGGATTTGATGTTGAGTAAGAGTTGAGGTTTTTTTCCACATGTATAATCTAACTGCTCTAGCACAATTTATGTAGATGATTATTTTATACCCATTAGATTACTGAATTATCTTGGCACACTGTAGAAAATCGACTGATTATGTGGGTGTCTAATTCTGGTTTCTGTTTCATTGATTCACATGTTTATTCTTTTGCCAACTCCACACTGCTTTAATACAGTAGCTTTATTCTAAATCCTGAAATCAGGTAGTATAAATTATCCAACTTTGTTTTGCTTCAGAATCCTTCTTGATATTCTACTTCTCTTGCAATTCTATAAATTTTAAAATTAATTTATAAATTTTATTCCAAACGTCTGCTGGGATTTTGGTAAAGGTTTTGTTGAATCTCAATATAAATTTGGGGGGTTTTGACAATATTGAGTCTTCCAATCTAGGCATATACCATTTCTCCCCATTGAGCTAGCTCTTTAATTTTTTGAAGCAATAATAGCAGTTTTCAGTACAACTCTTGAGTGTCTGTTGTTAAATTTGCCCCAAGTATTTCATGTCTTTAAATGCTGTTTTGAATGGTATTTTAATTTTGATTTCCAGTTGTCTGATACCAGCCCATACAAATAGAAATGATTTTTTTGTAATAGTGATCCTTTATGCATCTGCCTTTTCATTCTACTAGCTTTTTCGAGGGTTACTTAGGATTTTTCTAGATAGAGGACTATGTCGTATGAAAATAAAAACAGTTCTATTTCTTCCTGTCCAATTTCTATGTCTTTTATTTATTTTATTTAGTTTGTTTATCTTGCCTTGTTGTACTTTTTAGAGCCTCCAGTATAATGGTCAAGGAAGAAACCACAAGACCGGGCACGGTGGCTCATGCCTGTAATCCCAGAACTTTGGGAGGCTGAGACAGGTGGATCACCTGAGGTCAGGTGTTCAAGAGCTGCCTGGCCAACATGGTGAAATCCCGTCTCTACTAAAAATACAAAAATTAACTGGGTGTAGTGGCAGAAGGCTGTAATTTCAGCTAATTGGGAGGCTGAGGCACAAGTATCGTTTGAACCTGGGAGGCGGAGGATGCAGTGAGCCCAGATTGTGCCATTGCACTCCAGCTTGGGTGACAGAGCAAGGCTCTGTCTCAAAAAAACAAACAAACAAAAAAAAAACAGAAGAAGAAACCACAAGAGAAATTAAAAAATATTTTCACCTTGTTTAAAATCAGTGGTGGTGAGAGATATTCTTGCCTTGATCTTAGTCTTAGTGGGAAAGCCTTAAATTTTTCACCATTAAATTTGTTGTTGGCAGTAGGATTTTTGCAAATATTCTTTGTCAGCTTGAGGAAATTCCCTTCTATTCCTGGTTTGCTGAGAATTTCTACCATGAATGGGTATCAAATTTTGTCAAATGCTTTTTATGCCCTAATTGAGAGGATTGTATGATTTGTTTTGTTTTGTTTTAATATATTCATATAGTGAATTACATTGATTTTTAGATGTAAAACCAACTTTGCATTAATTGGATAAACCAAAAAAGATCATGATATTTTATACTTTATATATTTATTTAACTAGGTGGAATTTTAAAATTTTTTGTTGAAGATATTTGCATATATGTTATGAGTACAGGAGCCTATAGTTGTTTCTTATTTAAAAGTCTTTTGTCTGGTTTTGCCCTCAGTAAAATCAGCAGAGAAGGGACTTACCTTAATGTAGTAAAAGCCACCTATGACAAACCCAGCATAATACTGAATGGGGAAAAGTTGAAAGAACTCCCCCTGAGAACTGGAACAAGACAAGGATGTCCACTTTCACCAGTTCTATTCAACATAGTACTGGACATTCTAGCCAGAGCAATCAGACAAGATAAAGAAATAAAGGATATCCAAAGCAGTAAAGAGGAAGTCTAATTGTAGCTGTTTGCTGATATGATTGTATACCTAGAAACCCTAAAGACTCCTCCAAAAAGCTCCTAGAACTGATAAATTCAGCAAAGTTTCAAGATAGAAAATCAATGTACATAAATTAGTAGCTCTGCTATACACCAACAGCAACCAAGCTGATAATCAAATAAAGAACTCAAACTCTTTTATAATAGGTGGAAAGATCTCTACAAGGAAAACTGCAATCTATTACTGCTGAATGAAATCATAGATGACACAAACAAACTGAAACACATCCTATGCTCATTGATGTGTAGAATAAATATTGTCAAAATGACCATACTTCCAAAAGCAGTCTACAAATTCAATGCAATTCCCATCAAAATGCCACCATCATTCATCACAGAACTAAAAAAAAAAACCTAAGATTCATATGGAACAAAAAAGGAGCCCACATAGTGAAAGCAAGACCATGCAAAAAGAAAAAATCTGGAGACATCACATTACCTGACTTCAAACTATACTATAAGACCATAGTCACCAAGACAGCATGGTACTGGTATAAAAATAGGCATATAGACCAATGGAACAGTATAGAGAACCCATAAATAAAGGCAAATACTTACAGCCAACTAATCTTCCACAAAGCAAACAAAAACATAAAGTAGGAAAATTACAGTCTATTCAACAAATGGTGCTGGGATAATTGGCAAGTCACATGTAGAGGAAGGAAACTGGATACTCATCTCTCACCTTATACAAAAATCAACTCAAGATGAATCAAGGACTTAAATCTGAGACCTGAACCATAAACATTCTAGAAGATAACATCAGAAAAACACTTCTAGACGTTGACTTAGGCAAAGACTTCATGACCAATAACCGAAAAGCAAATACAACAAAGAAAATATAAAAATAAATGAGACTTAGTTAAACTAAAAAGCTTCTGCACAACAAAAGAAACAATCAGCAGAGAAAACAGACAACCCACAGGGTGGGAGAAAATCTTCACATTCTGTACATCTGACAAAGGACTAACATCCAGAATCTACAAGGAACTCAAACAAATTAGCAAGAAGAAAAGATACAGTCTCATCAAAAAGTGGGCTAAAGACATGAATACACAATTCTCAAAAGAAGATATACAAATGGCCAACAAACATATGAAAAAATGCTCAACATTGTAATGTGGGAATTATGGGAGTACAATTCAAGTTGAGATTTGGGTGGGGACACAGAGCCAAACCATATGTTTGGTTATTGTATTTAAGGTATCTCATATAGGCAGGGTAGAGTTGGGTTTTGCTTTTTTATCCAGTCTGACAATCTCTTCCTTTTAATTTGAATGTTTAGACCAGTGGTTCTCAAACTTTCTGGTCATATGATCCCTCTTCACTCAACATGATTTTATTTATGTGAGTTAGATATTTATTTATTGATAGTTAGATATTTATTTGTTGATACTCTATTAGAAATTTAAAAAACATGAAAAAGTTTATTGTTACATTTAAAAATAAGAAAAACAGCATTACATTTTAACACACATATACATTTATGAAAAACAACTTATTTTCGAAGACTAAAAAAAGTAACTTTTTTTACATTTTTGCAAATCTAGCTTTCTATTTCTTCTAATGTCAATTTTGTAATATTTAATTGCTGAATATTTTTAACCTTTCAAATTTTCTACATATTTATAGTATTTCTTATAATTAAACATTTCTTTTGTGTCCTCTAGGTCCCAGTTTTTTCTAATGCTGCCTGTTATATTCTCTCTTCATTTATTTTTGGATCAAGCCAGCAAAAATGTATATTTTCTTTTCTGAGTTAATTTATTGATTAAAAATAGATTATTAAGTTTCATAGCTGGGTAATTTATTTTTTCTCTTTCTTGATGTCAAGAATCTAAAACCTTAATTTCATCCAGATTTAATCAGTTATGGCAGGTAGAATGCTTTTGTTACTCTTATGCAGTATTTTAGCTGAACTATAAATTGTATTAAAGACATGATCTCTTCCCCACATATATTGTATTACATTTCCAAAGTATTTAGCCAAACATGAATTAACTAATTAGAAGGAAAGTGGCTACATGGAGAAAAAGCAGATACATCAAGTCCCAACCAATTTTCTTGGACACTAGACTTCCTAATACAGCCACATGACTATTAGTGCCACCTTTCACAAGATGATTGCTAGATCTGAGAAGCTTCACTCTTTTCAATATGTTATTACGAACATGTTCAGTCATACACAAAAAAGATTAGTAAAATGAACTATGTATACTCATCACCTAGAGTCAAGAGTCTGGATAAAGATTTTAACAAGCTTGTTTTATTTCTTTCTTTTTAATTCCTTAATTCTTTTTATTTTATTTTATTTTTGCTGAATTTTTAAAAGCAAATAATATGTATCATTTCATTTAACTCCCACATACTTCAGGGATATCTCTAAAGATTTTTTATACAACCACAATGACGTGATCTCACTTAACAAAATCAACAATAATCTTTGGTTTTACCAAATACCTGGTACAAGACAAATTCTTCAATTGTCTCAAGAAATTCCTTTTTATAATTAACATATTTTAATTAGGATCTCCAAGTCCACATATTGCATTGAGTTGTTGTATATTCTAAGTTTATTTACTGTAACCTAGTCTATCTTCTCCTATCCCCTGCTTTAATATGCCATTGAACTTGTTCAAGAAACTAGTTCAGCTGTTATATAAAATGTCCAATATTCTGGATTTGCTTATTGCTTCCACGTAATGCCACATAACGTCTTCTTTTATATTCTATGTTTTCTATAAATTGGAAATTTGCTCTTAAAAGCTTGATTTGATTCATGTTTAACTTTTTTGGGGCAAGAATATTTCATAGATAGATCCCTATATTTTATACTGGATAACTTTAGAAGGTATGTAATGTGTGGTTGTTCCACTTTATAGATGTTAAAATTGATCAATGGTTTTGGTTGGTGAAAGACTGATCTTTCCATTGCTAAGTTTGCCATCAAGTTTTATTTCATGTTTTATCTATTGATGACCACTACCTAAGTCAATTATTTGTTTAGGGGTTAAAATATGATAGTTTTAAAAATTTTATCTTTTCTTCCACATTTATTTGCTAGATTTCTTCTGTTGTAACAGTTATTTCCAATGATGTTCAATATTTGTGTTTGTATGATTTTAACTTTATCTTAAGTATAATTATAAATTAGTGATTTCTTTCAAATGCATGAGTTTTCCAGTCAATAGATTTCAGTAATTAGACTTCATCTTCTTTGGTAATATGTATCCTATCTTCCTCCATGTTGGTGCTTGTGTCATTTGGACACTACTCCACTAGTGTGGGATAGTTTTCTTGTTTTCTGGAACAAGATGTCTCAGGAAAATCTAGACTTTATGCTTCAGGCATGTATCCAGCTACTTCTCTAAAGAACTTTGGTATTTATGGAGCACCATCTTCTTCATATAGGAGCTGTCATTGCTACTGAGTTACTGTTGCTTTTAGACCTCATCAGTGGACAGTACTAGAAAATGCGTATGTTTAATGAAAATAGTCACAATTTCATACTATTTTCAATTCAAAGTTACCATTATAGTTTTTTACCATTTTCTATGAGTTTATCTTTATACCTTGTTTTCATACACTAAAATTTTTAACTTAGAACATCAACATAATTGCATACTTGCTGTATTCTCCTATATCAAAATGGATCACATTATTAATTACATAATTCAAGTTATTGACATCCTTATTTGATTTGTTGAGTTTTGGAAGAGGTGTAATAAAATATTTAACTATTATTGTAGGTTTTTCTATTAGTCTTTTATGTAATTTTGCTTTTACTTTTATGTATTTCTAAGCTCTGCTGTAAGGCACATAAAGGTTTACAACTGTTATGTCTTTATAATCAGTGATACAATTTGACGATATGAAATATTCATCTTTATCCTGTTTGATGTTTGTTGCTTCAAATTTTATCTGTCAGAAAATACTGTGTTAGACTTGCCTTCTTATTTAATACATCTTTATTTTCCAATTTTTGGTGTTATGTTCTTGGTGTGCCTTTTGCAAATAGCTTATAACTAAAATTTGTGTGTGTCTTTGTATGTGCATGTGCATACGTGTTTGTATTTATATAGCATCATCGCATTTTCCCCTTATTCTAACAACATTCTCAGCCTTTTAAATAGAGACCCAGCTCTGCTATAAATTTATACTTACAAATATATAATTTTGGTTATACAATATTGGGGATGAAGGTGAGGTGTACAAGTGTTCTTAGAATGCCATCATGATGTAAAGTATTATGGACTTTTTCTTCACAAGCTAAAGCTAAAGTGGTTTAAATAAGAAGATTAAACTACAAGAAAAAAATAACATTTAAGAGTTCAACTAACCTTTAAAATTGATGCTTACACCAATAATTAGATACATGGCAAGTCATATACATAGAAAAAAATATGTGTGTCATAAAATGGATATATTGCTGGAAATACCACTCAGCCTACAGAAGATGGAAAGAAACAAAAGTGATACTCAATGTCTCTTCAATGAATTATCAAGTGAAAAAATTTCCTTTAATTGTGCAGGGCAAAGAAGGTGGCAGAGAGAGTGGCAAAGATTTTTAGTGGCCAGAATTTTTCAGGGGCTCCTTTCCCTTTCCAGGAACCCCAGCAGTTAACCTTTTCTCTAACATCTATTGTGCTCAATTAGCTGCTGACCAAATTATGCCAATAGCCTAGAGTATTTCTTAATCAATTTTAACAAGTAGAAATTAGCAAATGAATTGCAAAAAATATATTCTCAATATAATCCCTTGAGGCAGAGCAGGATTTCTGCTCTTTGGGAAAAACAAACTTGGGAATAAATGGTGAAGTGCTGTAGCATGCAGAACAGCATTTAATGCTTTTGAAGTTTTAAGAGACACAAAGTTCATCCCATTGTCAAGGAATTTCCCAGTTGTGTGGTTTACCCAGAGGATCAGATGCTTTCTGAGCTCGGAATTGATCATCTTGCATTTTATTAGTCTCTACAGTGTCATTACTATGGTTCCTTATACTGTTTGTAACTGTCTTGGCCAACCTTGAAGATGGGTTCAAAAAGCCTCTTGTCCTGTGAACATTTCTCCAGCTTTGCCTATTCTGACTAAGTCAGCTAGGTTTCCTCCAATCAGGAACTCATTAGGTGGGAAAGGCATGAAACAAAATCAAGAGTTGGGAGGGAATATAGATCAACATCTCTTCTATGCTTGTTTTCAGTGCCCATTCCTGAAGCCCCTCACGTAGCTGCTTCTATCCTATTGCCAGGGAGCCTGGCTAGGTTCTACCAGCTTTTAAGTTCTAGTGGAAAAATTAAAACTGTGCTTTTTAGATTTTTCCATCTATGTACCGCTGATAAACAGAACTCAATTTGGGAAGGGCTGGGTGTTTACGGGATGCAGTAAGTGGTCTCAGGTGGACAGCTCTGTGTGTGCATGTGTGTGCATGTATGAGTGTTCGTGTGTGTGTACATGTGTGCATGTGCATGTGTGAAGCAAGCCACCTGGCACTGTTCACCTTTATTCTGGAAAATATGCAATAATTTTTCTGGGGGTCGAGGAATATTCTTCCACTCTCAATTTATAAACTTTTGTTGAAGTTCTACTGTGGGCATGAGGTTGGCCAATCAGAATATTATTCGGCTGGCCACAGTGACTAGTTCAGTGACACAACTGGATCCAGTGAGACTTAAAGCATTTTTTTCCCCCTGGGACTTGTAGGGAAAATGATTCTTGCTTTTTTCTCTGAATTTTGAAGCAGAGCTCTCTGGCACCCATCTTTTGTTTATAATAATGAAGTCAGTATGGAGGAGAGAAGATTGTAAAATGAGATGAAGAAAAACGTCCAGACAAGCTATACCCTGAAGCCAGTCCCGCCCACGGGCTTTTCATTTATATAAGCAAATTTGTTCCTTTTGTGTTTAAACCACATTGGACACACATTGCCATTTGTAATGAACATACACAAAGTCCTTATTGATTCACTAATGCAAAACCTGTGTCCTTGAAATTCTTTGAAGTTTTTGGTTTTAGTCTAACAATTCACACACATTTAGCATTCAATTCCACAATATAACTATATATTTTTAAATATAAAACATGTTTAAATTATCATTCAAATTACTTAACTGTTTGCCTCAAAATTTTCAAGTAAACTTTACTTTCCAGGAGGAGATGTCATATTTACTATATAGTTTCTCATTCCCTTGACATAATTCTGCATGTGCCAGGTGGTACATCTACTGCAATTTTAGAAACACAGACTTGAGGAGTTGTGAGTACAAATATAATGGGGAACTTCTGAATACAGAAAGTTTTCAGGACTCAAAGACATGGAAATGTAGTGATAGCATAATAGGCTTTGTCACAAGAAGACCCATTTGGGACTTCGCAAATGGGCAGCATTCATCCCATCCCCAGAGAAAGCTCTTGTGTGGAGGAATGCATAAATATAAAAATTCGATAAGGTAGTGTAGTGAGGTTCACAGTCTGAATTTCGACAACTTTATTGAAATAGCTCTGTGTAAGCAGAGATATCCCACGTTATAAATTATGACATATGACACAGAAGGAAACCAAGAATAGAGCTAATGCCTCTGGGGAGTATGCTTCCTTTTCTTTTTTATTTCTCAGAGTTATTATTTCCCTACCCCACAATAACTTATAGGTTATGGACTACTGAGTTCATTTTTTTTCTCACAAATTTAGTCTAAATATCTATTGTTCAATATGCTCATACTTCAGATGGTGATGAAAAATGGTATAGATGCTTGACTCATGCTCTGTGAAGACCCCGCTTTACTATGCATTGCCAAATGTCCACAGGCTGGAGGAAATAGGATATGATCAAACCATCAAATCTTTCATCAAATTTCTTTTAAGTGAACTTTTTAAGCAGGTGCACACAGTTATCGTTTTTGGAAAGTGGAATACAATTTCAACATCTGAATGATTTCAGAAACCCTGATAAAATGAGAAATATTCAGCCAAGTGTCTGGATTTCTTGTTCGTGTATTAGCTACCACCTCAGTAATTGAAGGCATATGAATTTTGTCTTTACATCTTGATCCTTTGACTCATAAACCTGTAATGAACTCTAGACATTGTATAGCCTATTCTCTGGCTGCTAGTCCAAATAATCTTAGATGGGGGGGTTCAATGTCTCCACTTCTTACTCCATCTTTTATTTTCATGAATTTTCTTTACATAAGAAGCTCTAGAATGCTATACAGCAGTCACAAAATACAGAAAATAATTTAAGATCCCACCTCAACATTCTGCAATAACAAAAGTTTAGCAAAAAAGGAGAGTATCACTTGATCTTCAGTTCTCATTCATCTGACCCAAAGGATATTGGCTCCAAAATTCACTGTTTCATTTTGAACTGCAGTATTATCCTTGAATATATGATGCTTTTTTCTCTTCATTGGCTGAGGCTACTTGGGTGCATTTATTTTTAATTTGTTTCAAGCAACTAAAGGAAATTAACACTACTTTGCACCCTAGAGATTAATGGGCAAGGAAGTTACCTTTCTGATGTTACAAAATATTTTTGGGAATCATTTCTTCCCCAGAACTCATTTGAACTTACCTCATTCCCTGAAAAATAGAAACTGTTGTTAGCTGTAAGAGCTGGGAAAAAGCTGTCTACAGCTAGGAAAATAGCAATAATAACAATATTTTCAGAAATAGACATAATTAAAGGCATTGAGCACTGTCTGTAATGTTTTATTAATGTGAGAATCGCAAGAGGGGTTTCTTTTTGTCATTGCATACAATAATAGCAACAGAGCAAAGGTATTCAGGAACTCAGAGCTCCTATATGTTGTTTTCTCTAATTGTACTAATTTGAGTAATTTTGATCCTCGGTAGGTTATAACTATTTGGGTGCTCCTTAACCCTGGCATCCACAAAAATGATTTAATATGCTTTATTGTATCTTATACAATGAAATAATTCCAACATACTAGTTCATTAAGAATATATAAACAGAATGGAGTATTTATTATATATTAAGGAAAACTCTGGAATGCAAATACCAGTCATGGGCTGTAGTAATAAAAAATATGCATTTTAAGGAAATAACAGTGCTCAACTATAGTCTACAAAATTCAGTTTGATCCTATCTACCTAGTTAATTCTTCCACTGAAAAGCAACAAGTGGGTTACAGAGCACAGAGAGACAAAAGGTTATATTTACTGGGTGTCTACCATGTTATTAGGCTATTTATAATAACAAATGAAGAAAAGTGTACATTTATCCAAATAATTGGAGTGATTTAAGAAACAGAAAACAAAGTGGAGAAAGGAGACAACTTATTTTATGGCAATGCCTTGGATCTCTATTTTCAAAAATGGATGAAAGATCTAAAGATCTGAACCCCGACTGACACAATGCTTGTATATGAGTTCTAGTTCCATGTTCAGGCCTGTCCCACACAACCGTGAAACCGGAAGCTTCATAATGGCGGAAGAACACAAGATCTAAACTTTCAGACACTCCTTGACTTGTTTCTCTTCTTGAAAATATGATATGCCCATTGCAGTCTTTATTTCTTAACCACACATTCTCTTCTTTTGTTTTTGATAAAATACACATTTTAGCATTCGGCTATAGGTCAAATAGTTCAAATGTGCTCAGGGAGTTCTCCTGCGCACCAACACTCTTCTTACTCACCAGAGGGTACATTTTTGTGTCTGTTGTTAGTTTTATTGGTTATATCCATAATTTTAAATAACATGGTTATTCTTCTCTTTCTTGATTTTAAAGTACTACAGTGTCCGGTGATGACCCACTATGAGATAAGGATTTCACTCATATAAACTATCTACATGGTAAGTAGGGTTAGAGGTAATTTGCATTTCTCATACAGTGTACTTGATAGGTTACACGAATATCATTTATAGATTGGGAAGTATTCCCCCTTTTTCTATTTTCTGAAAGAGCAACATAACATTATGAAAGACAGCATCTACCTTAAAATGTGGTAGAATTAATTTATACAACTGTCTGCATTTTTATTGTGTGAGGCTTTTAAACATCTATTTCAACTTCTTTAATAGTTACAGGACTTTTGAGGCTTTCTCATTCTTTCTAAGTCTTTTTCACATTATATATGTCTAAGACTTTGTCCATTTCATCAAAAGTTTCAAATTTGCTGGCAAAAGCATATCACAATATTTTCTTGTGGATTATTATCTTTGCAATTCCTGTCTTATTGGCAGCAATTCAATTCTAATATAGTTTATTCTTTTTTTTTTTTTGAGATGGAGTCTCACTCTGTCACCCAGGGTGGAGTGCACTGGTGCAATCTTGGTTCACTGCAACCTCCACCTCCTGGGTTCAAGTGATTCTTCTGCCTCAGCCTCCTGAGTAGCTGGGACTACTGGCACGCACCACCACACCGGGCTAATTTTTGTATTTTTAATAGAGACGGGGTTTCACCATATTGAACAGGCTGGTCTGGAACTCCTGACCTCGTGATCTTCCCTCCTTGGCCTCCCAAAGTGCTGGGTTTAGAGGCATGAGCCACTGTGCCCAGCCTAGTTTATTGATTTATAAAAATCTTTTCTCCCCTTGAACAATCTAGCTAACTTTTTTCTACTTTATTAGCATTTAAAATTTTTGTTTTGATTGATTTTTTCTAGGATTTAAAAAATATTCATAGATTAGTACCCTTAATTTTATTTGTCCCTCTTTTTAATTTGTCTGAATTTATGTTGTTATACCTTATAACTTTTAAAATTGAATACCTAGCAATTTTTAGTTTTTTCTCTTTTCCAAAGTAAGAATTTTAAAGCTCTAAATTTTCCTGTAAATACTGTTTTTACTATCTGGCACGACTTTTCATATTCTTATTATTACCTTTTAGTAATAAAATTTAATTATAATTTATTATAATTTATGTTTCCACCATTACTTCTTCTTTGACTCCTGAGTTATTTAATGAAGTGCCTGTTTGTCTTTTAATTTCCAAATATATAGTATTTTAAAATTTATTGACTTAATAAAATTGTGGTCAGAATATTGATTAGTCTGATAATAATTCTGCGAATTTCTTTGAGTGTTGCTTTATAATCTTATTAATAATCAAGTATTGTAAATGCTTCAGATTTTCTTGAGAAATATGTATGTATTCTCTAGTTGTTATATACAGTTAGATCAAACTTGTTTATTACGTTGACATCTCCTACTACTCTAGACAAACCAGGGTGATTAGACCCCTTAGATAAAAGGAAAAACAGCAGTTACATGAAGAAATGAGGTGGCTTATTCAAGCGGTATTTTTTAAAAAAAACATGAAATAAAAGGGCTTATAGTATTTTCTTTAAAAAATAAAATAGCCTTCAGGCTGAGTCCTCTGTTTTCAAATTAGAATACAAATATTTATAATACAAAGGTAAGTTATAATGTAAGACAGGCTATGACAAAATAATAATAGCTTCCATTTACCATACTACACTAAACCTAGAAATTTCCAGGAATTATTTTATTTAATTCCCTCAACAAATAAATGAGGTTAGAAAGTACTCTGTCTCTTTTACAGATGAGATTTAACAACTTATACCACGTAAACTATCTGGTAAGTGATAAATGATTAGAATAGTATCTGATCAAATCTCTGTGCTTTAAATCATTACACTCTTCTGCCAAGTACTTACTGGAGTCTTTGCACGACACAAAAGAAAAGTGTGATTTGTTCTTGCCTTCGATGACACTGTACTCTTATTAGGGTGATGAGTCTCATGTACTAAGAATAACTAGAAGATGGTACTAGTTATTGAAATAATAAAATTCTAACATGAAATTTGTATGTCGAGTATATGCTACAATGTGTATGGTATTATGAGACTGTCAGGGAGGAGAGGTCATTGCTGCTTGAGTTTTTAGAAAAAGTTTCAAGAAAGAGGTGGGATTTTAAATGGAAGTATAAATACTGATAGGATTCAGATAGAGGAAATACGTTCAACTGCACTGTGTAACTGGAGGAAGAAGCATTGGTTTATACGATATGATATATTCTGTATAATGTTAGAGGTAGACTTACTAAAACATGATGAGATTTGCATAAATAGAGAAAAGAAGAAAGGGCCATCTAAGCTAAAGCTGCAGTGGATAGGAATAGATGCAGTGTCTGTGGCAGAGAAAGAGTGGAGGGGGTATAGGGAGGGACGTTCGAATGGGTTAGGTGGCATCAGTGCTATAGGGTTGGACTTGTTTCAGAGGAAAATTGAGAACCATTATAATGTTTCTTTTTTCATAGGGGAATGATACAAAAACTAATCCCCCTCATTTCTAAATTCTGAGGGATAGGAAATAATATCAGAAGAAAAAAACCATTTTCCACTATCTCACTCTGTCTAATGCATTTCATTATTTCGTAACTCTCAAGGATTGGAAGATTTGGTTTTGGTGTGATTTAAATTTATTTTATTAGAAGGTAAGTCTATTTCTTCCCTTGTCTTTTCTCCATGAAAATAGGCAATAAATTGTGATATTTTTCAATGTAGTCATAGTTTGACTTTTAATCTGTTCTTAGTTTCTGAATGGTCTTATTGGAAACTAGTTTTATTTATCATTTTAATAGAAACTTTAGCTCTCTTGTCACCTGAACTCATCTTTCCTTTTGGGACGAGGAGTGACACACATACCACATGTCAATTTAATTAAGCAATCTGTCAAATTGATTCCACTTCTGGTAAATTGATTTATTGTACTGAATTGTGTACATTTTTAAAAACCAGTTACTCTGGTGGCATGCAAAATCAGTCCAAATTTTGGTCTCAGAACTGTTGAGTTCAGCAAAGCCTTCTGAAAGCTGAGAGGCCTAATCATGAATTTGCCTTCAACTGTTGAACTTGGGAAGATTCATTCCAAATAAAACTATGTGACATTGTGCTGAGAATTACATGACAATTAAGATGAAAAAATAATATTGATCTTAAGATTCTTAGTGTTGTCCAGAGTTAATTATAGGCTTCTGATTGGTCAGCATTAAACTACTCAAAAATTAACAAAGAAATAGTGCATTTCTCCAGCTCCTGAATTCTTAACATCAAGCTGCACCTCAAGAACACAGAGTTTATGTATAGATTGGTTTACATTCAGCAAAAATGTTTGCATGTCAGGAATTGATAAGTACATGAAGTGTTCGTTATTTCTCAACTGACAAATATACTGAAGGATTTTTGTCTTCCTAAATTTTGTTGGATTTAGAAGAAAATCAATGTACACTTAAGATATCACATAGCACTTTTATATATGCTGCTTTCCAATTTGAGAAATTTTCTAAACTTTTTTATCGTTTTCTTCAAATTGACAATGAGACAAACTATCCAGGTTTTGCACCTGATGTCATCTGCAGGGGCTAGGCTGAAATAAACTTGGAAAGCTTTCCCACAGTGCTTCAATAGCAAGAGTTGGTCACTAATATACTTTTTTCTTCAAATGTCAATATTGAACTTTACCTGACATCAAAACTCATATGGCTGGGTATTTTAGGTTGTTTATCCAGAATCTGACATACTTTAACCTACATGGTTCTGGTGATAATTGCTGAATTTCCGAATTAATAGGAAAACTGGCACAATACTAGATAATATCAGAGTTTGTTATTTGTGAAGTGCCAATTTTCTGTAATTAGGGAAAATTGCTAATTATCACTGGAACTATTCATTAATATTTGGAGGAAGATAAAAATTAATAGAAATGCATTTTTAGTGGTTAAAATTTTGTAAGACCACCTGCTATCATCACTTTGATGAATCCAGCTCTTTGTATCTTATCAAACAGTTGGGCAGTTGTGAGTAAAATGAAAGTACGATTATTTTCCCAAATGTTGTGATGGAATGTTTAAAGTGAAGACTTACACGTCACCTTACTAGTACTTCCAGTCTTCAGATGAAGTTGGGAAAGCCCCATATTTAATCATTTAATATCAATACCTTTTTAAGAGGTCAAAGTGGCCTTGGTTTGATTAAATGAAGGGGGCAGAGCTCTACATTTATTTTATATTATAAAAAGAAGCTTTGTCTGCAGCAATGCTAATTATCACCATTATATCACATAATTTTAGGAATATGATAAATTTATAGGCAATGACATTGAAAAATGAGCTATCATTTTGAAAGTTTATAGAATGTTTACCCCAGGCTGCCTTTTAAGCCTGACTTCTAAGCATGTTCTTTGACTCAGAATTAAACAGTACAAATGTAATGTTTGAAAGCTCTTAAACTAATAAATTTTCCCTTATCAAGAAGAGTTTAAAATTACATTCATTAAATATAGAAAATATCCAAAAGATGATAATTGCTTTAAGCTAATTGGTGTTAAAATCATTATAAGATAGTAAATTATTAATTTATTCAACAAATAATCCGTAAGCCTTTACCCTAAGAAAGGTACTTGGGCAGCCGTAGGAGACTGCTGGGTCACTGGACTAGATGAATTGAAAGGGAAGAAAACAAAGTTGGCAAAGAAAGCTGGTGATCCAGGGTCAGAAGGAAGCTGAAACGAGCTTGTCTGCAGGGGACAGACCAAGAAGACTGAGTGATTAAAGAGGTGCCAGTGAACTTAGGGTCAGGAAGAGAGTGAACAGAGAGTCAGGGAACCAGTGAGGGTGATAAACTGAGAAATTGGAAAAGGTGGCCTTGCCTGAATGGAGCTGTGGACACAATTCAGTTCAATTCAGAGCAGTATTGATTGAGTTCCTACTGGATGTTCAATGTCTTATGGGCCACCCAAAACTTTGAAAAATTAAGAAAAATTGGTAAATGGACATGAAAATTTACCTGTATTGTCAAATATTCTTCCTCCTTTATAGCAGATAGTAATACTGATGACTAAATGTAATTTCTACTGGGGAGTAGATGGTGTTTTGCAACTTAGGTCTTCCAAAGCACACATAGCCTTTCAAAATGGGAAGGGATCTTAGATGTAATCTAACTTAACTTGCTACTCCATGCTGAAATCCCTGAGGACATTTACTCCAGGGAGATGATCTTTTGAAGATTATGTTGTATGATCAGAAGAAAGGGAGGTTTGCAGTTACTCTTTTATTTCAGCCTGGAAACAATGCTCTAGAGAAATATTCTCAGTACCTCCCTTATCAGTACTGTTTCCAGTATTATTATTCTAGCTTTGCCCCATTGGAATCAAGTTCTAGCTTGACAATATTTTGTCCAAAACGTGGCACTCAGGGATTAATGCAATATCCAGATGGGCCCTGATCAGGAAGTGACCAGGGAATGTTGCCGAGGCTTTAAGAATGAATGTCTGGCTTGAAATAGATCCCATTTGGCCACTGTATCAATCAGAGTCCTTCGCTATAAGTAGCAGAAACTCATTGCGACTGATACATGGAGAAAAAAAAATTTGTTAAAAAGATACTGGGTAGGTTACAGCCTCTCCTCCAGGGCCGGAGAATTAGTTTCAGAGCTTACTTAATCAGGAAAGGAACCCCAAATCAAGTTTCAAGAGGGATTCTGGTTGAGCGACCACTGCCACTGGACACTGGCTTCCATAGCTTTACTTCCTGCACCACAGAACTTGGAACTTGGAACTTGTAGCTTTGCCTAGAGTCATAGCTGCTGCTGCCTGGACGCTGCAGAGCAGCTATCCAATTTTTCCTATTCAAGGTCTGGGTATGGCTAGGACTCATGCCTATGCTGTGACTGCGAGAATGGCACACTGTGCCAAATAAGGGGAGGATTCTCCAAACACAGGCAGGGATTTCAAAACCTGGGAAGCTGACAAGATTAGCAAAATGACGCTCAGCACATCTTGACCACCTTAATTCATACTTTCTTACTCTTAGACTCATGCAAAGACCAAAAATTCTCAATGAATGTGTTGCTTTTCTAAGATGTCCTGGGGTAGGTAGGGAAATCAGTGTTTAAGTTTCTTAATAATACTTTTATCGCAAGTTCATAGAAAGACTGCACGTAGGAGTAAGACTATCAAAGATGTTATTTTTTAAAGTTATACAAGATGAATAAGTCCTGGAGATCTACAGCATAGTGCCTGTACTTAAGAATACTGGATAGTATACTAAAAAATTTGCTAAGAGGGTGGATATTATGTTAAGTACTGTTACCATAAAAATAATTATAATAAAGGAAGTTTTGGAGGTGATAGGTTTATGGCAAAGATAGTAGTGACAGTTTCACGGGTATATACTCATCTCCAAAATCCCTGAGTTGTATAGGTTAAATATGAACAGCTTTTTGTATGTCAATCATACCTCAATAAAATGGTTCTCAAGAAGTACATAAGCGATAATACAATACAGTGTGAAAGATTTACTACCTTTAGCCTATGTGAATAACCAACGATCCTCTTTTGTTTAAGTGCTTGGAAACCATTGGCATTAGTAGAAGAGTACATGGAATTGCCATGGTTTGTACAGCGTTTCATGGCAGAACTTCATTTATTTGGCAGTTGAGAGTTCAAAACCTCTTCCTCTCCACCCCTGACTGTGCATTATTAGACTGGATCGTGATATGAAGTATGGAATGTGCTTAATCATACAGTTTCTTTACACCCCATCACAGTGTCTAATGATGGACCTGGATAATAATCGTAGTATAAAATTTATCGAGTGCTCTCTGTGCTGCTAAACAGCATTCTGAATGCATTATGTGAGTTATTCATGCAATCTTTACCACAGTCCTAGGAGGAAGGCACTGTTATTATCCCATTTTGCAGATGAGGACATGAAAGCAGAGAAATTCAGTTTATCTGTCCAGGATTCTACTTATTCTTCATGGCGAGAGGCAGGGTTGGAACCCAGGCAGTCTGACCCCAAATCCTACAGTCAGACCCAGTTAGTCTGGCTGCTGGCTGGAAAATTAGAGACAGTGATTATATCGCGTTTTTCCGTGGTGGGTCAGAAGTAGAATTCCTGCTGTAAAGGTGCTTTTGCTCTGGTGGTTGGTACTTCTCAGTTGAAATGAGAAGCCATTTTACTGCCACTGGTACAGAAAAATATGTCGACCTTTTTTTCTTTCAGTCCAATCTCAACTGCAGGGAGTGATGTGACTACCCAGTGTGAAAAATATTCCAAGCATCTCAGCTGATAAATTCTAATGGAGCTCTGATGCCTTTTGTGACTTTGTTCAGATTCGTTTAGTGCACCAAGCATAAACTGCTGAAATCTTTTACATACAACCATTCTATTGCCTATTAATTAGAACTGTCTTTTAATTGCACTGGTGCTCCAGAATTAAGTCAATATAGTTACAGGGATAGAATCCTCTGGGGGGAAAAATTCTTTATAGGAAGCTAGCGATGTTAAAAACAACACAAGTAGCAAACAATAAAACTCCCAATAACATCTACAAAACACCCCCCAGAATCTTCATAAATCGTTTAAGGGTAAAACTCCCTTTTCCTGGCTGCAGAGTATGATACGCTTGGTGCTTAGCTCCTTCCACGGCCCCGCTGTGAGTGGTGATGCTATTGAAGGTTTCATTCTGTGTCTTCATGTCCCTCTTTTTAAAACCTTATTCCTTCTTCTCCCCTAAATGAGGTAGCTGGTATCCTGTTTTCAGATTCTCTCCTTAGTCAAAACAGGAAATGATCACACCTCAGTCTTTTCCATTTGATGGATGTGTTCTACTTTTTATTTCCACTAAGGGACCATTGTCTTTTCCAAGCCTTTGCATTTTAGGTCATTTTAGTTCTCAGTATCTAAAGGAACGTCAGCTATTGATAAATGCTGGGGAAATTTGGGGTAAGGGAGGAAGAACTAAAATCATTCAAATGCAGGACCTGAAGGGAAACAACATTTTTGGGTGACATCGAAGTTGAGCTGGGGCAGAAGAAAGCTTCATGGTCCTTCTCCCAGACCCTCCAGTCCTCTCCCCGCAACTCAGACCTGGGCTTCTGGGGGATCCTGGCCTCAGCTCCCCTCCCTCACTGGCCTTCCACAATGCCCACCCTTCTTTCTTTGCTAGAGTCCCTCCCCCTTCCCACACCTCCAACCTCAGTCCTACCTCTACTTCCCTCTTTCTCACCAAAAATGCCCAGAAGTACATATGCTAATTGTTATCCGAAGCTATTCTGGTTAATGTCATAACACATATTCATTAATGGATGTATGACTATGTCCAGTGCTGCTTTGAATAATGCTGCCTTGAGAAATAACTCTACAAACATCGTTATATCACAGTCTATGGCCTATATCTCAAATAGTATTAGCTCCTTACTCTCTGGAGTTCTGAGTCAGGCTTTTTATAGTTCACATAACCTAGATTTGTGAGTCACTATGTACAATAAATAGCATTCCCACGGTGACCACAAGTCTTGGAATCAGTTCCAGGTGTTGTTGTGGCCATTGACACCGCTGCCTTCTGACAGTAAATGTATTGTAGAATTCATGTTGTTCTCAGGCCTCAGTTTCCTCATCTCTAAAATGAGAGGGTTGGATAAGTTAGTAGTTTCTAATGTTTACTTTTAATCAGTGGCATCTCCCATTTATTTTTCATTTGAAATAAAACTTTGGAATTTTATCTTCTACCTAAATAACGTATTTTGTTTTGTTTCAAGATGAAGCTCACACTGAGTTGGAAAAAAGGAAAAAGCAAAGGATCAAAGCTGGGGGAAAATACTGGACCATGTGCTTCACCTCATGGTGCCAAATAAAGTGAAAATGGGGAGAAGATAGGGACAGGTAAAGATCTATTTGCTCGGATTGTGCTCTCATCCTTGGCAGCATGTTGACAATGCCCCGGAAATAACTTCTTTTTCTTGCAAGATTTCTCCAGCCTGATTGGTCAGCCTCTGGAAGATGTGGCATTTTGTAACTACTAGTGTTCTCATATGGGTTTAGAAGAAATTCAAAATGAAGCCAGTACCCAAGGAACAAATGAAAGCTGGCCATTGGAGGCAGATGATTCCAGCGGAGTGAGGGCAGCCGCTGGGATAATGCGTGGTCCAGGATTACACAGGCTGACCTTGCCAGGCCCGTGTTTCTCTGACTCTATGTTAGTCAGCAAAACACAATCCATATTCATTGGCTGCATTTTCTTGGTTCTGTTTTGTTTAGTCTGGCCTCCTGGCCTCTTCTTTCCCCATGTTGTAGATCCAAGGTTTTGAGGATTACTTTGCTGTGCATGCCTTCTTTCCTATCACCTCCACTCCCATTCAGTCCATTTGTTTACCTGTTTCTTTCTTTCTTCTTCTAGCTCTTAAGAAACCTGTCAAATGTCAGCCCCTGGAGTCCCAAGTGGCAGCTTCCTCTATTCATTGACTGACTAATTTTACTCATTACTTTGGAGATTGGGCTAAGGTTTTTAAAAAAAAAAAAAAAAAATCAAACTGCCTGTTTATGTCCCTAAGCCTCAAATAATTAAAAAGCATATTGCTTTAGAAAAGATCACTTCTATCAAGCAATACACAAGCAAGAAAATCTGATTTTCCCAAGTGAAATTTCTGACAAACCACAGATTCTTTCTAAAGAAGCAGAACACCTGTCTCTGGTGACCAGGCTACCACGTTCCTACATTGACATCAAAGAAGAGCCTTTCTGCATAAATAGACTGTGTGTTAATAAAATAGTATTTATGATTCAGTTTTTTTTTCTTTTCAATATCAAGCTGTATCCTGCAGGAATGAAAATACAAGAAGTTGATGTCTACAATATAACTATTAAGGGGAAATTTGCTCCACTGTTATTTGGATGTAATTGGTACTGAGCACCACAATGCACTTGTAATTGGGTCTGTACTTGTTCACTTCAAGGGTTCCAAGCTCTTTCTACTTGAACCCATTTTTTTGATACCGTTCAGCTCAGCAGTGCCAGCTAACTCTTGTTATGCAGTTGAAAAACTGTGGCCATTAAAAATAGGATACGGTGTGATTTTGTTTTGCAGCACTGCATGGAAAATCAGTTGCTGTTCATAACAGCTCTGTGGTTGGTTGATTTAAAGCAGGGGGGTGACTTGGAATTGACAAGCAGACAGTTTGTGAAAAGGGATATTGTATCTTTAAGGCTTTCTGACTGATTGTGTTTAACTGCGCCACACAGCAGGCAGTAATTAGGCTGTAGCTTCACCAAGAGACTTAAAGCACTGGCTCTGGTTCTCAGTTCTCCAGATTTTTTTTTGAGCACAAACATTTTTTTTATTTGGATTTGAATACATGATAATTTTTTAAAATTGTGAGTGAGTGTGTGAGTGAGCACATTAAAACCCAACCCAGGGGCTTCCTGTGCAGGCCGCCTCAGGGACCACCCTGTGCTGATGGCTCTTGGGCTCTAGGGAGACCAGGCAGCCGCATTGGGAAGCAGTAAGAACCCTGATAGGAGAACATGATGCCACTGCTGGAGAAGGTCAAGGTGCTCTTGAAATGAAAGGACGTCAGCTCTCATAACGTGACACAGTGTCTTCTGGCCCAGTTCACAATGTTAATGAGACTCTAGTTGAAGCATGCTACTAAGATTAATAGACAAAATGCCTAATAATTTTTATTTAGGGGAAAGAGGAACTTTCTTTACCTAAGGCTATTAAGTAGAAAAGGGTGCGTTTTAGAAGTAAATTGAACAAACCATTAGCTTCAGGAGTATTTTCCATCTACCACCCTGCCTTCCTTGCTCCATATCCCCTCCCATTAAAATACCTCATTGCTGTTTTGGAAATTGGTGAACATCATCAATTTGTTATTATTTGTTAAAGATGGAGTTTTAAGCTTTCTATGCATTTGTTATCACAGGGGTGCAGTAGACAGATTTCACACTGACCTTATAAAAAATGAACGTTCAATTACTTTTGGGTTGACCACGGTGACTGTCTTCATTATCAATCAGGCAACAGTGGCTGAGTCCCAACTGTGTGCATGACACTAGGTTGAATGCTGTGGGAGATAAACATTGTTCTGGGAACATAGTTGTGATATTTTCCAGAGCTATGTATAAAGTTTTCTTCCTCTTGTTTTTTTATATAAGTGAGTTATTCCAATTAGATTTGACTACCACTTAATTCTTAAATTTCTATGTTGTTATTTTTTATTACATGCATTTTTTTACGTTTCTTACTTTATTATTGATGTACATAAGTATCTTTGCTTATTCATTCTCATACTTCTGTCCATTATAGATATGTATGGACTATAGATGATTGTGGTTTTAAATGATAATTCCCCATATTTGGGGATCACGTCAGAGTTTTTGACGTTTGACCTCCCAGTATGTCATCTACGTCTTCCTACAACATCCTGAGGGTGACTGGGGAGGTGACATCATTATCTTTTTAAAGGCTCAAGAGCTGGACAGTGAAAAGGACTTCACTTAGGAATCAGGTTCGCTGACTCTCTGTTCTTGTCATAGTAATAAGATCGTATATTTAGCCTCCAAATGAACCATTTTCTAATTTAAGAGTAATGAAAACATTTTAGTATAGCTTCACCATTTTAAAACACAGATTAAAAATCAAACATAGGCTATCATAAGGAGATTCTGATTTTTAAAAGTTACTTCTACTAATTTTGAGCTGATGTTTGTCCTTTCTCTGTAAAGTCAAAAACTTTTGGAAGCTCTCTGTTCTCTTGGTTTTGATATTTTGGGGCTGCCTTGAAGATAAATTACTTTAATCTGTAGGCTAAGTTGCATTGATGTATTTATCTTTCTCCACATGCTTTGTCCTAAGGTCCGTACTTTGAAAGATTTGATCTAAATAAATTATAAATGTGTATCAAAATCTATTTGCTATTAGAGCAAACACATTAGAAATATGTCCCACTATTGCTTTGAATGTAACAAAGATGAATTCCATTCTATAGTTCAAATTTCAAATGTAAGTGTGTACTTTTATATATGTCTATGTCTAAATGTCGAGGTCAATAATTCTATAAATTCCTAAGGTTGGTTTATTCTGTAGTGCTGATAAATATACCTTGGAATTAAGATGTACAGAAGATCAAAGATTAAATTGCAATTTTTTTCTAAAGTGACAATGAGCCTAATTCACTGTCAGTTAAAGCCAGGTGTTTCTCTCCCTAGTATTAAGTTCTTCAAAACAGTGACTGCATAGGACACCATTCACAGAGGCTTAGCGCTGGGGAGAAAATGATTACATTAAATCGAAGGATATGAATAATTCATGAGATCACATTTTGTAATCCTGGTGCTAAGCATAAAACCAGTGGTTTATTTTTTAGCAAAATGTTTTTGTATCATTCTAGGTAGTGCATAATGCAAAACAATAACTGCATACATAATGCAAGAAGGATGGTGGTGAACAGGGTCCTTAATAGTGCTTGCAGCATCATCTGGGGTGTGATCACAATAAACATGTTTGGAGGCAATGCCCATGGGTGCCCAACGTTTGCTGGAATCTTCTGAGTCCAATATAATGGCTCCTTTTAATTTGTTTTTGAATATTACACCTGACCTTTACCATGGATCTGAAAGTCAGTCCTTGTATATTGCTAACACTACAAATCCTTTTGTCCCCTCTTCTTTCAGTTTACTTGGAGGGCAATTCTATTGGGGGTAAACTGCTGATTTTTTAAATGGCGTTTGATTTTCCAGTATAGACTTGGAAATACTGAAAAATCCATAGAATTTGAACTTTTATTTTTCTATAAAGAACTTAAATATTCTGGGGTAAAATGTCAGTTACTTAACAATTCATCCAAGTACTTATTAGGAATGTCATTTATATCTCTAAGACTAAATAAATTATGCCTTGTATTTGACTCTTCTCCTTATTTTCTAGAGAAAGCATCTTTTCTTTATAATTATCAAAGGAGATCTAGGATGTCTCTGCAATCTTCATAAGACAGTTTCCAGGTCATGTACACTGTAGCAATACTTTAACACTAGTCTGATTATTTTGCTGCATTTCAGGCTGAAATAATCGTGTACCTGGACCATCTGCGGCTGCCTTTTCCAGCACCTTCCTGTGGACCGCTCCAGGGCACTCTCTAGAAGCCAGAATGGACTCCTGCTGATTCTCCCACATATTTGTCTTGAATGAAAGAATGGCGTATGCCAGTGGATTTCAAAGCTTCTCACAAAACATCTCCACATCTGAAGTCTCGAGAGTTTGTGTCAAGCGTTTGTATTACTTACAACTAATTAAATATACCATTCCTGCTTTACGACATGAACACATCTGCTGATAATGTTGTAACTTGTATTATTACTATTTGTTTGAAACAATACATTAATAATTAATGACTGGTCAGTAATATAATACTAATATCTTGACCTATTTAGAATAGACATTAATTATCACATGTATGGAAAATAGTGTGATTTTAAATATTTTTTCACAAAAAATAATTTGGAAGCATGTTAAAGTACCTTATTTCCATATTATTTATTTACTGTGATTTGGAGAATATTGTTTAAAATTTTATTTTACAAGACTAAGCAGACTGTCAAAAAAGGTAGATTATGAATATTAAAGAAAAGGCAAGAGAGTTGGCATTTAGAGTTAATTGTAGTGATTTGTTGAGGTTATCTAAGGGAAAATACCTGATGACCCCATTATTAGATTTGAATATAAAAATGCTGGATGCATGATACATGGCAGCCTGAGATCTATTCTTCTTATCAGAGAGATATAAAATTACCTAGATAAAACTGAAGGCAGATGTCAAACTCTGTAAAAGAACTGATATTCTTCAGAGGAGTGCAAATTCTATGTTAAAGGCACAAAACAGATTCTTATTGCTTAATAATCTCCCACAGTTCGATAGTGACAGAAATTGGTTTCCTTTTTGCCCCCTACCCCTACTGTTTTATTTCTACAATTCTCTCTACAGTTACCAGTTTTGGGATGACTGATTCTGGTGTTTACTATATGATCACTTGATCAGTGGAAACCTGCCCATCCTGCTTCTGACTATTGTGATGTCATAGTAGAGCTGCTTTAGATGAATCCAAAGTACTCACTCCTTCCTCCAATTTCTTCTTATCTGGTTTAAGAAAACAGTAACTTATTTTTGGGAGAGTCTATCAAAAATGAGAGGAATTGTCTATAGGATAATTTTAGTTTGAGTACAGAGAATATTAAAAAATGTTGCTAAAATAAAATCCTATTTATCTAAGTAGCAACTCTATTTAACTTTTTCTTTAATAACATAGCTATTTTATCCTCCATAAAGCAGAATACAGGTTCCAGTGCCTGTGTGGCCACTTAGAACCTCATCTTCTTTATCTGTAAAATGGAAACACAAAAACTGTATTGGGTTTAATAGGGAAAATAAAATAATGCACAGGAGAATATCTTGTAATAATGTTTTATAGAAAAAAATTATTTTATCTGTTAGAAGATTTTTTTCTTGTCAATTAATGCATTACTAATGATTTACTTTTTAAAAATTAAATATGCTAAAAAAGTAAGTCAGTCAAAGCCATTATGAGGTTCACCTATATTTTGAAACACTCTTTTAAGCATGCCAAATTAGTGACATGGGCTTTCACGTGTATCTTGCCTTCACACACTTAAATGCATAACCTTGAAAGTAATAAAATTTGCTGAGTTGGCTATTTCCCTGCTTCCTCAGAACATATGTCAACTGAGCAACAGAGAATTCGCCGTAGCAAAAAGAAACATAGTTCAGTGAAAGCTTGTTTAATAATTAATCTGCTGAGTAAGTGTCTGAATATTTGATAAATATTTAGTCACCATGTGTATCAGGCAGCACTGGTTGCATACCAAATAATTTGCAAAGGTAAAAACTGCCAGTCATAGACATCAAAGATTAGGAGGTTTCATGATCACAAGCCAGAGATGTGCAAATTATTTCATATAACATAAATCCAGAACTATAAATCCATGACTAGCCACCCAATGTTATTCCAGGAGAGTGACAGGAGGCCACTGCCTTGTCCTCCAAAGTTCTTCTATAGTGTATTTGGTATCACATTTTAATTAATAGCTGCTTGTCTGCCCATGTGTATAAAGTAAAATATTGTGGTGCATACGTGAAATAGAATGGTGAAATATGCACCCCATGTCCTCTTGAAATTCGTACTGTTGTACTAGGAAAGGAATGGGGGGGCAGTGATCTACTGATGTACCCTGAATGGAAACAGAGCTTGCTTCAGCATCTAGAGACAAGGCATTGAAACTCATCTTTATAAACATTTATTACGTTCCTAGGATGTTCAATGCACTGTGCAGCAGGAGAGAAGAAGCTAACATGTGTGAATCTTTTTAGTGCAGAAAATGTAAAAATTAATTATTGTATAGTGAAAATAAGAAGTTTTGCTATCTACAAGGTAATCACTTATAAATCGTGTTCTGACATGAATTCCTAGCAAAATCCTCACAAATTCCTATAAACCTCTCCAGAGAGCTCATGGTCTCCTTTTTGCAACAGCACACATGCCACCTCTCAGTCAGTTTCAGGTCCTGGGCTTTCCCCTGGAAATGGGGGGTGTGAGTGTGTGTGGGGGGTGAATAGTTACAAATAGAAGGTGGGAGTGACTGCCCTTCTTGGCACCCCCTGCTGGCCAGAGTACCACTAATGATGGCTCCAGAGAGGCCTCATCTTCTCTCTTCCAGCCTATGTGAACTGTTGCCATGGCAGCCACAGCAGTAAAAAGGAAGGGAGCCCAGGGGCTGCAGCATTTGGAAAAAAGAGATGACCCCAAATGAGGCACTGGAATGGGGCCTTAAGGATTTCCCCCAAAACAAAAAAGATTGATCTTACAGAGAGCTGTTCTACTTGAATTTACTCACAGGCGCCATGTTCTGTTTTTTTTAACTAGGGTTCTGTTCTCCATACCACTATACTTAAATTCTCTTTTTCCCTATTATACTCCTCTTTCACACATGACTGATAAAGTGAAAATAGGTTAAATAAAGCAAAGAGAAAGTAAAAGTGTATTTTACAAAATTAGAAGCAGTTTATGGATCAGAAGACTTAATATTTTTAAGATAGCAATGCTCTCCAAATTGACCTACAGATACAAGGCAATGGTTATCAGAACACCAGCTGTCTTCCTTATAGAAATTGGCAGACCAATTCTAAAACTCATATGGAATTGCAATGAACTCAAAATGGTGACATAATCTTGAAAAAAATTGTCTGAAAAAGTTGGAGAACTCATACTTTCTGATTTCAAGACTTAACTACAAAGCAATAGTAATCAAGACAACATGGAACTGGCACAATGATAGACATATAGAGTGATGAAATAGAATTGTGAGTTCAGAAATAAACTGACAGATTTATACTCAACTGATTTTCAAGAAGGGTAGCAAGGCCATTCAATGGGCAAATAATAATGTTCTCAACAAATGGATAGACACATGAAAATAAAATACCCTTACCTCACACCATATACAAAAGTTAATTCAAAATAAATATAAAACCTAAATGTAAGAGCTAAATCATAAAACTCTCACAGAATAAAATATAATGGTTTATTTATAGTGGTTTATTTAGATTTGGAAATGCTTTTTTTGGATATGACACCAAAAGTGTGAACAACAAAATAAAAACAGTAGATAAAGTGGACATCAATAAAATTGAAAAATGTTTGTACTTCAAAGGAAGCTAGAAATAAAGTGAAAAGACAACCCACAGAATGGGTAAAAATACTTTAAAATCATACATCTAATAAGAGACTTGGAATTATAATATACAAAGAACACTTACAACTTACTAATAAAAAGACAACCCAAATAATAACAGATAAAGGATCTGAATAGACATTTATTCAAAGAATATGTAAAAATGACCAATAAACACATGAAAAGATACTTGACAGCATTAGTCAACAGATAAATGCAAATGAAAGCCACAATGAGATATCATTTTACACCCAGTAGGTTGGGTAGAATAAAAAAGTCAGATAACAAGTGTTGGCAAGAATGCAGAGAAATCAGAACTCTTACACATGGCTATGACAATGTAAAATGGTACAGCCACTATAGAAAACACTCTGACAATTTCTTAAATGGCTAACATAAGATTACCATATGACTTATAAATTCCATTCCTAGATGTATTCTCAAGAGAAATAAAAACATATGTCCACACAAAAACTTGTATGCAAATGTTTATGGCAGCATTATTCACAATAGCCAAAAGGCAGAAACAACCCAAATGTCCATCAACTAATGAACAGATAAACAAAGTGTAGGGTATTCATATAATGGAATATTATTCAACCACATAAAGAAATGAAGTAATGATGTGTGTTACCACATGGATGAACCTTGAAAACATTGTAACAAATGAAAGAAGTTAGACCCAAAAGGCCACATATTGTATGACTTCATTTAGATGAAATGTCCAGAATAGGCAAATTTATAGGGATAGAAAGTAGATTGGTGGTTACTTAGGACTTTATATCCCCCCACCTTAAGAGGGGTTGGTGCGGAGATAAAGGTGATAGCTCAAGGGTACAGGGTTTCCTTTTGGGATGATGACAATGTTCCTAAATTGGCTGTGGAAATGCTCGCATATGTCCATGAGTATGCTAAAAAATCATTGAAATGTACACTTTAAATATGTGAATTTTACGGTATTTAAATTATATCTCGATAAAACCATTACAAGATAAAGTGATCTTCCCCGTATTAGAAGTGGTTTTCCATGGAGAGAGGGGAAACTTCCATCCAAACTGTGTCTTCATGTTTCCACAATCTAGTGGCAGCCCTTTTCTTTGGAGCTCCTTTATTTTTGAGCAGCTACCTCCCTTACTCCCCATCATAAGAACTGAAATCCTCAAACTTTTTTGGTGCTTCCAGTACATAGAGCTACAATTGACCTTTGACATTTTGTCTAAAAACTCCTGGTTTCCCTCATTGGGAAGCTCTGCGCTTTCCAAAAAAACACTCAGCTTGTTTAATAAACTGTAATCCAAACAGACAGGGTAAGGCTATAAACCCTTAGGATTCACCTCCCCTCACAAGTACAGTACATTTTGAACATGGGTTCTAAAGATGGTGTGACTTAGAGCCTATAAGTTGTCTAACCAAATAACCATTATGAACTTATTCTCCTATGCCTAATTCTAAAGATGGAACAAAAGCTAAAAACACCATTTCTAAGTCTCTCTTGCAGCTAGGAATGACCATGTTGCACAGTTTACATTTGATACAAGCAGAAATAAACTGGAGTTTCAGGGTTGGTTTTTCTTTCTTAACACAGCTGGACACTTATTTTTCTTTTATCTTGCTGTGGATGCAGATGTAAGGGATGATGCTGCAGCAGCCATCTTGGCACTGCTCATGAGAATTACAGAGATACTGGCTCTGACATCTGTGAGCCTCTGAACCAATGTCAATGGCCACCTGTCTTTAGACTTCTTGGTAGGAAAAAGCTAATTTACTTAAGCTCCTCTTAATAGGCATTCTGTGACTGGTGATAGTAATGTCTGCCGAAGCATCATCATTTTATGTTTGATGTCTATTTTAAAACAGTAGTGGGAATTTCAGGCTTTGTATTGGAAGAAAATTAGAATAGACAGACAAGTAGGAAAATGTTTTGGATTAAATGGTGTCTTATTGTGCCTTTGAAATCACAGAATACTTACTGTATGTACTTCATGTTTGCCTAGGCAACCCCAGGATGATAGAAACCTTCCTGTAGTAATGTTTTATTTACTACAGGTTCATAAATATACTTTGTATCAATGTAGGGGAGTAGAAAGAGGACTGAATCTAGGCTTAAAAGGGTGAATTGAAATCCTGACTTTTTAATAGCCTGTGTTACCTTTCCCCCATCATGTCTTTAGCTCCTAGAACAGTGCATAAAAAATAGTGGGTATATTATCAGTGTTTTCTAAGAATAATGAATATAGTGTTTATAATAAACATATATATAACTCAACCTAGATTTAAAATAAAAGACATTTTATAAATACCAATCACAGAATCATAAACTCTCAGCTAAAATGGATAATTATGGATGAGAAAATCAGTAATTTAAAAACGTAAGATCCCTAAGTTACAGTTTCTGCTCTTCTTGTCCAGAGAAAACATTGGTTAAAAAAAAAAGAAACAGACTGACTTTGAGGAAGTCAGATAAAAACAGAGGGAAGAAAAGAGGACTGAAATATAGGAGCTTGGTATAAAAAAGTGAAACTCAGTCATAACTACGTATTAGGATCACTTAGGAAGATTATTAAACATACAGATGCCAGCTCCACATGTACACACATTCTGGCTTAATTGGTCTGTGATGAGGCCCAGGCATTGATACATTTTGAAGCTTTTCTACATTATTCTAATATGCAACCAAGATTGGGTGTCACTAGTTTAGGGAGAAAAACTCCAGGCTTTGGAAAAAGATGAAGCTATGTTTGAATCTGTGCTTGAGCACTTACTGGTTTAGTCATCTTAGTCAGTTATATAGCCTTTCTTACCTCAGTTTTTTACCTGTAAAACGGAGATGAGGCTGGGCATGGTGGCTCATGACTGTAATCCCAGCACTTTGGGAGGCCGAGGCAGGTGGATCACTTGATGCCAGGAGTTCAAGACCAGCATGGACAACATGGAGAAACCCCATCTCTACTAAAAATACAAAAAAAAAAAAAGAAAAATAGCCAAGCATAGTGGCACACACCTGTAATCCCAGCTATTTGGGAGGCTGAGGCATGAGAATCTCTTGAACTCAGGAGGTAGAGGTTGCAGTGAGCCAAGATCATGCCACCGTACTGCAGCCTGGGCAACAGAGCCAGGCTCTGTATCAATAAATAATAAAATAAAATAAATGTAAAAAATGGAGACGATAGTAATACCTGTCTTGGGTATTACTAATATAATAGATTAAATGAGATGTTGTGGAACTATTCATGATGCAGTGGGCATTTTATATATGTTAACTATTGTAGAACAGCATTTCAGTGTGTTCCCTGTCGATGCTTTGTTGCAGGTCATAAGAAAACCTACAGTCAATGGGGTTAATAAAAGAGGGAAATAGGCCAGTAATAGGCCCACATAATATCTCTCTGGCTTTTGGTGACACAATAGCATTATTAGTAGTAGAATCTTAATTTATCTGATCCTCTACTTTTAAATTTTCTTTTTCTCCTTTCTTCTTTGCTGGAAATGTAGAGTTCTTTCAAAAAGCTAATATAGAAAAAATAAAGGGATCATCTGAGGTCAGGTGCATGCCATCTTGAGTCATCCTTTTTAGAGTGTGTTCATTTTTATAGTTTTAAGAAATTAGCACAAATGTTTTAAAATTTTATTTTTTGCATGCTTTCAGTTCTAGAAGTCCATTAAAATTTCCTTGCTAATAGCTCATATAGTGCCTGGCATGCAATCAACACTCAAGAAATATATTTTTAATTGAATTGCATTTTAAGATGTTCCTTTTTTTTTTGGCTGACAGTTGTGTTTGCTTCACTGTTCCTATTTGACAGTCTTCCATGGCTTGTAGATGAAAGCTTTACTAAGGAGTAAAATCCTGGTGACTATTGTTCACATGAGCAATATTAGGTCCCTGCCACTTCACTTTTCAATCCTAATTTCCCCTTTTGGCTTCATTTAGTTGGTTCTTTAAAATCTGCTTTATCCACCCATTTTTTCCCCTAGTTTGAAACCATCTGGCATGCATTTCTTCTTCTTCCCTACTTATATATTTGGGTATATACCCTCTTCAAACCTCAAAATATATCTGGATCATCATCTATTTTCTCTTCTTTCCTTTTCAGAAGAAGAGGTTCCCCATTTCTAGGTCTAAAGTCCTTCTGGGACACTCCCGACTTCCCCTCCCTATTCCTCTCCTCTGGGGTTTGCTGCATCAACTAATGCTTCTCACAGTAGAACATTTAATCTGTCTTTTGACAGCGTTGTCCCTTATTCTTTTAAACTTGCATCATTTTTCCTTTATTTTACACACACACACACACACACACACTCTCTCTCTCTCTCAATGCCACCAGAAATTCTTTCAGCTTTAATACCCATCTTAGGCTATATTCAATTTTTATCTTTCTTTGACATCCTATTGTCTTTGTTCTCTTTTCATTTGCTTTTTTTCCTTATTTTACTCCTTCCCTTGCCCATAGATGGATGAAAATCAAAAGATTCAATTCTTATTTATACATTTTTCTCTTTTCACATTTCCTTGTAGAATTTATTCATTCTTGTGGTGTCAAATATCATAGCACATCTACAGTTCAGTTCTTTTCATTCATTCATATCCATTCACCTATTTGCTCACTGAAAAACAAAACAATAACTACATGCATGACCATGAGAATAAAAATTAATGACTTCTCTCAAGATAATTTTTGGCTCTTCAGTCTTACTACCTGCTGGATTTTGCTATCATCTCAAACAATGTGTTGAAAGTCAAGCTGGTTCTCTTACCCCCAAAACACATTTCCACAATGCCTCATCATTCCATTTATGACTTTGCCTTGTTTATTTAGACTCATTATTTCTCCTCACAAACCATGTTCAATTTATTTCTTTTTCATTATGCTTATTTCTTTTTTCCTGTCACTGTGAACAATGTGGTATAAACCTCCTGCCTGTAGTAGTGTAATAGTCTCTAACTAGTTTCTTAGCCAAAGGCTTCCCTCATTTTAGGCTCTGGCACATGACTTCCAAGTTGTTTTTCCTCAAAGTGTAATCTACATCTCCCAATAAAAATATTGTTAATGACTTTCTATTAACAATAGAATAATGGAATAATATTCAAATTCC
Organism: Hylobates moloch; assembly: GCF_009828535.3. Lineage (NCBI taxonomy): Eukaryota > Metazoa > Chordata > Mammalia > Primates > Hylobatidae > Hylobates > Hylobates moloch. The sequence goes on along the minus strand of NW_026652284.1, from coordinate 36,563,363 downwards.
TTAATCTATCAATCGATTCACCTTGTCTATTTAATGGTTGGGTACACATACACTGTCCTTGGAACACAAGGTAAGCTCCTTGCCAGCAGGGAACACATGTGTGCCATATATGCCGTAGGTGGACTATCCAAGGAATTCTTCCTATCAGCGAGACGTAAACAAACATTTGTGGATATTGGCTATTTCTTGTTTTTAAACTCCAAGTAGTATAAAAACTAATATAAATTGTAAGTACTGCCAATTAGACTCTTTAAATGACTATTTTTCAGAGTGAATAATAATGAGTGTTTTGCTGATGCACCGATACAGTAAGAGAGAGAGACAGAGAGAGAGAGAGAGAGACAACTATATTCTTTCTTTATATGTGTAAATAGGAAAAACTAAGGTGCCTGAATTTTTGTGTTACTCAAGCATAAGCATTGCAGTATTTTAAAGAAATGACACATAGGGCCTGTGAAAAATAAACACTTTAAAATGCTTTGATCTCTTCTTGTATGGTAATCATATTTTATCTACTATGGGAGAAGTTCTTTTATTGTCTTAATTTTTGCAGCCCAGTTCTGCCCCGAATCATAGTGCTTATATAGACATGGGAATTGACAGTTAAAAGGCACACATTTGCCTATGTTAAATGTACAAGGAAGAAAATCAGCAAAGAAGGGGATTAGAAGGAATCAAGTAGGTTGAGTTTTTTGTTGTTGTTTGTGGCTGCTGCTAAGCTGAGTCTTCTTTCTTTTCTTGTACTTTTCTCCTCAGAACGCCCTCCTTCAGTTGGTGCAGAATCCATTTTCTTTTATCTGACTCTACTCTGTAACCATTAGGCTATTTCCTAATGGGGGAGAAAGCCATCTATATCCTTTCCCGATTTCCAGTAATGAAACTGGAAAAAGACCCATTGCCGAAGGGTCCCTGAATAACAAACCTCAGAGACAATGTTATCTTCTCACTTCACCCTTGACACTCAAGGAGGGGAAGCCTGGCCTGGCCCCTCTGTCCAGGACCTGGCCAGCACTGGTCTGCAGAAATGACCCATGGGGTTAGTACAATGCCCAAGGCCTGCTGTGTCGGTCTGTGAGCCGCCTGTGCCACTGACCAGCCTTCTCAAAGGACTCCGTTCGCTGCTGAAGGAAATCACAACTCACTAATGTCTTTTCACCTTTCCTATAAGAATCAAAAAGCAAGAATTCAGACGTTCTCTAGTTGACTAGACATTTTCCTCAGTGGCAAAGTGGTGCAAATAAATATGAATCCTAAAACATTTCAGTTTGATGGATAGTCATGGTACAGCTACTGGATTTTTGTCACTAGGAGCTGCTTTTATTGGTTCTCTCCTCTGGGATTTTAACATCCAACCGTAAATGATAAGTCATCTTTCCCCCACCACCCCAAAAGAAAATTTGAGCACTTAATGCTCACTAGGTGGGGCAGAATATAATTAATTCATAGTTTTGCCATGCAGGGACCTAACTTGACTCTATCTCTAGGAAATAAATGAAATCCCAGGTGGTAATATGCCTGCTGCTTGAAGGCTTTACTTTCTCTGCTATCTTTGCCTAACCACCCTCGTGACCCTAACATATGACCCCCAAATAAACCCCTGAGGATTCACTAACCTAACAGTGATCTTTAGGTATTCTCTAAAAGCACACGCCAGGTTCCGCTTGCTTTCAGAATCTTTTATTGTCATTTTGAAGGCTTATTTATCAAGTGTATGAAATTTTGGCCCTGGTAGCATTATTCTCCTCATACAGTTCTTTTACTCATCTAGAAATGTTAGTGTATTTTCTGCATACTTATATATTTTGTTAGAGTTTATCAACCTATGCATATATTTGCCTAGTTATAAATGTAGGAATAGGCTCTAGAGATTTTTTAAAAAAGGTTGGTGAATTGGGTTGAAAAACTAATTGATAATTATGGGAATGAAAGCATAAACAAGGTGAAAAATACAATGTTTATTGTTGAAGTTTAGTTTAATTTTTATGAGTAAGTAAAAAAATGTAGATATAGTTGAGTTATTTTGAATAACCAACGTCTGAATATGGGTAGGAGACTAATTTTAATGTGAAATAAATATAATTAATTTCCAGGCTGTACACATATATGCAATAATATATGCATGTACCCATGAATGGGTTTTTAAAAGTATCTAACTCAATTTACTCCTAATCTACTTTAAATTTCCCATTTAGTAGTAAATCTACTTTCCTCTAATGCTAACAGCTACATAAGAGCTGTGAACAAAAGGCTTTGATCTGTTCTCTTTTTTTTTTTTTAAGAGTTTGAACTTAAACATGCAAATGTCTGTATCTTTTGTTGCTTATACAATTTGATTTATTCCTAATTGGCAGGGAGTTGCTATGGATGTTGGTGGTTTGGGCTTGTAATATGAAAAAAATGGTTACCTAACATGTGCTGTTGTTTTTTAATGTGGGCATACATTTAAAATTCTGTGGCTTTCCCTCTCCTCCCCCAACCTCGAAAAGCAAACTGCATTTAGCTTTGAGCTAAAGAAAGCTGGGGCTGGAGCAAGCATCGCCCAGCTCACACAGGCATTAACATATACGGTCATTGTCTCTGCTGCTTCCCACTGCAGCTTTATATAATAAAACAAGCCGCGTCAAATAGGCTAGGCTGTAATATTAGGTAAAATCTAATTTCAGTTTGGTTATCACATAGCGTTCATTTCCCTAAGGGAGGAGAAAAAATTAAATTTGTAAGCTTAAGATTCCAGCTGAAGTAGTAAGTATGAAAGGCTTTCCTCTGCCTTTTATTATTCACTTTATGAATTAGCCTTAGTTTACTTGTTTCGATCGGTGTCGACATATTTCTGAATACTATTAGCATAGCAATCAGGGCTGTTCTCAGGTTATTGAATAGTGTGTTGACTTCCGAAATAAATAGATATGCAGTGTGAAGGGCGAGCTGTCACTTTAGGAGAGCTTTCCTGATCTAAATTAAAAGGCACTTCTAATTGAAAACTATAATAGCAGGAGGGTTAGAGAGACAATGAAACTGCTTGGTCCTTTTCAATTTTCACGGGATTCTGTTAGTGAATGTAGAAGAAAAAGTAAAATGAAAATATTAAATTACAAATTGCAATTTAAGCAGCAATATTAAATTATACTTAAATAGCCATATTGCTCTGAAGCAATTTTAGATGCTTGATTTAAAGACTCTCAGTGCATTTGAGTTCTCACTGTTATATTCTGATTTATCTGTTTTATCAGTTAACATATAATTCTATGTTTGCACCAGCAAATGTGTCTTTATCTATGAAATAAGGAATCGGTCCTGAAAGACTTTTCATTTTGCACTTTGTGCTCACTAATTCAGTGCTGCATTAGTTTTTGTGTATCTTTTATCATACCTGAGGGTGTATATCAGGGATAGGGAACCTCAAAGTCAGGGCAATTTTATAAAATCTGAGGTGATCATTCATGAGCTATCTAAGTGAAAGAGTTTCAGAAATTAATAACAGCAAATCAATTATAAATTTAAATAATAGGCAAAATTATTAGCTATTTCAGTTTCATGACTAGCTTACCAGCTGAGTCTATATATTTTGGTTCTTTAAGGGTTAACAATTGAGGCCTGTCTATAGCTCATTTCTATAGTAACAGCAAGACTGAGACTTTTTATGGGCAGCTAATAATTAGAAAGTCCTAGAAGGTATAACAATATAATGAATCAAAACTGATAGACTTGTGGGTTTCCATAGAAACATGTATAATTATGATAATCGGTCCCTGGCGTACCCTCAGAATCGTATACATTCAGTTAAATGCAATAAACATTAGGCACTATTTAGTGAGCTGTGATGCAGATTAACAGTGTGAGATACAGGGAAGCTATGAATAAAATTGCTGTACAGTTTATCTCAAACTAATTTCCCAGATTGCTTTAATAGATGTAGTGTGTGGATGTGAAAAACTGGAAGTTGTATTTTTGTTAGTGGTAAAGCTAACAAAGATAATATTTCATAAAGTGGTGGACTGATTGTTAATTTCAGTACAGATCAGAATGGGCCATGGCACATTATTCAATGTGGAATCCCAGAGCCCTCGGAGTAAATGGCAGATTGGGCCTCCCTTTGCCGATTTATTTTGAAAGTAAATTATAAATCTTGTTATGGTTGCCCATTTTTCTTTAACCTTTTCTTGCCCCTCTTCTACCTCCCCATTTTAGGGATAATTTTCACAGCCCTGTTATGGGGAGGGAATTAAGTGCTTGTTCTCCCTGACTCTGATCTGGGAAAAGGCAATGGTTCCTTCTGGCTCCTTTGCACACCTAGTATTTATTTTACCCTCAGCTGGTAGATTTCAGATGTACTGGGCCTGAGCATCCTCAAAGGCCTAGGAAACAGCCAGAATTTCATTGTAAGGTGGGGCAAAAAATTGGGTGTCTGCATGTATATGTGTGTATGGGGGGAAGGAGATATTGTCGGGGAGGCGGTGTCAGTGTTACAGGATGTTAAATATTATTTTATTGGATTTTTCCTGTTTCCTTACTGAGGAGGTAACACATCAAGTTGGAAGATGTCAGTCTGTTCTCCGGGGCTCGGGTGGGGGCGGGAGGAAGATTAGGGGACCAGGATAAGGTGACGTGGGGTTGGAGTTACATGAGATAACAGAGCAAGGGGAGGAGAAGCTTCTAAGCTTGTGTATGGAGTGTGTGTGTGTGTTTGTGTATGTGTGCGCGCACACGCACACTTATAGGTCTGAATTATCTATCAATACTACCGTCGTCTGCCAATGCCCATGATAACCTCTCAAGCACATTTCACAAGAGAAGCGTGAGTCTCCCCTGAAGCGGGTGGGATGAGAACTGAGACATGCACGTGTGAGATCTGAGAGCCCTTAGCGATCGAGAGTGTCAAGCTTCAGGATGAAATTACACAAATGTGCTGCATTACCTCTTGTACTATCTTTAAAAAGTAAAATAAATAAAAGCCTTTTGGGGGAGGAATGTTTTTCCTCACCAGCTTCAGAGCTGCTCTTAGGCCTGACGGTTGAGCTGGGCAGGCCTTTCCTTCGACTCCGCGCTGCCGCGATATTCGGATGTTCGGCACAGGGGGCCTTTTAGAGTCACAAGGCGATGTACATCCAGCCTTTCTTCTCTCCTTCATGATTGTGTTACTTTCTAATACTATAATGGTGTTCTACAAAAGATTCTAGTTCCTGCCTGGCAGGAGTTGAAGTGCTGGGGGTGTGGGGGAGGGAGGTTGGCCGCGTTCTCTCTACAAGCAGAACTTCTCACTCCCTGTTTCCAGTCTCCCGTTTTCCAGAGACCCATAGCTAAGGGGAGCGTGCTCATAGGTTTTCATTTTGAATGACAACACAAATCTATTAAGAATTTTTTTCAGGAAATGTTTTTCATTCCTCCCTGTTTCTCTGCCTCTGTCTCTCTCTTTCTCTTACCTATGGCAAAAAATTACATTAATAGGTTAGTAAATAAAAACATGATAGCCTTTCTTCTTTTAAGCTTATTTCACATGGTTTATCTAATATTTTGATCAAACTTCAGCATTCTTTTTCCCTCATAATTCATTCCAGTGACATTTGGCATATAGCATTTACCCCAGCATTTATGATATTATTCCACAATGTCTAAACATTTTTATAGCTTGTTTTATATACACATATGTGACTATGTTAATGAATTATTCAACAAACAGACAGCAAGGATCCACTTAACAAGCACATACACATATTCGCCCAGAACACACCTATACATTTATGACATTATATTTGTGGGTATGTACATGCATGCATGACAACTCAATTTCAGGTTATTGTATTTCACAAGACTCCTGCAGTACTTGTTATGTTAAATTATGAATATACGTAATCAGGCAATATATGGTTGTAGTATTTTATCTCCACAAAGAGCACTAATTTCTCTGGACAAAAATGAGGAATGATGCTTTTCTGCCATCTCAAGACATGCTCATGCATATATATTGGTTGAATAAGAAGCTTATTACTAAACGTTAAATGTTGATTATGTTCAGGGCACTATTAATTTTATATGGAGCTGTAAACGCATATATCAGGATAACTATTCATGTATATATTATTTACAAATAATTGGGTGTGTTGTTGTCGACTATTTTAGTAAGAAATGCTTGAAACAGCTTTAAATGAAACAAATTTATAAGCCATTTATTCTTTCCTTCAACAAATATCTCTTGAGCACTCACAACGTGATAGGCATATTTTTCAGTGGTGAAGATTCGGCATTGAACAAAGTTCCTGACCTCTTGTAGCTAGTGTTCTAATGGCAGAAAGTAGAGAACAAACAAGGAAATATGTATCAAGTGATGATAAACAGGGTGAAGTACGGGAAAAACATGGATAAACAAAGGGAATGCTTTGAACTTGATAATGCAGAAAATTAAGAAATGCCCAAGTCTTAAAGTGTGTTTTAAAAAAAGAAAGAAAAAAGCTAACATTTGTTGAATATCTAGCAGATACCTGGTGTTGTGCTATGCTTTTCCCCACTCTTAGTGTATCATTTACTACTTATATCTGCCCTGAAAGGGGGACAGGCATTACCATTTTTATTTCACAAGGAAAGAAGCTGAAATTCAGAGCTGTAAGCCCAAGCAAGACCACACAGTTGGTATGCTTGGATTTAAACCCGGCTCTCCTAGTTCTGAAGCCCATGGCTCTTAGCAGCATTGTGCCTCTATATATTAGGAGCAAAGAATAATAAGCATCGTCAGTACTGCACAGAAATATAACCAGCTTTTTTTTTTTCCTTCTACAGCTCAAGAATCCTGTTCCTCTGACAGAGGAAGGGACCAACAACTTGACTGGACACATCCTAACCCAACCATACGGCATGTTACTTTCTCCACTGCGCCACACGCAGCTATTATTCTAAGCTTTCTTATTCAAACCCTTAAGGATTTGTAAGGTAGAAAGTCTTCCACATGGCTGAATCTCTGCTGCGTATTTTTAGTTGAGTACTGTTGCTGTGAGGATTCTTCTATACTTTCTCTTTCACTGAATCTTTTGCCTTTAAAATGAGATTGTTTCTGTTCTATAAAACCTACAAAGACTTCAGAATGTTGTCCTTTGAAGATTCCAGTTCAATTATTTTGATTGAATTTTTAAATGATTTTGATGGAAGAAAAGGAGTTTGGTTTAGTTGAATGGTCGGTAATAGAAATATCGTCCAGTAGGATTTCTACAGGGAAGACCCCAGACTTTGTCTGTTCCTCAGGTATTTGGAAAGAAGAGGTGATAGTCTTATGCAGCATTATAGATAGAGCAGCATTTTTCTTTCAAATGGGAAGATATATGTGAATTTAAAATGGAAAAAGCAATTATACTATGTACGTTCTGCACATACCTATATTTGCACACAGTAATCCTCATCACTGGGGGCTTAAATCAACACTGATGACCATTTGATCACATTGTTCAGTTTAACTAGTTTTTTTTTTGTTTACTTGATTAAAAATTATTCATTGGCTTAATCACAAAGTGCAATAAAAGGTAAAAATTGTATACTACACATTTACAGGAACACAAGCACATTCCCTTCCTTGGGGTTTTTATCTAATGAACACTAATGACCAGTTTGATGATACAGTTAAAATTAACTAATATTTTGATAGATTTGATTAAATAAATTGTTTAGCTTTGTGTCCTGATCTCCCAGATGCTTTTGAAAAGAGTAAACCTCTCTGTAAGAGTAAGCCTCTCTCTATGTTTTCCTCTCAGAAAAACATTCTTAACATGCTTTCTCATTTAAGTTTCTCATTTTAATTTTAATTCCTTTCTAAATGAGGAAGCAAAAGAAATAGTAAGGGCATTTTGCTTTTGATTTCCTCTATTGTTTTATGAAAGCCCACTTGTCTTGTGTCTATTTATTTTTTCCATTTACAGAACTTGGAAAGAGAAAGTGACTTCAGACAGTTGCTGTGAGTAGTAATTAATTCCAGTGATCAGTGTGAGTTTGTGTATAGGCATTTATGAAATGATGTTAGATTATGAAATGCCAAGTACCCCTCCTATTCTTGTTGTGAACTTAGAGAGTGCTGTTGTACAGGAGAAAGGGGCTAATACAGACCTTTCTTTTTGGGCCAAGGGTGGCTGCTCTGCACCAAAGTTGCTATTTTTTTAGTTGTTGTTTAGCAAGTCCTACTGTTAAAAACTCAGCCAATGGTAGCCAGGCAGGTGTAGCATTGCTGGCACTGAGTTAGATTCAAGCACCAATTGAATCTCTTGGTTCTCTAATTGAAGACTAGATACTCCTATCACATACTGCTCCCAATCACATACACACAACCCTCAATGTACAACAACCTCTTATTTAAAAAGTGTTAGAAAATGATCATTTACACAACTCAAATATTCTACAGTATATTGGCTAAATGATTGTATAGCTATTCAGTAGAATGTTATTTAGCCATTAACAGACATGTTATAGGAACATAATTGATGACTTGTTCAAATATACATCACGTATTGTTAAATCAAGAGTAGGTTAAGGCTGGGTACAGTGGCTCACACCTGTAATCCCAGCACTTTGGGAGACTGAGGCAGCCAGATCACAAGGTCAGGAAATTGAGACCGTGCTGGCCAACATGGTGAAATCCCGTCTCTACTAAAAATACAAAAATTAGCCGGGCGTGGTGGCACATGCCTGTAATCCCAGCTACTCGGGAGGCTGAGGCAGGAGATTTGCTTGAACCAGGGAGTCAGAGGTTGCAGTGAGCCAAGATTGCACCACTGCACTCCAGCCTGGTGACAGAGTGAGACTCCATCTCAAAAACAAACAAACAAACAAACAAACAAAAACAAGCAAACAAAAAAAGTCTGGACCAAAATACCTAAATATACGGATAGTAGAATTATTAGTAATTTTTTTAAAAGCTTTTCTCACATTTTCCAGTTTTCCTACAATAACTACCAACCAATTCTGTAATAAAATTGAGTTTTAAAAACAATCAAAATGTTTTCTATGTTTTTATATTGTGTGCACGTACATATACATACATGTGTAAAAAAAAGGTGAAATGCTAACAAAGTTATCTCTGGACTGTGAGATTATGATTGATTTCTCTTTTCTTCATCCTTTTCTGTAAGGTCTTAATTTTCTCCAATGTGAAAATATGACTTTTGTAATTAGAAAAAAATGCTTACAAAAGTAGAAAGAAAATACTATATATTCTAATAGTCAGTGTAAACAATTTGTTCCAATAAGATCAGGATATGATGACTGGCCTAAAATATCCTAACAGAAGAGCCTGTGATACTCATGCATTAAAACATGCATTATAATAAGACAACTCTGTACAGTGTCCTCATCCTTTTAGCAGTTGTGTTTGTATGAATACATATTATTCCTCATTAAAAAAACTACGACATAGTAACTTCATTTTCCTTAACACTGTCAGTACTCTCTTTTTCCCTACTGTGGGAGGCTCTGGCTTTTTTTTTTTTTTTTGCATGTGCCTTTATTTCTCTTTCCCCTTTGTTATTACCATTGGTCACTTGGCAGGAATTTGTTTCTAAGCATAGCTGCTGATATGAGATACAGTTGAGAATCTGAAGCACTACCTCATCCAAACTGAAAACTCTAGTTTCTCTTTTGTGTCATTGAAAGGTTATATGAAAATCACTCCCCCTCAACACAAACAAAGTAAAAATTTAAAATTAGCAGACAGTGCCAATGGAAAAATGGAGAAAGAAAAATGGGCCCAATTTTAAAGAGTCTGAGCAAGCCAAAGAATAATGATTCGTTGACTAGTCTTTGTATTCTGAATGCGGTAAGATCATCAGTCATTTTTTGCTTTCTTCTGAGTTGGGACATACTCTTTGTGTAATTTTTTTAATGTGGTCTCAAAATAATTGTTTTTTTAAAAAATCAGGTAATGAATTAGTTTTTGAACGAGCAATTGTTTTGATATTTGGACCCCTTTTCTCAATCACTGAAACAAACAAACAAACAACAACAACAACAAAAAGAAGAATAGAGCACTCGAGAAAAGAACAGCCAAATTTGATAGTAGTTCCAGAAAACAACTAAATGAGCACCCCTGTAGACTATTAGTGTAAACACACACAAAAAACTTTCTTCTAAAATCTGTGTGCATATCCCTCTTTCTAAAAAAACTTCATTTTTTCCCTGTTTACCCCTTGCAGGACACAAAAACTAGCATTTTTGCATTTCCTTTTTTTCACTGTAACTTCCGACTAAAGTCATTGTATGGAAGAAAATGAGTCCAAAGAGGAAGTTAATGCCAAAAGCCATAGAAAAACCATCACTTCTCTGAGCTTTTCAACTTATTTTTGTGACTATAGTTCTTACAGTCAGACCAGAGCCCATGCTCACTTAACACAATCAAGATAGCAAACTACACTATATTTACTTTCTTTGAAGTATGGTAATTATTACTATTGTCTTGTTCAATAATTAACAACTGGTGGCTGTAAGCTAACTTTCTGTATCCTCCTACTCTCTGACTGCAGAGGTGTGGAGAGTACGTTATTTGGTGGACATCTCATATTTTAACCCAAAGGCATTATTACCCTGAGGAGGGGTATCCAATAGAGACATAATGAAACATAGACTTCTGTTTTACAAAGTTCTTTCTTTATGTATTTATTTAAAAATTTGTTTTGCGTATTGACTAAATGTATAAACTGCTTGAAAAATTTTCTTTCTCTAAATTAATTGTCCCAAATTAACATGTTTGTACTTTCAATTACTTGTCCCAATTTGAACAATTGTTTTCTCCTTTCCATTCTTCAGATTTCTCTCAGTCTACAATCCCTTTTGTCTGGGAAGTAAGGTCTAGTGTCACTTCTTTAATAAAGACAAGTAACACAAAACTACTGCCACTACCGCTGCTACTGTTAATAACCATGACAATAGTAATAATAAAATAATGATTATAATGTGCCAGGCATCAATCTAAGAGCTTAAACAAATACAGTTAGTGGCCAGGCATGGTTACTCACATCTGTAATCCCAGCACTTTGGTAGGCTGAGGTAGGAGGATTATGAGCCCAGGAGTTTAAAGCTGCAGTGAGCTATGATACAGCCACTGCAACTCAGCTTGGGTGACAGAGTGAGACCCTGTCTCCAAAAATAGATAGATAGATAGATAGATAGATAGATAGATAGATAGATAGATAGATGATACAGTCATTCAGTCCTCACATCAAGCCTATAATATAGGTCCTATTATTATTTCTCTCATGGATAATCTCTGCTAGGGCAGTGTGAAAGGGACATGTGGGGTAAGAACCCTTTTACAGAGTCCCTACTGGGACACTGCCTAGGGGAGTTGTGAGAAGAAGGCCACCGTCCTCTAGACCCCAGAATTGTAGATCCACAGACAGCTTGCACCATGTACCTAGAAAAGCCGCAGACACTCAAGCCAGCCCACGAAAGCAGTGAGAGTGGGACTGTACCTGCAAAGCCACGGGGGCAGAGCTGCATGGGAGCCCACATTTTGCAGCATGACCTGGATGTGAGACATGGAGTCAAAGGAGATCATTTTAGAGCTTTAAGATTTAATGACTGCCCTACAGTGTTTTGAATTTGCACAAGGCCTGTAGACTCTTTGCGTTGGCCGATTTCTCCCAACTAGAACAGGAACATTTACCCAATGCTTGTACCCCCATTGTATACGGGAAGTAAAGAACTTGCTTTTGATTTTACAGGCTCATAGGCGGAAGAGACTTGCCTTGTCTCAGATGAGACTTTGGACTGTGAACTTTTGAGTTAATGCTAAAATGAGTTAAAACTTTGGGGGACTGTTGAGAAGGCATGATTGGTTTTGTAGTGTGAGGACATGGGATTTGGGAGGGGCCAGGAGCAGAATGATATGGTCTGGCTGTGTCTCCACCCACATCTCATCTTGAATTCCCAAGTGTTGTGGGAGAGACCGGCAGGAGGTAACTGAATCATGCGGACAGGTCCCTCCCATGCTGTTCTTGAGATAGTGAATAAGTCTCAAGAGATCTGATTGTTTTATAAATGAGAGTTCTCGTGCACATGCTCTCTTGCCTGCTGCCATGTAAGAAGTCCCTTTGCTCTTCCTTCGTCTTCCATCGTGATTGTGAGGCCTCCCCCACCATGTGGAATTGTGAGTCCATTAAACCTCTTTCCTTTATAAATTACCCAGTCTCAAGTGTGTCTTTATTAGCAGCATGAGACCACACTAATACACACTCCCAGGCTTGGCCATCATTTTCTAAGCTCCCATAACTGTACAGAGCGGCTGGGTGAGTAGAAGCTTCCAGAACCTGGCATTTATGGTAACAAAAAACATACAAAAACTCTCTTCAAAAAGACACTTAATTTAGACTTGTAGAGAGAGCAGGACATTAATCTAGATTCTTTTGTTTCTAAGGTAGTTTTTATTTTAGGAGCGTTATTGCTCTTCCTTGACTTTGGGCCTTCAGTGGAACATCTATATGTTCCTTAATGGATTTCCTTATGTCTGAAAGCTCCTGAGTATCTTATGTAAATTGTTCATGGCATTCTAAAAAACCAAATTTATGAACCTTCTTATTCCATTGTTCTCTTAATACTAGAGGTAGTTATTTGGCCCTTGCATTTACATAATAAAGAAAAAGATCATTTAAAGGAAACTCCCTCATAAGCCTATTTCTAATGATCAGAGATCTCCATTTCCAAATCCAATTACCTAGAATCTCAACTATCTATCTTAAGTGGAGTAGAATTGTTTGGTTGAGACATCATGCCACAAGCCCCTGTGATAAAGTATGAAGTAGTTTGAAGAGCGATACACAATAGATACCCTCATAAAGACAAGTGAAATAACATGTATGTTACACTTGATCATTTGCAGGACTTTGCTTTAGGTAATTGACATAGGTAGCAGGAGCTGAAGTTTCACGTGTGCATGCACATTTGCACATGTATGAGTATTTTGCTATAGCAAAAGAAGTCCCCCAAGTAGGTCACATTTGGGTTGATATCATAAGAAGTACAGATATAAATTCCCTGGGCATAAGTGTAGCCACCCTTCAGTAGATGTGCTGGCAGTTCCTCCATCTAAGGGTGGATGAAAATAAGACTTTTTGCATTAGGGGTTTTAAAAAGATGCCAGCAAATCTGGAATGTGTTTGATAAAGGAAAATAGTCAGGGCTCTGGATCCACGAGATGGCAGGTGCCTGAGCTAGACTTGACTTACCCTCTGAGTCTACCTTCTTACCCCAAAGGGGGCTGAGCAAAACAAAGAGAAAGATGGGTGTTAGCCTCACACCATGTTCTAGGCTCCCTTCTAGAGGCCAGTTGTCAAGCTGCCACCAGTTAGTAGTAATGCCCCAAATGTTCTCTTGTTTAGCAACAAGTTAGTGGCAGAGATTTCAACATAGGCCTTTCTGATCTTAAAGCTCATATTCAGTAATTCTATAATAAAGATATAGCAAGTAGGTTTTAATTTGAGGCTTAATTCTGATCAGCTGATCACAACTGCATTTAATACTGCGGTAAGGATTATAAAGTGTTGCTCTCAGGGACCGCCTACAGAATAACCTACAGTGTTTGCTTCAGGTTGGGGAGGAGAGACATGAAGCAGTGGGTTGGGCTTCTCATGCTTCTGACTTACAAACCAATTAACCAGATGTTAATTGTTATGTTTTATGTTAGCAATGTATAAAAAAAAAATTAAACTTCATTTAAAGGAAAGCTGGCTTTTAACAGTTTCTGTAGAAAATGTACTTCTTCTAGATAATTTTGAAAAATAATAACCTAGCCTGATACATATACCTATATTGCACTTCAGGCGTTACTGCTTTTTCTTCTATCAAGGTTCTTCTTGAGAGGAAATTTACTAAAGACAGAATGTCCCTGATAGATATTTGTATGTTCTGGATAATACTTTGTAATAGGCTGTAAGAGCTGTGGTAAGATGAATTCTGTTTAAGAAAACAAAAGCAATGGGAAGACAGTGAGTTAACCCATTTCAATTGGGGGAATAGTCTGAAACAACTCATATAAAATACAGCAGCTATACGGGGATAGGCAGCTGGATATGTGAATTCTCTTGCAAAAAGAAAAGAGATCATCTTGAACCGCAGAGCTGGGGGTGTGCACATGAAGCTGAATTGAAGGAGACAATGCAATGCAAGTTCTGAAAACAAGCAGTAGGCAGGAAATCACAGGGAAAAAAAGACCCTGTAAACAGAATGAAACATAATTCTTTTTTTCTGCCTTAGGAATTATAGAGCTCGAAATTAAAATCACTGGTGTTTTTCTCCCTTACTTTAAGTAGTGTTAAATAATGGGAAATTCTCAGTTGCAATACATCCTTAAGCTATTTAGACAGTTTATACGTAAACCTTTTATTGCTTAAATCTCTGTGCTAGATTTGTATAGATATTTGACAGAGGTTCTTTGTAGGTTACAATCAAAACATTATATGTTTGAGTTTACAGTATTATTCTAAATATAATTCAAAACACAAGTAACGAGATAGTACTGAGAAGTGAAAGGAAGGAAAAACATGGAGATAAGGGTTGAGGGAGAATTGCAGCTCTCTACCTACCCAACTCCATTCATAAGGAAGAAAAACATGAGAAGAAGCAAGAAAGAAAGGAAAGGGGGAAAGATGGAGGGAGAGAGAGAGATTAAAAAAGGAAAAGAGGAAGGAAAGAGAGAAAAAATAATATAGTAAATTGTTTTCTGTGACTGCTTCTACCAATAGTGTTAAAGCAGAATGTAGAGAGGTCACTGGCATTTGGCTTCTTATGTCAAAAAAGGTTAAGTGCTATAACAAACATCTCCAGATTCTCAGTGGCGTAATGCAGTAAAGATTAATTGCATGCTCAAGTAACAGCCCCTGTGGGTTGGGAAGCTCTCTTGTGAGCAGGAGACTCAGAGACTTGGGCACTTTTCATCTCTTAGTGCTACATGTTTACTTATTATAAAAAGGAAACAGCACAATGAGGATCACAAGCACATTATCCCGGAAGTGGCAAACTCCAGCTCCATCCATGTTCTCTTGGCCCAGTCCTCTGAACCCCTCCTAATCATCATCAACAGGCTGGACAGTAGAGTTTATGTTCAGGAAATGGAAACAGATTTGATGAGCATCAGGCTAGTCTGTGGCACAGTGTGAACACTCTAGTTGAAGGACAGAGGAAGAGGAACTTTGCTTTCTGTAGAAGCTGAAGTTTCTTTAATGAAAACTTTTCAGAACTGAATTCTCATAATAGATGTCTATACTTAATGAGCTAAGATTAGCCATGGACAAGAAGCTGTTTGGGTTTCTTCCTAGGCTCATTGCTGTTCAGCAGTGTATGACATTCCCCAGAGCATGTTGATGAGCTCCTTTAGGTCAACTTTTTTTCTTACAAATTCCTGGGAAGCCCTCATTCTTCTCTGAGGGCTGGAGAAGCAGGCAGAGTCCAGGTTCGTGGGTCCATGTTAACACTTGGGGAAAAATTGGTCTTCTTGTGGAGATGATATAAAATAGATTAAATAACTTATTTTCTGTTAAGTGCAGTTATTTCAGGTTATTCTGTATTCTATATATAACTGACTTTTTAACTTTTATTTTAAGTTCAGGAGTACATGTGCAGGTTTGTTACATAGGTAGACGTGTGTCATGGGGGCATGTTATGCAGATTATTTAATCACCTAGGAATTAAGCTTAGTACCCCTTAGTGATTTTTCCTGATTCTCTTCCTCCTCCCACCCTCCACCCTCTCATAGGCCCCAGTGTGTGTTGTTCTCCTTTATATGAAACTATTTTTTATGCTTAAATTTCATCATTAACTTTTTTTTTTATTTTGACATCCTACAAAAAAATTTCTGTTCTTACACAGGTAGATGTAGTTGTTCTGGGAAATTTTTTTTTTCAAATAATAATTCTTAATTCTAAATAATTTAATAATGGTAAAAAATAAATTTGAAGCTTTCATACATCATATCAAAAGTTACACTTTTATATTTATAATTATGCAGAAGAAAATGAAAATGCAATTACTGGAGTAAATTTAGCTTTTGTATAAAAGAAATCTGTGGTGGAACTACAATTATTATAATAGTGTAGTAAATATATGTAACATGTAGCTATTTTTCAGTATGATTATTATGGTGTTGCTATTACTAGAACCAATTTACTATGGTTTTATTAGGCAAAATATTAGTTACTTTATTTTTCATATAAGTATGGTTTGTTATGGTTTTATGACAAAACTAGAATGCTATTATAATGAATTTTATTATGTTGTACTTATAAGGGATAGACAGGGACTTTTAACTTATTTCCTAGCTCAGCTTTGCACTTATAATATGGCCTAGAGAGTGTTACTTAAACTTGTTTTCCACTGTAAAAACAGAGATATTCATTTAAAAAATAATAATCTCATTAAAAATATAATCTGAAGTCCAGCCCTAATTAATTGCATTTAGATTCACTTCATGGGTTGACTGAAGTGAAATATTAACCCTCTGCCATTGAGCATATGTTGGATATGTTCTTTCGGTACAAGTGATTTAAATACTACTAACAAAGAATAGATTTGCTTTCAACAATTAAATAGTGAAAACTGGACCAAGTCTCAGGGGGTTCTTGTCCTCATCCCTCTTTTGCCACAAACTTTTTGCCTAGTCTGGTCTCTCCAAGCTTCAGTTTCTTTCCCTCTCATGTCAGGGATCTGAATTAATCACCTGTTCATGCTGAGTTCATGCTTGTATGCATTCCAAACTAAGACAAAGCTCTTCTTGGTTTTATTTCTGTTACCTACCATCCATTTCAAGGTACTGCTTTGTTACTGGTTACATTCAAGGTCAAATAGCACAATTAAAAATAAAACTGTTAAGTATGGTGTAATATATAAAAATCCTCTATTGTTTTAGTTATCCTGGACTTACCAATAACTACATTTCCTTCTGGGAAAGAGTTAGTCACCTTAGACATGCATTCACTTTCATTTTGCACTTTAAGAAATTGTTACTCTAGAGAAAAATAAATACAAGAGTAGATGACTATAAGGCTAATAATACTCTATTCTGCCCCCTCAGGAGTTTGGAATCATTAGGGAGAGAAAATCAAGATGAAAAGATTAAGATATAAATTATATTACCGAAAATTTTTATTGGGGGAAGTGGTTTGGATTCATGACCTAAAGCTTCCTCTTCACTCCCAACCCTAATCTCAGGCAGAGCTGTGAGGTGTCCCTGACTAGGCAGGCACTTCTCATATAGCAGGGAGATGAACAAGAATATTCTGAAGCCTGGCTGCTCTAAACGGGTTAGAAGGACTGTATCAAGCAGGCTTGGGTGCTTGTTTCAAAGAAGTTAAGTAAGTTACTAAAAAGAGTAATGGAGTGAGAATAGAGCAGCCACTGTCTCCCCATTATTTTGTAAGGTCTAAGAGAGGAATAATCAGCCTGAAACAAACTGTAGAAAGAGAAATGGCTTTAGGGTCAGACAACTGAGGTTTGAATTCTATTGTTGTCTCTATTAGCTGTGTGATTTTGGACAAGGTATTTAATATCTCTTATTCTCTTTTACAAAATGAAAATAAAAATATTGACTTCCTCACATGCCATAAATACAGCTTTGTATGCAAAAACCTTTTCTTTTTCCTCCTTGGCATCCAAGAATGCTATACTTCCAAGATCCTGTAATTGCATTCTGGCCAATGAAGTATTGGAAGTGAAGTTCACCATTTCCAAGCCTGGCTCATAAAACTTCCTCCACATTTCTCCCCACTCTTAACTTCTTTTTGCTCCAGCCACATCCAAAAGATCTATTGAAGGAAAAAGAAGCCCCAAGGGATGGCAGAACTATTAGGAAGAAAGAACATGGGTTCCTGAATGCTTCAGTGGAATTTTAGTTCTTTTATTCTCACCCTTTCAATATATGTTAAATAACAACGTGAGTGAGAAATAATTATTTATTACATTAAAGCCAGTGAGATTTTGGGATTGCTTCTTACAGATATTAATGTACCCTGACTAGTACACCAAGAGTATTCATGGAGATAAATTGGAAAAAAATTTCAGAAAATACTGGGCAGAGTGATACTTGGCCCTTAGAAGGGCTCTATGAGAGTTTCATCTCTTCTTTCTAACTTTCTGCTATCCGCTAGTTTATCAGATTAGTATCAATCATAATAAAAGCCCAAACATAACATAAATAGGGTCAGAAAAAGAAAGAGACTTTTATCATAATATTTTGGTTGTTTGATTGATTAAATAATGATGATGTAGGCAATGACAAAACAAGAAAAAGAGATAACAGTAACAACAAGGACAAAGCATCTCAGTATTATTTCAACCAGGATTCTGTTAAGCAAAACTAATTGTTAGCTATAACTAGTTTTAATATATAACTAGACAATCCTTTTTTTTTCTTTTTTTCTTTTTGAGACGGAGTCTCTCTCTGCTGCCAGGATGGAATGCAGTGGCGTAATCTTGGCTCACTGCAATCTCTGCCTCCTGGGTTCAAGCGATTCTCCTGCCTCAGCCTCCTGAGTAGCTGAGATTACAGGCACGTGCCACCACATCCAGCTAATTTTTTTTTTTTTTTTTGTATTTTTAGTAGAGACGGGGTTTCACCAAGTTGGCCAGGATGGTCTCGATCTCTTGACCTCGTGATCTGCCCTCCTCGGCTTCCCAAAGTGCTGGGTTTACAGGCAGAAGCCACCGTGCCTGGCCGGCAATCATGTTTTTTGAGGTAAAGATAAATTTAAATGCCATTATACGCAATTTATTCATCTTATTCCAATATATTCAGATTTTCTGAAATGCTTCTCATTTATGTTCTTTGAATAAGCCCATACATAAGGTAATAGTACATTTTACTCTATAACAAAACGCTTTAAGAGTTATCCAACTTTGTAGTGTGATTCACATGGATTTTATTGAGTGGAATATGTAACCCAAAAGATATATTATTTCTCATAACCCAGAGGTTTTTATTTTGTGGATTTCTATAGGAGTAAAAACAAGCGAGAAAACAATACAATAAAGGTGGATTAGAACTGGGCAGAAATGAGGAAATTGAAACAAATAAGGTAAAAGGTAACTTTAAGAGTATAATAAGTATAAGAGACAGACCACAGTCCAATATTATTATGGTTGATACATAAAATGTAATCAGAAAATAGTATTTAACACTCTTGTTTAAAATTAGAACCATTTCTTTTCCCTTTAACGATTTATGTACAAAATCTTGGCTTTGTACAGTAATAAACTAGAATATTCATTACCTACCTAAGAAAAAAGCTTGATGTGCCTTGAAATCAATGACTTCGTGTCTAGTGATTTTGATGAAAATATGTGTTGAAAGTCTTAGATCACTAAAGATGATGATTTGGGGCTTGGTTGCTCAACCTAGTAAAGTGTCTACTTGAACAGGGGAACTGGAAATATAGTCTGGGCTCATATTTTTAAAATTTTTTTTTTGAGTGGGCATGCCATAGACACTATACTTTGAGCTTCTTGAAAACAGGTACTGTTTGCTGCTGTATCTCTAACAATTAATACATAGAGAAAATGCAACATGTTTTTTAAAAGTAAAATATATAGCTAAAAGAATCTGTAGGACATATTTAAGAGAGTAGTATAATTCAATTTTAATTTTTTAATTTTTTTTTTTTTGAGATGGAGTCTTGCTGTCGCCCAGGCTGGAGTACAATGGTGCAAGGCTCACTGCAACCTCCGCCTCCCAGGTTCAAGAGATTCTCCTGCCTCAGCCTCCTGAGTGGCTGAGATTACACAGGCATGTGCCACCACACCCGGCTAATTTTTGTATTTTTAGTAGAGACGGGGTTTCACCATGTTGGCCAGGCTGGTCTTGAACTCCTGACCTCTGGTGATCCACCTGCCTTGGCCTCCCAAAGTGCTGGGATTACAGGTGTGAGCCACTGCACCCTGGCTCAATTTTAATTTTTTAAAGTTAATAGCACATTTGTTCAAGGGACCAGTTTCCCTTCAGTGTAGAGTGTGATCTGAAGATTTAGGATGGATGGATGATAGTGGGAAGTCTTCAAGAATTTAGATGTCTATGTTTAAGGTTTTAGCAAGGTGAAGACAGTGGGAAAACACAAGAGGGTGCAAATTCAGTATGTCTTTCACATACATTAAATTGAAGATGCATGAAGGAGAAGGAAAAGTAGAGAACATCCTTCAGATTTTTAATTTGTACAATTATGTGAGTGTGGTTAATGCCAAAATGATTAGTAACCAAATCAGGGAATCTAAGAGGTGAGGCAATTAATTTGGAGAGGGAGGACAAAAATATTACTATCAGCCATAGTATATTCTGAGTAGTTGGAGATGAACGGTAGCAGTTGGGAATATGAGTGAGGAAATTAGGAGCGAGATTAAGAAAAGGTGTTGATTTGGGAATTGACACTAGTCTTCATAGGACTACACCTCATGTGGCTCCTGAGCACTTGAAATAAAGCTAGTTCAAAGTAAAATGTGCTGTAAGGGGAATTTATACGCTGGATTTTGAAGGCTAATCTGAAAGAACACACAAGATGGCTCAATCATTTTTATATTGACTATACATTGAAATGAATGTGTTTTGTCTATCTTGAGCTAAATAAAATGTATTATTAATATGTTTCACTTTTTTCTTTTTCATATTTGTTTTTTAATGTGGTTACTAGAAAATTTAAATTACATACGTGATTCACATTATATTTTTATTGAAAAGCGCTGGGCTAATACATTGGCAGAAACAATAATGTATGCTTTTTCAATTCTACTGGATTTTTCCTTTTTTAGTTATTTTAAATATTATAGATTTTTTTTTATTATACTTTAGGTTTTAGGGTACATGTGCACAATGTGCAGGTTTGTTACATATGTATCCATGTGCCATGTTGTTTTGCTGCACCCATTAACTCGTCATTTAGCATTAGGTATATCTCCTAATGCTGTCCCTCCCCCCTCCCCCCACCCCACAAAGTCCCTGGAGTGTGATGTTCCCCTTCCTGTGTCCATGAGTTCTCACTGTTCAATTCCCACCTATGAGTGAGAACATGCGGTGTTTGGTTTTTTGTCCTTGCGATAGTTTACTGAGAATGATGTTTTCCAGTTTCATCCATGTCCCTACAAAGGACATGAACTCATCCTTTTTTATGGCTGCATAGTATTCCATGGTGTATATGTGCCACATTTTCTTAATCCAGTCTATCGTTGTTGGACATTTGGGTTGGTTCCAACTCTTTGCTATTGTGAATAACAGCAAAAGAAACTACCATCAGAGTGAACAGGCAACCTACAGACTGGGAGAAAATTTTTGCAACCTACTTATCTGACAAAGGGCTAATATCCAGAATCTACAATGAACTCAAACAAATTTACAAGAAAAAAACAAACGACCCCATCAAAAGGTGGGCGAAGGACATGAACAGACACTTCTCAAAAGAAGACATTTATGTAGCCAAAAAACACATGAAAAAATGCTCATCATCACTGGCCATCAGAGAAATGCAAATCAAAACCACAGTGAGATACCATCTCACACCAGTTAGAATGGCCATCATTAAAAAGTCAGGAAACAACAGGTGCTGGAGAGAATGTGGAGAAATAGGAACACTTTTACACTGTTGGTGGGACTGTAAACTAGTTCAACCATTGTGGAAGTCAGTGTGGCGACTCCTCAGGGATCTAGAACTAGAAATACCATTTGACCCAGCCATCCCGTTACTGGGTATATACCCAAAGGACAATAAATCATGCTGCTATAAAGACACATGCACACGTATGTTTATTGCAGCACTATTCACAATAGTAAATATTCTAGATATTATGTTTAAAAAACTGAAAGTACATTTTAGTTAACTGAATAACCACAAAAACATGATACACAATTCACTTTATAGAGTAACAATTGTGTGTTCTGTAACTTTGTAAGGGAGATATAAGTTCTGTGCTGTCCTGGATGTTCCAACAGTAAAAAGATAAGGCTCCATGCTATATTTACATCAAATGGAGGATGTGTGTGTGTGCATGTATACATGTGCTTGCATGTATGTGTTTGTGTGCACATAGACATGAAATCTGCTACCCTCTTCTCATACTTTCTATGTAAAATATTGATTTTTGATCCCCCAAGTTTGCATGTATTCTTTTTAAGAAAAATGAACCCAAGTTACTACAGCAAATTTTTCTTCTAGCTTTTAACCAATAGAATGAGGAAGTGATTGTTCAAAATATATTACAGGGGAAAATTGATCATTTAAAAATGTAAGAGTTAAATTATATAGCATCTATAGCAAATGACAGAATTGTAATTATTACTTAGTCTATTGGTTTAACTATCTCTTTTAATGTTAAATATATGATAAAGTATTCCAATATTTTTTCTCTTTCTTATCAGAGAAGATGTAGATGGAATGTTACAGCATGGGTAAAATTCATTTCATCTCATATAACTTCTTTACAATTTCACTCCAGGTGTCCTTGGCAAAAGCCATTGTTTCACTCTATTGCCAAAACTGCCTTATGTCAAATTATTTCTTGTTCTAATATGTTCTCACTAGCATATAGAATCTCATAGAAGAAAGATTGGAAAGCCACCTATAAGCTTCCTATAATATGATCTGTGGGACAGGAATCATTCTGATCAAATTTCTTTGTTTAAAAAGAAAATAGTTGTTCTTTTTATTCAACATGTAGATTTTCTGTATTGTTGACAAAATGAAGGGACAATTGTAAAATATACAACTAGCAAGAGATATCAAATGGTGACCCAACATTTTCAATAATAGGTTTGATTGTGATAGATTTAAACAAAACCCAACGCAAACCAAATTCATTAATTTTCTTGCCCTCTAGGATTTTAGTGTTGAACTGGTCATGTTAGCAAAGAATTCCCAAACCCGATCGCTAATGTGGCTATTCCTTTAAATATTAGTTATGCATCTACAATTAACATTATAGATTGTTGTAAAAAGAACAAATACTTGTTCATTTACTTTCAGTTTCAGCGAATTTGTTTTCCAGGGAGACATCAGCTATTGATTTTTGTTTATTTTTTAAATTTAAATGAGAGAAATCGGCTATGAACAGATTTACCATCAGCATATCACCCTTTTTTGGCCTGTTTCCTAAATTACAGAAGTTGGAAAAGTGGAAGGACAATACAGTGTTTATTTTTTGGGAAAAGAAGAAATAGTTATGGTTGTTCTATGACACAGATAAGTACCTATGGAATCCCATATTAAAAACACTAACTTAAGCAATAATTATTGATATATAATATTTTACATATTTATAGGGTATATGTCATATTTTGTTATATGCATAGAATGTTTAATGATCAATTCAGAATATCTGGGATATCCATCACCTTGAGTATTTATCATTTCTATGTGTCAGGAACATTTCAAGTTCTCTCTTCTAACTACTTTCTAAGTCTTTTGTTTTACCATATTCTCCTCTAGATTTCAGTTACCCTCTTATCTATTCTGCACTTTTGAAACAGGGAGCATAACAGTAATGAAGAGATAGAGTACTATTTTTCTGAAGTCTTTTTATATCCTTTAGTTTCTTAAATATGTGTATATAAACTAAAGTGATAAGAGGTACTTCTACTCTCAGATGTTGAATCAGTGGAAGGATCAGCAGTATAGTTTCATGGCAATGCTGGAAACAGCTTTGGAAAATTAAACTTTCAATCTTTTGATGCCTATGGTGTCTGAGCTAATTGTGGGTAAGAAATGCATTTCGAGATGTAATACACTTGTTCTACTGATGTAACTTAGACAAAATATTCCTCTCGATCCCTAAAAAAAGGGAAAATTCCATTCAGATGGCTCTCCACAATAGGATAATATAATCTTTTAGAAGGTTGCTGTTAGAGAAAATGTTATACAAGATCCTGTGGATTTGTGTTTGTAAAAATAAAAACAAACAAATGACTTCACAGTGTTGTCAACTCAAATTTGCAGCCATCATTATCCTTTTATGCTTCTTGAGATGGTACCTATAGGTCAGATACATTTCCAGGGCTTAAGGAGTCCATGGTAGATGCTGCTTAGGATCTTCAGCTTGGCACTTCCTTACTCTCTATTGCATGTTTTGAGTACCTGTCAGCTGAAGTCTGAATCACAATTCTTCTCCTCTTTATTCTCAGTCGTAGAGTGCATTTCTCTCCCTTCTATATCACACATGGAGTAGCAACTAACACAGCAGAAGTTACTTTGAGAAGACATGAGAGATGTCCTTTCAGGCAGGAATATATGTATTAGATAGATCATGTCAGTGGTGCCATAATCTCAGTCGTGGTAATTGTTAGAATAAGAACTCTTACAAGTTTCAGATAAAGATGGTTTACCCATGATTGCACTGTAAGTAGATATATTTTCTAGTAGATAGGATGGTAAAGTCATGTTATTGCTATGGTGTATTTGTATGGTAAATAACAGATGTATCATAAACCTCTCAACACTTAACAGGTTTACAATAACATTCTTGATACTCATTCACCAAGTGCATTCTTCCATTATTCCTATTTATCTCAGTACATGGTATTCAATTACTCATGTCAGAAACGTAGGGAAAATTGCTTTTACTTCTTTCGAGATCGAGTTCGTCAGCAAATCTTCTTGTTTCAATCTGTGAAATATATTTTCAACATAACCACTACCTACTAGTTCTACTGCTACCAACATCCTTGTCCAAGATCTCTTTTTTTTAACTTGATCTCTTGATATACTGTTCAGCCTTTACATTGAAAATCAAAGGTCAGTATTCAAGAATAAGATTAAGGCAGAAATAAACCTTCCTTTACAGGGACCGAAAGTCAGCTTTAAGTTATCTCAGGCTTGGTTTATATTAAGATGATCTAAGACTGTGAAGGTCCTTAGCCACCTGCTAGAAATAAAGATAAATCTGCTCTGGTTCATAGGAAAATAATTTCAGGTTTTAAATTATTTCTACTATTTTTCATAGATGATGATCAGCACCTAATCAAAAATGTTCAGGCAAATGAAAAAACAACTTGATAAAAATTATAAGAAAAAGGAACATAATAGAAAATGATTCACAGGAGATCCTGATAATGAGATTATCTGATAAAGATTTTAAACTAATTATGCCTAGTATGATCATGGAAATGAAAAAGTTTGAGAATTTTACATAGAACTGAAAATAAGTAAGAAACAAATTAAAACTCTCAAACTGAAAATTTCCTTAATCAAAATTAATTCAATAGTTGGGAATAACAGCAGAAGAGATACAGTTGAAAAGAGGATTGGAGAACTAGAAGACAGAACAGAAGAAAACAGTCACAAGGAAACAGAGACATATAAAAGATGGAAAGATAAAAAAAAGACAAGAAAGCATAAAAGACAGGATATACAGTAAAAATACATGCAATTGAAGTCTAAAAATAGAGGAATTGTTTTCAAAATAATAACTGGGGATTTTCTAAAGCTGAGGAAAGAAATAAAAAACAAATTCAAGAAGCACTGTGAACCCTACTGATCTAAGCTGGATCAATGCAAGGAAAATCACGAGTAGGCACACATAGAAAAACTATTGAAAAAAATGCAGAGACAAATATGACAAAAACATGCAGAGATGAAAAGACACATTAGTTTGAAAGGAGCCACAATCAGGAAACAGTCCATTTGCCAACATACAAAAAGGAAACTAAAATACAAAGAAATGCTGTCTTTAATGTGCTAGAAGATAATAATTGCAGGCATTAAATTCTATATGCAATGCATATGTCCTTAAAAAATAAAGGTAATATTAAAACCTTCTCAGATGAAGAAAACCTGGGCAAAATTGCCACAAAGATGCAATCAAAAGAGAATGCTTTAGGCACAAGGCAAATAATCTAAGATGAATATTTGGAGATACATGAGAAATCAAAGCCAAAAATAAGAAGTATTTGAGCAATAAAAATAAATATAATGGCATAAAATAATCGTAATGTCTTGTCAACTTTTCTAATAACAAAACATTTGATTCACTGGAGATATACAATAATATTAAAATAGCATTCAACTAAAAATGTGGACTCAAATTATATGTACAAAAAATGAACAGAACTACAGATGAAATAGGCATATGGGCAATTATAGAAAGAGGTTTTAATACCTTTCTCTCTCGAATTGACAGAATAATCTGAAAAATGTTAATATGACTATAGATTTAAATAACATAATTAACAAAGTTGACCTAAATGACATAGATAGAATATTGCATTAAAAAACTGAAGAACCCATATTTTTTCCAAGTGTACATAAAGCTTTTACAAATATTAACCATACCCTGCACTAAATAGTAAATCTTTACATATATCTAACAGTTTAAATTATACTTAATATGATCAATGATCATGGTGAAATTTAAAAATAAATAATAACTAGAAAATCCCTATGTTTCGAAATTTTAAATACTTCTATAGTGATAATTGGTTAAAAGAGAAAATAGAATGAAAATTTTAAACGGATTTTGAGTTATTTCATATAAAATATGAGAAGTAGCTAAAACCTTAAATTTATTAATTAGAAAGAAGAAAGGTTAAAAATCCATAATCTAAGCAGAACTATTGGGGAAACATTTAAGGTTTTTCCACCCGAGGTCAGGACCAAGGGAAGTATGACAGTTACCATCCATCTTTTCAACACTGTAGGGAAGTTTCAGAGAGTTTGAAAAGCAAGGAACAGCATTATAGGGTAAAGATTAGAAGCAAAGAAAGAAAACTCTCATTTTTAAATGACCTGAATGTTTATGCAAAAAATATTAAAATTTACAAATAAATTATTAAGATTAATAGGTGACTTTACCAAGGTTTCAATTAACAACTAGAAAATAACATTTAAAAACTTATACAATTTACAGGAGCATCAAAGTACACCAAAAATTTTTAGAATAAATCTAACAAAAATTTTGAAAGAGCTCTGCATAGATAGCTATAAAATATATTCAGAGAAAGTAAAAGAGACCTAAATAGATGGAGGTGTATGTTTATAGACTAGAAGACTTAGTGTTAAAAATAGGTAAATTCTCAAATAGATCCATAAATTCTATAAAATTCTGATAAAAATGACAGCTGGTTGTGTGTGTGTGTGTGTGTGTGTGCGCATGCATGCTCATGTATGTGTGTAAGATGATAATTTAGTTCTAAAGTTTGTATTGGAATGCAATGGCCAAGAATAGTAAAGACACATTCAGAAAAGAAAAGCAGTGTAAAAAAATGATACTCTACTAGACATCAAGACTTACTATAGGAGCTACAGGATTTATGGCACTAAACGTAAAGAAAAGATTGACAAATTTGACTGTGTTAAATTAAGATCTTTTGTTCATCACAAGGCACCAATAAGAGTGAAAATAAATGTTCAGAGTGGGAGAAAATATTTGTAGTACATGCAACTAAAAAGGGAAACTTGTACTTTTTAGTACATTAGAAGAATATATACAGAAATCCTCTTTAATTCAATAATAAACAATTCAGATCACTCAATAGAAAAAAAATGGGCAAAGACTTGAGATGAGTAGGCACTTTAATAAAGAGAAGATAACCAAATGGCCAGCAAACATGCAAAGTGGCCTGACTTGACAGATCATCAAGAAAATGCAAAAAATCACAATGAAATAACATTATAAAACACCAAGTAACTAATATTAAGAAAGATAATACTAAATACTACAAAGTAAGGAGCAATAGGATCTCCTATATGCTGGTGATGAGAATGCAGATGTAAATATAAATTGTATAATTACTTGAAAAATGGAAAATCATTTGAACATATGCTTAGCTTATGACCCAGCAATTCCACTTGTAGGCATATAATCAGGAGAAGGGCATGCATATGTGCATAAAGCCATACTAAGTGTATATAGCAGCACTATTCACAATCGGGAAAAGGAGAAATTCACTCCCAAATGCCAAATACATTGTAATTTATCCATATTATATAGCAACGGAAATAAATGAACACTAGATATATGCAATAATGTGGATGAATCTTATGAATATTATTGTGAGTTACACAAATGGACACAAAAGATTACATACTCTATGATTTCACTTGCACAAAGTTTACAAAAGGTAATATTATCTGTGACATTAAAGATCAGAAGAGCAATTTCTGGTGGTGATGAAGAGCAGAATCACGACAGAGATGTGTGAGGAGGGATTCTGTGATGCTGGTGACATTCTGATGTTCTGTGTCTTAACCTTTGTTAAGGAGTTGTCTGCTTTGGGAGAATTCACTGAGGTATACACTGGGGATTTGCTCAGATTTCTGTGTTATATTTCAATAGTTACAAAAGCAGCTTTGTTTGTACTGCTCCACTCTCCCAATGCACTACACTATCTCCCTCCTTAATGTCGCTGCAAAATGTTCGGAAAGAATAATCTAGACTTGATGTTTCTCTCTCTGTTTTAATCCCACTCATCCTCAGTCCATTACACTCTGGCTTCTGCCCTATAACTCTGAAAGTGCTGTCCCCAAAGTCACCAATGACCTCCTAATTGCCAATTGTCTATTTTCAGTCTTCATTCTACTTGACCTCTTCCTGCCACCTGACACTGCTGACCATCCCTCATTTGTAATCTTCTCTTCTCTTGACCTCTTCCTCATACTTCTCCTTCCTTTTGGAGTCTTTCAATTAAGTGTCCCTCCTTCCTTGCTTGGTCCTCAAATACCTTTGTTTTCTGGTTACACTCGATTATACTGCTCTAAAATCAGAATTACAATCTGGCTGGAGACAGGTTTACTTCAAAGAGATTTTTAAGCAAACTGTGAATAATATGCCATTGAATGGAAATAATCAGATTTCACACAGAAATTCAGGTTTCTGGCATCAAGAAATTAAAAGGTTTAGCAATTCTGAATCCATCTTATTGAGGACCCAACAATCTTCCAGACCCAAATACTAGGAGCTTTTTCATCAACCCAGAAGCCACCCTTACTTCGACATTTTTATAGCCTGCTTGGATCTCCTAAAGCACTTACTTTCTCACCACTGTTATACATGTGTCTTGAGAGCAGAGCTTTCCAAACAGTGCATAAGAACCACCTAGGGAACTTGTCCACGTGTTTCTGTCTCAGCCCCGTGACAGCAATATGATGGATATTGGGTAGGGTCCAGGAAAGGGCATTTAAAACAATCCAAGGTGAATTTGAAGCAGGTTGTCCACAGAAGACATTGGTGATGGTTAATACTGAGTATCAACTTGATTGGATTAAAGGATGCAAAGCATTGATCCTGGGTGTGTCTGTGAGGGTGTTGCCAAAGGAGATTAACATTTGAGTCAGTGGGCTAGGGACGGCCGACTCACCCTTAATCTGGTGGGCACAATGTAATCAGCTGTAAGTGAATATAAAGGTGGCAGAAAAACTTGAAAAGGCAAGATTGGCCTAGCCTCCCAGCCTACATCTTTCTCCTGTGCTGGATGCTTCCTGCTCTCCAACATCGGACTCCAAGTTCTTCAGTTTTGAGACTTGGACTGGCTCTCCTTGCTCCTCAAACTTGCAGACAGCCTATTGTGGGACCTTGTGATCATGTAAATTAATACTTATTAAACTCCTATATATATATATAAACTCCTATATATATATAAGAGTTTAATAAGTATATATATATCTCCTATTAGATTATATATTATACTTATATATAACTTATGTTTAATAATTATATATATCCTTATATTTAATAAGTATGTGTGTGTGTGTGTGTGTGTGTGTGTATATATATATATATCTCCTATAGATATATGTATATCTCCTATTAGTTCTGTCCTTCTAGGGAACCCTGAATAATACAACCTTATTTTATGGAGTTTAACGCCTATGTTTTAAACTTCAACTGTAGTTGTTAATCTCAGGTGTCTCAATGTCTTGTAGGAGATACAGATATATAAACAGGTAATTGTAATAAATATGTCCAATCACCACTCCCAGGCAGGCTGAGGCCTGGTGTTCTGATCTCTGTGAAAGTCCCAATTGGGGAGGGATATCAGCCTTTTGGATGTAGGGTCAAGGAACTGTCTTGTTGACAAAAAAAGATGTTCAATAGACAGAGTGGTACCAAGACAAAGGGACAGAGACTGAAGAAGCCAAGGACAGTGGGAAGTTTTGGAAGAGAAGTATGAGGACAGGGATGTGTGGTAGCTCTTTGAGGTACATGGAGGTAGCTGCCTTTGAAAGCTTTTGGCATTAGCAAAGAGGGAGTAAGTAAAAGTGCTATCTCTGTGTGGATAATAATATGACACATGTTATAATAGAGTAATACATGATGAACATAAAATGAGGTTCAATCAGCTTCAGAGTCTGAAAACAGTCTTACTTAATTCAGTGTACCACTTAGGTTGAAAACTATAATTTGCTTGTGTCATCAATCTGTGTGACAATGTTGTCCAGCAGCTGTATAGATATAGTGATGTATGGGTATAGTGATGTTTGCCTGAGGCCTAGCCCTGCATCCCTATTGGGATTCAACTCTAGGAATGGTCTGGATCAGTAGAGTAAAAAGAAAAGGGAATAAGAAAAGTAAGAGTAATGATGAGTGATTCTAAAGATAGACCATGGTTTAATTGCTCAACAGTGGAGCAAGAAGACTCTGATCAAATAGCAACGAAAAGGTCAAGGAACTGCTGGCCTTGAAGAACAGGTGGGTAGAGATGAGACAAACTGAGGACTAGAAGAAGGGAGATTATGGTAAAACACGGAGCTTTGGAAGATTGAGACCTCAAAGGCCAGTCCAAAAATATTTCAAATCTGTCCATGGGTGTATGTTGCTGAACTTGTGTAGAGTTAAAAGTAGTTAGAATTAAGACGACTAAGAAACTATAAAGGCAAAGAACATGGCCGGGCACAGTGGCTCATGCCTGTAACCCCAGCACTTTGGGAGGCTGAGGTGGGCAGATCACGAGGTCAGGAGATCGAGACCCTCCTGGGTAACACGGTGAAAACCCGTCTTTACTAAAAATACAAGATAATTATCCAGGCCTGGTGGTGGGCACCTGTAGTCCCAGCTAGTCGGAAGGCTGAGGCAGGAGAATGGCGTGAACCCGGGAGGTGGAGCTTGCAGTGAGCCGAGATCGCACCACTGCACTACAGCCTGGGTGACAGAGTGAGACTGTCTCAAAAAAAAAAAAAAAAATGTATGGGAAATGAACATATTTTCATATATAATTGTCAGAAACAAGAAGTTTTTGGTGCTAATTTTTTTAATTGCTTATCTCTGCTTTTGAATAAATGTACTTATAACCATGAGGTCTTTATCAATGTAATGAAAATATTCTGCATTGTCAAATGTTTAACCCTTGAGAAGACCATATTAAGCAAAAAATAGTTCAATCTAAATAAGTAAACAACAGCAATAATAACAACATATTATAAGGTGGCATTTCATAGATTTCAAGGCTTTTTTAGATACATCATATTGTTTGTTAAAAAAAACTCACGGGATACACTTGGAAGAAATTATCATTTCTTTTTAATAGACAAGTAATATCGAGAAGACTAGCCTAAGGTAACAAATTAAGAAGTGACAGAAACAGAACTAGAACTCATGCATGTCCATTTTATTTTAATATTGTAGATATCTTATAAACTGATGAAGTTATTGTGGAAGCACCAGTTGATACCTTTAATATTGTTACAGGGATTTTTGTTGTTGTTGTTTTCCAATTGTTATTTCTACTTAAAATCCATTTTCCTGTTAATGCTTGCTAGAAAATAAAGTCATTCAAAGTCATCAAATAATTGACTAAATTTGTTTAGTCATTAGAGGAAAAAAACCCAGAAAACCTAAGACTTTTATTTCTTAATATTGCATAGCTTATGTTTACAGGGTATGATTATTTAACAAAATTTATAGAAATCTTCATTCTTCACATCTTTTTGGATTTTTAGAAGAAATAACAGAAGGTACACATGGTGTGTGTGTGTGTGTGAATTCACATAGGTGTATGGAGCTCTAATTTTTATATAAAATGCAAATACTGAGAGCCACTTTTAAAATTGTTTGCCTGTATTCAATGGCTCTACATTTGTTTTTCTGTAGTTTAATACAAGAGGGCTCTTCGTTGACTGTTTGTAGAAAGAAGCTTTTATGTAGGGTTGCACATCTCAAGAATAAATCACAATGGCAGAAAAGTCACAATACCTGAGACCACTGTCTTTCCCTTTCTCTCAGTATCATGCAATTTCTTATCTTTATTTTCTATTAATATATTCCAGAGGAATAGAATGTAGGGGGAAGGAGGCAAAATCTCTATTCTGAAAATGGGATTTCACTGCTGTGCTCAGTACTTCTTGCCCTTATACCTGTAGTTATATCCAAGTGATGTAATATTTTTATAGCTACTGTATTCAACTTTCTCACCTACAGAATGGACCACATAAGAAAATGTATATGGAAGCATTTTGTAGAATGCAAAGCACTTTACAAATAGTATGTTTGATGTGGAAGCAAGTATATGGACTTAGAGTCAGTTTTATCATTTCCTTGCTGTGTTACCCTTGGAAAATTACTTACTCTCTCTGAATCTTAATTGCTCTTCTTCTGCAAAATGTAGATAATATATTATGTCAGACATTGCCCTAATTAACTTGAGTTCAAAAATCAGGCCGTGTATGGAATCTATATTTCCATTTATAAATGACAAATTTTAACCTAGAGAACGAAATACTTTACACAGTGTCTGAACTTCGTTACAGTCTGGAACACATTTTCCTTCACATAAAATTTTGCTCAAATTCTATGACCACTAGATTTTCTTTTTTAAGAGAAGGAGTCTCGCTTTGTCACTCAGGCTGGAGTGCAGTGGCAGGATCATAGCTCGCTTCAGCCTTGAACTACTGGGCTCAAGTGATCCTTCTGCTTCAGTTTCCTACGTAGCTGGGACTACAGGTGTGAACCATCATGCTTGGCTTAGATTTTTAAAAAATATGTACAACAATATGCAAATAATGTCCAATATCTGGCTGAATATGTACAAGGTATATAATGACATCCCTATCAGATTCCCCCTTTATATGAGTTGCTGGGTTTTGCCTTTACTTACAAGTCAGGTGTTTCTTCAAAGGCAACATATACTTCTTGGTAAACATATAAATACCATTAAGAGTTAGATACAAGGAGGTTGAGAAGCCAGAGTGTATTCAAACTTTGAGCAACATTTGACCTGCAGAAAACATATGACATTAAGTATGATCAGATATGACTGAAATAGATAACTCATTTATCAACATTGGTTTGCATAGTTCTTGGAAGGGCAGAAGAATCACTTTTTCTAGCTTACAAATAATTTTTATGTTCAATGGTAGTGACTTTACATTTCTAAGCCCATCATAGTTGTGTCAGTTACTCCTTAATATATGAGGTCTCCTTCTTCCAACCCATTCTTCACATTGCTGTCAGAATGATCTGTATCAAATGTATCTCCCTTTTTAAATCCTTCAATGGCTCTCTACTGCCCTCAGGATAAAATTCGTATTTCATATCAGGGCTTCTGTCTTCCTCTCTACTTCCATCTTCTCTCGGGATTCTGTAAATGTTCACTAGTCATAATTACATCCCAGGAACTTACCCACAGCTTTGTCCTTTTACCAATTCTCCTTCTCACCCTTCAAAATTCCTGAAAGTATTTCTCTGACCTTTTTCTGTTTTAGTTTCATTTCTTCACATTCTCATGATATCTTGTACTTATCTTGATCATGCAGTTTACCTTATTGCACCATATTTATTAGTTATTTCATTTCATAGAAAATCAATGTCATAAGTGCAGGAAGCTTTTCTTTTTTTAGATTCTTGATGTGAGAAACAATGTAGCAAGCACAGTAGGTGCTGGGTAAACATTTGCCAAATGAATGGAAAAACAAAAACAAAAACAAAAACAAAAAGGCAGCACCAAACACAGAAATTGGGAAATTTCTTAGAAAAGACAAATATGTGACCAGATTAAATTTATCAACCCCTAGCTAGTTGTTTGGAGATTTAAATAGTGAATACAGTATTCCCTTTGTAGAGAGGACTTGGAAAAATATCAGGAGAAAAATCAGTGAGAGTTCTCACACTGCCTCTATATCCAAGGTTAGAGAGGGGCTATGAGTTTTAGTCAAGGTTATATTTTTGTAGGAGAAAAAGATAACTCTGTAGTGTTGTCTGCCAGTATTTCCTTTCAGCAAAAGACACAGATCAAGTTTTCCTATTTCTTCCTCTTCCCCAGGGCGCTGGCTGGCCCACGCCTGAGATTGAACCACATACCAGGTGGCCCTGATGAAACCCATGAGGAGATAAGCACAGCTTTGCAGGGACATGTGATTCATTTTCTCAAACTTCACCCATTTGTACGTTGAGGATAATAGTACAGCTTGCCTCATAGAGATGTTGGGAGGATTAAGGGGCTCAGAGAGATAATAAACATAAAAGAGCATTGAGCAGCTGTTTCAGGATTCAGTCTGAAAGGCAGAGGGAGATGCTCTGTAAATGCTCCTCTCATTCGCCCAGCCTTCATCTCCAGCCCACACTCTGGACACGCAGATTCTAAAGGGCAAATGGAAAAAGTGGGGTGCAAGTACTGGGAGCTTTCTTCAGGCCTATACTATGATATCAAGATCAATTTTTGTAGGTTACCCATGTCGCCGGCCTTTTCTCAGCACCAACAGCACTAACCCCACAAACATGTGAGTCAGATAAAAAGCCCCTGATGCACCTCTGAAGAAATGTTTATTAGACTGGGGAAGCCATGATGACCCCCATAGCAAAGGACACGAAAGCTGCCTCACATTTGATGATCTGAGTTGGGATTATCCATTTTGTGGACTTTTAGAGGCATGTTTTAGAAATCAAAATGCCGTGTACAAAATAGACACTGGAAAAATAACCACTAAATCAATTTAAATAAAATTGAATAGAAGTCCTGTCTTTTCCTTCAAATATCCAGACTTCGTGGCTGTTTTTTTTTCAAACAATGTGGGTAGGTATATGTTTGGGGGCTGCTTGTTAATGTCCATACTATTAAATTGTGGTAATCAATGACAGCAAACAGAATGGACATTAATCTAAAAATCAGCAATGACGGCAAAGAAAATACGTATTGAAATTGTAAAAAGTGTTTTGGCAAAGCTGAAGTTTAACCATCTGCTAAGTCATTAGAAATGTTCTGTAGCTATGATAAATACGAAATACTTTTATCTGTATGTGAAAACTAATGGGTAGAACAAGAATTCAGATGAGATCTCAGGAAATTATAAGCATAATTCATGAAATAAGAAAGTTTAATTTTTTGATGACGATTTGTGTTTTTTCCTTTAAATAAATTTGTTAATTTACTCATACTTTTTCTGAAAATAGAAAAGATAGGGCCTGACACAACAACGGGACTCTTATGACCTACATTTTAGCTAGGGAAGCTTTCACTTTTTTGTGAACAAAAAAAAATTTTGTTCAATATTTCTGATCATATATTAGGATATCTAACATTTTCCCTTTGAGACACAAGTCTTACAAAACTCATATTTTAATTATTTAGATGCAAATTAAGTAAATTTTACAATATTTAAGTCCTATACTTGGGGTAGTGCATTTGTACTATGGCTAAGGATTTTCTCAATAAATCCTTATTCATACAACTGGTAGTCTTGGGGTTAGCAAAGCAGCTCACCTTATCTATGGATTAAGTGAAAATATATCAGTGTCATTTCAAAAGCTGAAAAACTAATAGTTAATTTGGATCCATTGAATTTCCTACTACAGTCTGATTTGTTCCATTCAGGATTCTGTAATCCTGGCTTGGAAAGTATTTAACTGTATTCTTATTTTACTGATTATCTTGCTTCAAGGGATTCTTAAAACACATTTAAATTTATGTGACTTTGTGAAGTTTTACACTTTTTTTCCCTTTTTCCAATACTGTAACATTGAGTCTCTTTACTTTTCATTTGTTTCCAATGGAATTACTTTACTATTTCTATAAATTAGTGTATCTTCCAATTTCATGTAACTTGTTTTGAAATTTCTAGTCATTTTGGACCCAGCAAGTGGCCCATTTCGAATAATTTTGATATCTTGATTTCAAAACAAAGTGACCCACACTCTGTACTTTCTAAGAACAAATGCATACTTTGTTTGCATAATTCTACCTTTGATTTACAATACTTTGTTTTTAGTAATTTAACTCCCTCTTTCTCTGCAATTCTGCATCGTCCAAAGGCTAAATGGATACAATTTTGTAGCAACTTCTCAAGTGTGTTTCTAATCAGAATGCCGCAGCACCTTTCCATTAGGCAGATGTTTCCAATGTTATATTTTTTACTGGAAAGCTCATTATTTTGCATTTACCTATAATGAACTATATTTGCCATGTATTAGCACAGACACTTAAGTGTTCTCAATCTTGATATTTCTCTTACAATATTTTTCTTTGCTTTTCTAGTCATTTAAAAATTATCTACAAACAAGCAGGGTAAAGGTGAGATGAATCCTGTCTGGTCTAGTTTATATGTTTTGCAAAGAAAGCTGAATTCTGAAGAAATGTAATAGAAGGAAAATAAATAATGATGGGGCTGAATCGATATCTTAGCTCTCTGGCTTTTCCACAGCACCACTGTTTTACTGCACATCAGGATAATAACAGCATTAAAGCAGAACGTATGAGAGGAGCTAACAGTTGTGTATAGTGACCTTCCCACTAAACATGTGACGATCCCCTATTGTCTCAAAACTACAGGGGAAATATGTTTATACATTTCGGTGAACTGACTCAAAAACTTCAATATGACTTTAAATTGTGTTAATAGGGTAACATGAAGGAGATTACTACATCAAATAACCAAACGAATCAAATCGAATAACATCTTGAAAAGTTAAGAAAAATTGAAGGAAAAGGTTATGGTAAGTTAGTGAGTTTTTAGTTGCAAGTTTTACTTTATTCCGATTAATTGGTAAATACATTTATAGAAATCTATCTAAGGGGTATTACAATCTTGGGGATTTGTAGTTATTGGATGCTATTATAGCCAGGGAATCCAGAGTGACCACCGCCTTCCATGTCAATAATCTTTCCTAGATGAATTACTACCACAAGCCACTCTAGTGGAATAAGTGTCAAAGTGAGTTTTTCAGCTAATATTTTAATAAAGAGTTTCCATTAAACTTGGATTAGAGAGTGTTTCTTGTGCCTAAAGATTTAAGTGGGGACTCCAAGTAAAGACATTCTCTTGACTCCATATTCTGAATTTTACAGCCAATCTCTGGAAGCAGAGAAAGAGTGAGGGGAAAAAAAGAAAGAGAAAAGCAAAATCTTTGTGTCTAATAACCCATCCACCTCCATGGAGTAGATGAGAAAGCTTCCCTGGTTGGCCCACTGCAGCTAGGTCCTTCTAAGTACCACTTACCACATGGAGGTAAGAAAATGGGAATTTTCAAGAGAGATAAGGAAAAGTGCGTAAAGCATATCTTTGGGTATTTTAAAGCATGGTGATTCCGTATGGCCCGTTGATGTTCTGGTAATCAAATAAAATATAAAACTCCATATTTTCCTCCCAGGAGAACACTAAGAAGATGGGCAGAAATCAAAGCTTTCTGGTGTGAGGTTGTGGTAGAGGATTCCTGGTTGATCAATATATAGAAGATGGAAATGGTTCCAGTTGTGGGAAGGAAGAAGTAAGGCAGTCAAAAGTCCTGAATTGTCTTGAATGATATGTAGGAGCTAGCCAGATAGTAAAAGTGGGGAGGGGACACTTCAGAGCAAAGGGACAGATTGTCAAAAATTATAGTTTTGTGTTGTTTTATTTTACTGTGGAACTATAAGCTGTTTTATTTGATTGGATCATATAGTAGAAAAATTATGTATCAACTCTTCACTGGGTTGTCCAAAAGGTATCCTCCTCTCAGACTTGTTTTAGAGCCTTTATGATTACAGAATATACCTCTCTTAAGATTCCTTGAGTGTTCAAAAACCTTACTCTGCCACTTTTGTGAGGCATACATTTTCATCCTTGGTGTAATTTTGGATAAAATATTGTTTTTTTTTCTGCCTTAGACCAAATATATATAAATAAGGAAAATACAATACTTTATTCATAGGCTTGTTGGAGCATATATGAGACTATGTCTGTAAAGTGTGCTCTATAACCTGGAAAAGGCAATACAAAAGTTACTTATTAAACTCATGAAATTTCTGCCATGTCTTATATTTCGTGCCATATAAAAATTTAAATCTTTAAAATATGATATTCAATAAATGTAAACCATTTATATCACTCACTATATACAACTATTTTTCATATGATTCAACTCAACAAAAGTGATTATCTTTAAGAAAAGCCTTAAAGCACAGATGCCAACTATATGGCATATGTGACTTAATTCCCCACTTGTGCTCTCAAAGACAACATCACTAATCGATAACAACACTTTTTTTCCTTGTCTGAATGGAGCCTCAAAATTCTTCTCAAAATCCTAAGTAGCCAAAACCAATAGGGAAGAGTTGGCTCTTGAAATCTATTATTATTTCCCTTAGCCAAATGAAATTTTGATGGGATTATAGCCAGAAGAAGGAAGAGGGTATTTGTCTTCCCTGCAAGCCATCATTGTAAACAACTCTTTTATTCAGTAAAGGAAAAAAGGTATTGTGAGGTGTTTTCTTAGCAATGCAACAAGATATACACTTTTTCAAAAATGGGTTTTTTAAAAATCTGATTATTGATTGGTTAATTTCCTTCAAAATCCAACATGGTTTCATATCAGTTGTGTTAGTTTTAAAGTGATGACTATGAAATGAATAGGTTTGTGCCAAATAATAAATATAAATTCTAGTAAAAATAGCCCTAAGCAGATCAGAGCAATTTTGTGAATGAAGTCTAAACTATAGGCAGATAGATTAACATGCTATAACCATGTACACACACACACACACACACACACACTACCGAGTCATTGTCAGATACTATTTTCATGCATCATTTTGATGCTGCTTAATGCAGGATATATTGAAAAGCTATTATTTCGTCTTTTCAAAAGTACCCAGTAAATAACATTGTGCCCAATTTCACTTTTTTAAGATAAAAAACTGAGGCCTTTAAGACATATAGTGGTTGTCTTTTGAGTGTGTAGCAATATAAACAAAAATCCTTCTTTAAACTGATAAGTACTTGTTAACTGATATACTCAGAAGAATGAGCAGTGCCAGGGAAATAAGACACAGCACAAGGAAGAAAGGTCTTTGCTTCCTGCAAAGGTTTTGCTATGGGGAGCTAACAATAAGGATAAGACTTAAATGGATATTTTTCCTCTTTCTAACTTGGAGCTTACCCTCCAGTGGACCAGCACAAATGTGCCCAGTGAGCCACAAGATACTCCGTCAGTCCCTCTGTCCACTGAGACCTGGGATTGTGGGATATTTTTTCTCTCTTCATCAGGAAGGTTCATCTCATTCTGCTCTGCCTCCTGAAGAATCGTTACTTTTGCTGATCCAGGTGACAGAATTATGGCACTAAGGTGTAAGGAAGTGGATTGTTTTAAGATCAACATAAAAAAAATTCTACTTACTGCCACCTTGTGTGTGAATGTAAGTTTGCCAAGAAGCTATATTTGTGTGACTGTGTGGGTGAAAAGGGCTGTTCTGTCTGCAATTTCAACCAATATATGATATAACACTGGATTCAGATACATTCTATAATGAAGGGCACATTTGAGATTTCTCTTCATCTGTGGCCCAATAAGTGGATACACTTGCTCCAGTGACCTAATTCTTTCGGTTTTATTCATTTAATATATGCAGTCCAGAGAGCTAGAGACCCAGCCCAGCAAGATGCCAGTTTTTCTTGGACTAGATGATAGGAGTAAGACAGAGGACTGATAACCCTGCACACTCAGACGTCCTGGGGGGAGATGTCAGATCAGATCAGATCGAAAAGGCAACCTGATAGAAATAGAAGAGAAAAATATTCTTATTCCAATCTCTGTCAAGCGTTCATCAGCTCTTTCAATTCTTTGTAGCCAGTACACTGATAAAAGTCACATGTAGCCATTTATTTCTTTAAAGTATATAAATAAAGAAAGAATGAGTAGGGTTGGGCTTTTGACAAAATTTTACAGAGACATTATTCCACAACTTGGGGATGTAAATTTAACCCTAATTAGTCATTTCTCCATGGTAACAAAAGAGAAAGTAGTAGGAACATTGTAAGTTAAACGTTTGAGCATCAGAATTGGACAGAGAGACTTAATCAAGTCCTATCTCTTCTACTCACTAGTTACGTAGTTCTAAATTCTTGGTCTAGCAAAAGTCACTAGCACTATTGGAAAAGAAAGTGAGACAATGCCTGCAATGTGTTATGTTTCTGTATGAATACATTTTCTGCAACTATCTTAGAAATAATACAGTTAGAAAATTTATCTTTTAAGCATTCAATCAACCAAACACAGCCTCAACACCCTTCCCCGCCCCCCCACACACACATATTGAGTGTCTACTATGACCCATGCACAGGAATATAAAAATTGAAAAAAAATTCTCACATTCTCAGACATCTAAACTTAAATGTCTTCACTTACTTATGAAGACTTTTATAATGCCAGCGGCTTGCCTTCAATGGATAAAGGGTAATGCATATAACAGTGGCACAAGGCGTTGACACTATGACAATTAGGCAACCTAGAGCTTCTCAACAAACAACCAGCAGACAGTCTAGTGTTCAAGGAGAAAGTAAGTTCTCTAGGTGTCGGCTTCTTGAGGCTGTTGCTCCAAAGGAGGTCATTGCCCAGAGTAATGAGAACAGTTGGGAATCTCTCCCATTCTCTATAGCCTGAAGGTCAACAGCCATCTGGTCTAACCCATGCTGGCTTTCCAATTGAGAGTGAAAACAGATTTTCTATCATGTCCAAGAACAAAGGGCATGGGTGAATCGTGGAAAATGTAGATGACACAGTTGGCTTCATCCATACAGAACGTGTATCTCAATTTTCTGAAAATTCATTCTTGGGCAAAATGTCCTATGATTAAAAGGCACAAGTATAAGGGACATCAGAAAGAAGGGAAAGATGAGCTATGCACTGGAATCCTCTTGGAATGATAAGGCGATTACAAAAATGAGAAGATCTTCATCGGGTAATAAATCAAAGTGCTATCTTCCAAACATAGAGAATAAATTCACCAGTCAATGAGTGTCCTACTCTTTGCAAATCATAAAACAGAAGTTATACACTTTAGTACTGTGTACTCTGAACCTTTTCTCTGCATTTTCCTAAAAGAAAGCTGACATTCTGATCAGGGCACTGACCAACAGATTAAAATCACTGACTATGAGTGTTCTTTTATTTTCTTGGCAGGCCACAAGCTGATCTAGCAGTAAACTGTCTTTTCCCCTTTCCCAGACACTGGTTAATAAATATCACCTGGTGATAAAACGGTCCAATTTTCTTATAACAAAAACTACAAACATGAGAAGAAAATGCTGAGCTTGGGTAGGATATCTTATCTCTGTTAAATATACAGACACATTACAAGGTCCTGTGCACTTGGTAAAATTTTAAAATAAATATCCAAGTGCCAAATATCTTGTTCTTTCCAATTTATTTGAGGGATATTAAATATGTTACAATTAATTTCATATTCTGTATTAAGACATTTCATTTATATGCTCAAAGCTACAGGGGTCTCCGTAACAGCCCTAAGTAATTCCATTTTGCAGTACAAGGGACATTGTTAATGTTCAAAGATTAGAAAATACACCCTCTTTGATCTTTGCTAGTTATTGAAAGACAGCATTCAGATACCAGGAATGTATTTTTCTTCAAATAGTTGATTTCTCCTACAGGAAGATGTGATTAAATAGAATGCTCCAGACTTAATAAGGCAACAAAAGAACTGGCAATTTCTTTTCAGCTTTCTTGATTCTAGCATCTCAAAGCTGTTTGCCTTGGGATTTAGAAATTGAGAGAACAAGCTGCTGACCCTAGAACTGAACAGCCACATTAGTTATTTTGGTGATGCCAGTGTTGAAATGGAACATGTGCCAGAGGCAGGCACACTTTGCAGAGTGGGCATTTTGTACAGTTTATTTTAATTGATGGTTCAGCATATTGGTTGGGCATCTGTACGGGTGCTTTAAAAATGAAAGAAATTATTGGTTGCTTTCAAGTAATGAGACTGGAGATTTAGAAAGGAATCTGCCTTTCTCTTATACTTCCAGCATATTTTTGAGAGTCTTTCAGTGTTTGTAACCTTTCTCTGTAACCCCTGATTCATTTAATCATTCATTCTGCAAATATTTATTAATAGTCTGCTTTTGCCAGATGTTGTGGTAGGCACTAGAGTTTTGCTTATATCCATGACCTCTTTTAATGGAGATTATAGTTCATTGGTAAGGATTTATTGCTAGGGATTTGGAGCCCTAAGCAAAAGTCTTCACAAGCCTTATCTATTATTCCCTTTAAAATAAGCTTTTGCAAATTTCAAAACATCTTCCTATGTGTGCCTGTGAATAAAGGAATAGCAGACAG
This sequence comes from Hylobates moloch, assembly GCF_009828535.3. Lineage (NCBI taxonomy): Eukaryota > Metazoa > Chordata > Mammalia > Primates > Hylobatidae > Hylobates > Hylobates moloch. Next base: position 36,520,916 of record NW_026652284.1, on the reverse strand, counting down.
CTGAGGCCAGGCTCTCTCTCACGAGCTCTGTCATGTTTTTCTAGATCATTGCTGCAGTCTCAGTCTGCTCTACAGGAATAGAACATCTCAGGACACAGCAGGAAGCTGGCCATCTGCAATTCAAGGAGAGAAGCCTCGGGAGAAAATAAACCTGCCGGCACTTTGATCTTGGACTTTTAGCCTCCAGAGCTGTGAGAAAATAAATGTTTGTTGTTTAAGCCACCCAGTCTGTGGTATTTTGTTATGGCAAACCTAGCAGACTAATACAGAGAAGGATGAAAAATGGCGAACATTTTTTTGGGGGCCTATTACAACAGATGATAACTCATGCCCTCTAGTAGGGAAATAAATACTACATGTAATGAAGATAGCAAATTATACAATATATGAGAAGGTAATAAATGCTATGGAAGAAACTCGAAGGTTATCTAGAACTAGGAGATCAGCAGTGCTGGGGACAGAGGGGTACAGGTTTCGGTACCAAACAGGAAGAGCAGGGAGGCATCATTAAGAAGGTACCAACTGTGCACTCAGAAGAGAGGAGGGAGCTGGTTATGAGGTCATCTGGGGGAGAGCACTACAGGCAGAGACAGGAAGAGTATAAAGGCTCTGAGGTGGAACCTGAGGGTTGGAGGCACAGCAGGAAGCCAAGATAGCTGGCATGCACCGTAAGAATGGTAGAAAGGAGTCTGAGGCAAGATACAGGCCAGCCTGCGTGGGGCCTTGTAGACCAAGTAAATACCTCGGATGTTGCAGGGACTTTTATGCCTTGCACGTTCTCCTTTCTCAAAATGTTCTAAAAATTCCCAGTTTCTGAAAACCAGCTACTGATCTGGTCTAATTTTCTCTTTTTATCATAGGGTAAAAGATACTTGAATAATATTCCACATATCACTCAGATTCTACTCTTGATTCTGAAGTTTTTGTTTGTTTGCTTTTTACTAACATCATCTTCTCCCTCAACTACCTAATCTTTGCCTTTCCTAAATTGGGAAAATTAATATGACATAAGTTTCTTCATCAGATATATCCTCAAAATGATGGTTAACTGAGCCAAGGTCATATTGGAAAAGGGTTTGAAATGAGAACACATGGACACAGCGAGGGGAACAACACACACTGGGACCTGTTGCAGGGTGGGGGGCGAGGGGAGGGAACTTAGAGGACGGGTCAGTAGGTGCAGCAAACCACCATCCACACATATACCTAAGTAACAAACCTGCACATTCTGTATGTAAAGTAAAATAAAAAAACACTTCCATATATTACTTTAAAAATGTTTTTTAAAAAAAGAGAGAAAAAGGGTTCGAGACATGGGACCATTGCTTAAGGAAGGGTGCACAATGGGGTTATAAGTCAACACTCTCAGGTTGATGTGTTCTGTGGGAGAGGGGCTCTGCAGAGGGATCTCGCAGGCTGAAGGAGATCCATGGTATTGTTCAGGAGATAAATGAGGGATAGAGTGACCTGAAGGAGAGAAAGAGAAGCCACAGAGGGAACACATGTAAAGACAACAACGTTTAAGTTTAGTGTTTGTTCTATGAACAACAGACACACCCAAAAATGTTATCTCAGTATATACATTGTGGTAGTATCTTACTGTTTATTTGTATAATACCAAAAATCTATGTGGATTATAATTCTTAATAATGAATTTCACCATTGTGGGAAATGAGAAATAAATATAAAAAGTAAAAATGCCTTAAATCAAGTGATTACTTTCATTTCCAATTATGTATCCTCACACTGAAACTCTGGGTTAGGTGTCACAGACCTTGTTCTGCAGAAGCAAGTGTATATGAACAAGGTTATTGATTTAATCTCGCATAGACACAGGAATTGATTCAATCTGAAAACAAAAACTGGAGCGTGCGCGTGTGCGTGTGTGTAAAATTTCTTCATGAAAATGAAAGACTATGCCATCTTCAAGTTGGACAATACCTAAGGGTCTTCAACTCTAACCTCTTTATTGTGTCAATATGAAACACAGAGGTAGGGTAGGAGAGTGGCTTATCCTTGGGAGTCCCAAGAGTCAGGTCTCATGACCTCATCCAACGCTGTTTTGAAGGTATGGTGGTTTTACAGCTAGAGAGCCTGGGTTCAAATATCAGCACCACTACTTACTTACTGTGACCGTGGGTAAGCTACCATATCTCTCTATGTGTTAGATTTCTCATCTGTAAAATACAAATAACAATAATACCTATTTGTGGTTGATTGTCTAATGAGCACAAAGTCTGCCACGCCACTATATACTCATCTGTGTAATGTGACTTTGCTAATCCTCTTGACCAAGGGGGTAATCTCTTTGAATCTGGGCTAACCCTGTGACTTGTTTTGACAAATAAAATGCACTGTAAATGATGTTATGTGAATGACCTGGCAGATTCTGCTTTTGCTTTAAAAGCACCATATTGTGAAGAAGCCCAAGATTATTGAAAGAGAAGCCAGATATCAGATATATGAGTTAAGCATCTTAGACCTCCCAGCTCAGTGAATCCTCCAGAGGAATGCAGTTACACTAGTGATCCTAGGAGAAATCAGGGAGAAACGACCAAGCAAGCCCAAAATCGCAATTAATAATAAATAATTGTTGCTTTAAGTCTTTTGGTTTGAGATTTTAGTTAAAGGGTTTTTTAATCTAGCACTCTCATAAGATTGTTTCGATAATTAAGTGAACTAACACTTTGTAAAGTTCTTTGAATGGAGTGCCTGGTGTGTAGTAATTGTTCAGTAAACTCTAATGACTATATCTTTAATTATATTGGTTTTTATAGGCCTGGAAAGTTAATTAACGGTTGATGAGCAACTGGCTAGTAACCAGGCCTTTTGGCTTTTCACCTACTGCTTATTCTACCTGAATGAGCTTTTGTTGACTGATATTTATATGTATGAATTTGGTATACATTCAAACTGAGTGTTTTTCATCTATATGCTTATAGATTTATACATAGATTTTTATTTGAACTGTGCACACAACTATTCAAATATGGATTTTGAGATCATCCCCAGTTAAATCATGTCTTCCAGATTATAAATCATACTTTATTAATGTTTCCTATTGATTTTTCATATAACTTTTTATATCCCTTCAAGGGACATCTATAACTAAGTACTGAGGTAAGACTATCAAGGGAGAAGTTGATTTCTCTTGCCACTCACTTTACTTTGCATCAAGTTGAACTCTCATATAATGTCTTATAGAAGATTAAAAATTAACGGTGTCTCATGAAAATGTTGACTAGAAACATTTTCCTATTATAAATCAATGATTGTCAGTGCATAAGTTTCATCAACTAATTTTTATTTGAATCACTAATTCTCTTTACTGTTATTGTGAGCTAAGATTGTATGTATTTTGTTAATATTCAGAAACTGTATTTTGTTGATATTCAGAAAGCACTGTTAAACTTGTTTAAATAAGGAGAATTTAGAAATTAAAGAAGAGGTGATTTTCACAGTGTTACACGCATTCATCAGGTATTTACTGAGCACCCTGTTTCAAACAAAAGAGACATGGCGGTGAAATAGACATATAAGCTTCTGTTCTCATAGAACTTACATGTGGAAGAGACAGATAATAACTGAGCAAAGAAGCGAGCGGATTAATAAGGAGGACAACTTCAGGCGGCATGTGTGATGAAATCCTACAGAGCAACAGGAAATATTTATGAGGAAGTGCTAATAACACTTGCTGCTGAATTGGGTGTAGGTGTGGCAGGAATGAAGAACTACTGTTTTTGACTTTGCTTGTAGATGGATGGTGACGCTATGCACTCATATAGGGAACCCCTATTTACTGACATAGGGAGCAGGCTCAGAAAAGAAGGTAAATCAAGTATCCTAGTCTGGGCCCGTTGAATTTTAGACACTTTTGAGGTTATCCATGGGAGTTAGATTGATCACCTTGTCACTCAGGGGAGGGTCTTGGCTGGACATCCATATTTGTGAGTCAAGGGGCAGTAGATGAAGGCACAAAAATACCTGCCTGGGAGGTATAGTCACCTTACTGTCTTGAGCAGTTTGAGGGAATCCCAACATTAAGACTTTAAGACCAGCCTGACCAACATGGTGAAACCCCGTCTCTACTAAAAATACAAAAATTAGCCGGGTGTGGTGGCGCACGCCTGTAATCCCAGCTACTCAGGCGGCTAAAGCAGGAGAATTGCTTGAATCCAAGAGGTAGAGGTTGCAGTGAGTCGAGATTGAGCCACGACATTCCAGCCTGGGTGACAGAGTGAGACTCTATCTAAAACAAACAAACAAACAAACAAACAAACAAACAGAAAACCAAACCAAAAAAAAAACTTTAAAACATCGGGGCATGAGAAAATTCTAACTTCCCTCAGGAACAGAATCAAATATCCTCCTACTGCCTCATTTCCTATTGCTTAGCCTCACTGTAATCCTCAACAGAAACAGCCTCTTCCCTTGCAGTGGCCCACCCTTGATGCCTGGCAGTGTCCCACACCTTTCCTAGCCACCTGACTACTACTGCACTCTTATACAAAAATAACTATATAAATCTATGGAATATTGTGATGCCCCAAACTCAAGCCACTATTACATTTGTATCATCTGGCTCCATTTTTGAGCTCTTATGCTCCCTCAAATCTTTCCAACATGTGTTGGTTGTCCCAGATTCTGTTCTTATGTGGGCTGGCAAAGGAATAGTGAGCAGCATAAAAAAGAGTTTGGTTTTCTTCCCTCTATAATAAGAACAAAGAAACTGGGAGTGGTCAGATAGTGTAAAACTAGCTCAATGGCTTCATGTAATTATTGAACGTCCTGTCCTCAGCAAGCAGGAGTCAGGACTCAGAGCTGGGTTCCTGGGGCTAGGCCTGGGAGCAAGGTGTGTCAAATGACATAGGGTAGTCCCACGTCAATGGAGTTGAGGTCAGAAGCTGAACAGAGAGCCAGGAGAAAGGTTTTGAAATAATCATTTTGATATAACCTCTTTGGTACCGTTGGTATATTGTGGTCCCGAAAAAAAGGTCATCTAAACAAATATTTACCAAGCAATAATTACTCCATCCCCTAATTCTTACTTCATTCCTCACATGCAGAGCCACAAAATGTCCATAGCATCAAAAAATCTCCCGAAAATATTACATAACAGATCTAAGAGATAACTTCAAGAGGGAATTAGCATTAAACCTGATAGCATAGGGAAAGCCCCAATGTGAGAGAGTGAATTAGACGGTCCAAGACAAGGCACATGGAATTAGGTTGGAAACTGGAGCACCAGAGCAGAGACAAGTGTTCTGAATTAGGAGGTGCTGGGTGCGATATGGAGTTGGAGGGATTATCTGAGCCTCAGGGAAGAGTCATGCTATCTTTTGCCTAGCACCCATGGCCTTGCGTGGCTGTGGAGTAATTGGTAAGCCCTCAGCTCAGTCAGGACCCAGAATCACTCTGGTTTTCTTACCTCATGCTGCTTTATCCCTTCTCTTGTCTTTTGATCCCATTTGAGCTCCTGACCAACTGGAAGAAAGTTCCTACCACAGAAACAAAGGCAGCCAAGAACACAAAGTCCCGACCTAGGTCTTGGAAGTACTAAATTTCATCACGGAAACCACAGCCTCAAGGACAGAGGACTTATCCAGAGTCATCAAATCTATCAGTCTTTTTCCAAATTCTGTAGATTTACAAGAAGAGGTAATATAGTTATTTAAAAGTAAAGTATTTTAAAGGACTTGAGGTTATAGGTAATATCAGTTCATTCCTATGAATGTAGTGACTTCCAAGCAGGCCAAAGAGATGGTATTAGAAAATAGAATTTAGCTTTTTGGACTATAGGTGGTGAGCCTGAAACCTGGGTTCTCAGTAAGGAACTGGCAGTGTTTAATGATAATCAGGAAGAATGCATTTGGCAGGAGATTTTCTTACATTAGCAGAAGTCTCAAACGAGGGAGAAAAAGGCCCAGATAAGATTCTTACAATGATTTCTATGGAGGGAGATAAGTGTAACATAGAAAAATACTAGTAAGAAGAAATGCCCATTATATCTAAGGAGTAAACAAAAAGAAAGAATATTGGAAACAGCACAAGCTATATCAGTCACACCAAACTAATCACATTTTCTTTCTTTGTATATACACATCAAACAGCAAATGAGAATGAGAGTATTCCTTAGTTGCAAGAAGCATTTATACAACTCTTTCATAGTTTCCCTTTATGGGTGAAGTGTAGAAATGAGATCTGATAGTGTAGCTAGGTGGATTCACACCAGAGAGTGTATATTTCTGTTCCTCCAAAGGAAGTCTCTGGAAGCGGCCCAGAGATCATTTCTTCATCAGGGCCTCTATAAAATTTTACTGAGGAGTTATATTGAGTCATAAATCATATCCCATCTAACTTTGTGACTGACTCAAAATCCAAAATTAACAGCAAATACTAAAATAATAGAACTAAGATTGAAAATGATACGAACAGGCTAAAAGAAAGGCTTAAAACCTCTGAGATAAATTGTAGCAGTGATAAACATAATGGTCTGCAGTTAGCTTCAGAAAGTCAGCTGGCTTAGTGCAGAATGGGAAGGCCAGAAGTCAAGCAGTAAAAAGATCTAGGAGGGTTAAGGTAACTACAAGTTCAATGTGAGCTGACAGCATGACCTGGCTGTGAAAATAAGACCACCTGATCTTAGATTGTACCAATAAAAGCATCATGTGGTAAGAAAGGAAAACGGAGTCCCGTGTACTCTTGTTTGTGTAAATTATAACCATATCTGGCGTACAGTATTGAGTCTGGATGCCAAATAGGTTTAACTATGTCAACCAAGCTGATAAGGTTCTAGAAGTCTTATCATGAGAGGAACGAATGAGGCAAAGGAGAATGTTTTGCTCAAAAGTAAGAGAACAATTGTGTTCAAACATATTTGAGGACTTTCAGGCTTCATGGAAAAGAAAATCAATCTATTCTCTTTGGCTTCAGAGCACAATACAGTAGAATTTTTTAAAAGGCAAATGTAACGTTGGTTAAAAGGAGAGCTTTCTAATAATTTCAGCTGTCCCATGATGCTGTAGGCTGGCTCATATGCTAGCGAGATTCCCATGCCTGGAGTTCTAAGTTTAGGTTGAATTACCCCCATCCAATGCTGCTATAGGAAATTCCACCTTGTGAAAGATTAGACCGGAAATTCTCAAATCTTCCCTCCATCTCTGAGAGTCCATAATTCTGTTTCTTATCCCCATTGTAGAGCTGCCACTTTTAGTTAAAATGTAGGTGTGTTCCTATTTTAAAAAGTGTGTGTATATGTATGTATGTACGTGTGCAAGTATATGTCCAAGTGTGAATGTGCTTGTATGTGTGCAAATGCCCACACAGCCATGCACATACCTGCTTGAGCCAGTGCCACACCATGGAGATGGAACACAGATGGAAAGAATACGGCATTCCACCCCCTTTACTTCTGTGATCCACGGCACCTCCTCTCTATAGTTTTGTGTCTAAAGTCACTCCCTTGGGTGCAGTGGGATCCATTCTTATCACCTGGTCTATGTTCGGCTGAAACTGAGCTTAATGAACAGGGGACACATAAGCACAACGGGAGAGTTTTAGAGCTGGCAAAAATGAACTAAAACCTAAGCTAAACCCTGGCATCTAAATTTCTTCTCTGAAATTTTTTGGTCAATAACATTTTTATAAGAACCAAAAAAGGCATTCTTTCAAAATACAAAACTGCTGGAAATAGGCATGTTCTGAGCTGGGGAATCCTGGACGTTGCTGCATTTTAAGCCAAGCAATTTCACTGTGTCTTCTGGAAAAACGAATACTTTTTATTTTCTTCATAAAGCTGTAAAATATTTTCACAGAATGCAGCTCAAAAAGAAAGGATATTTCTAACATTTCTCATTTCTATAGAATGTCCATGAGGTTTTTATCTTTTCTGATTTTGTCAGAGGTAAGGATTTTTTTTCATATAGCTGCAATTTCAACCTTTTGAACATTAAGCAGATATAAATTATCTACAAGGCTAAAAAGTCTTTGATTAACAAGCTAGGGAATTGCAGGTATTAAAATTGCCCCCCAGAGGGAGCCCATATCGTTCCATGAATGCATTAGACATCTACTTTGAATTACAAAGAAAAATTAATTAAAAAGTATATGTTTATAAGTAATGTGCATTCCCCTGAGTTCATTCTAAAAGCCACATATATGCGGAATCTAATAAAAATTAAATTACGTTAGCTGCATATTTTACTTCAGCAACATGAGGAAAAAGATACAAGCAGGTGCAACCTAATGTTTCGTTCAAGAGAGCTTCCTCAATGCCCCAACAGATCTGAATGGATTTTAATACTTGACACCCACCAGAGAATTCTGTGTGAGGTGGAAACAAGGACTGCAGCTACCTTACGAAGGGTGATTCATTGTCCCTGTGAACAGCTCTGCTTCCAACCCAACTATCTGCCATACACTGAATTATTATGACCATGTCCATACTGGTTCTGCAGAGTTGGTGGACAGAAAGATTTAGCAGGCTTGATTTATAAAGTGTCCTCTACGATGGGAAATAGCAGGCAGCCCTGCTGATTGTTGGCCATTTTAACAAGTCCAACCTCAGGCAAAGAATTTCCTTTACATCTCGTCTGCCAGACAGTGTGGCCTTAGCATCTTTAGGTGCATATGGGTCTAGAAGCAATAAAAGTGTTATGACATCCAACACTTTCCCATATTTTGTTTATTCCGTAGATATCTCATTTCGTTAGCTTTTTGTGTCTTTTTTTCCTCCCTGTGCTTTTTCTCTTTCAGTTACCATGGAAACAATTTCCCTGGTAGGGGAGGAGCCTAATGGCATCCAGGAGTGTGAAGTAAAGTCAATTTATATCATGGTTTGTGAAATATTGGGAGTTTGTAACGGTTGTTATCACCACATATGGTAAATCAATCTCTCTCTAGAGCAAATTTCTAAATATTGATATAAGTATGGGAGTGATGGAATTATATAGAATCATGCATCTCAGCAACTTGCATGGCAACCTTGAAGATGTACATGTCTATTTTGTTTTGCTTATATAAATAAAAAAATAGAAAATAGATAAATGGTATTATTTATATTTTTAATATATTTTAAATTCTCCAAAGGCATCCATTGGCCCCTAACAAAATGTATATGGTTGTTTTAATTATATGAATTAAAGAAGTCCTGTCTAATCACTTAAAAAGTTTGTACGTGTGTGTAAATGTGTAATTTTTTACATATAGCTTATATATAGCATAGTAGCTATGCCATCTTCACTCTCACCACTATCATTCTCACTTTAAATCAACTGGTATTTGGATAACCATGTTAATTCAGAAAATGCAGGCTTTAAAACTTTGTCAAAACATGAGCATTTCACATAAGCAAGTAAGGTGATTACATTTTCAGGTTTTAAAATAGCCTGGTTTGTCCCCCTTGTCTAACCAAAATTTGTTTATTTGGTTTTGCTTGTAGCTTGTTCTGCTTTCTGTTTTCTCTGAAAGAGCCGTGAATGATGAGACGACAAAATATTGGATTATTTGTGCTCTTGAAACAGATGCCACCTGAGTTGTGACAGGTATTTTAAGTATAATCTTCTGCATTCACTTAACACTCTCATTTGAAAATTTTCAAACCTTGGGCATATTCTTGTTCATTTACCACTGAAATGAGTCACCTCTTGGGTGTGAAGAGAAAGCTAGGAATAAAATGGGAACGAGGAATGCAGGTGTAAGGGAACAGTAACAAAGAGAAATCAGAAGTATCTTGCAAAGTTTGACTGGCTCCAAATGCAGATGTAGAACAACCAGGGAGAGTGGGATAGTTTGATTTTTTTTTCCTGAAAGAGCACCCTACATTAACGTCAATAAACATAGAAATTATGGCTTTAGCTGACATTTTAGCAGCAAGCATTCTTCTTAAAATATTTCTGCTTGGTACTCTACTCACATGTTTCCCTGTTGTGGAACATGGTCAGAGGCTGGCTGCATCTTTGAAATGTTGTGTAATCTCATTCTCTTTTTGGATTTGGGAAAGTACTTAATATTTTAGTATCTTTTAAGATAAAAATTCTTTAGTTTGAAAAGGGTAGCTGGGGAAAAAATTTAAAGTAAACCTTCCCAAATATGGTTTGAAATTTTTACAAATATAATTTTAAAAACTAGAAAATGAAATTCTATGCATTTAAAGACAAGAAGGGGAAGACTGGAGGGAGGGGATGGAAGAAAGTCCAGGGTGATTGTTTGACTTATTTGAAAAAGTGCCTCTGATTTCAGGAGAAATCAGGAGTCACAACTCTCAATATCATGGTATTTCTTCTTTCTCCTGCCCCAAGAAATGCTGTTTAAAGAGGAACCACCATTTCTTCCTTGCTTTGTTTATATCATAAGAGTTGGTTTTCCAATTGCCTCTAAAGAGTAAATTCAGTGATAGGTTTGTTCCAATGTTATGGAATCTGACACACCCAGAGAGCAGGTTCAGAACAGTGCCAGCATCCTGTACAGGTTGGAGAAGTGAGCCCTCACCCAGAGAAGGCCTGAGGCTGGTGCACAGAGCATGAGGCACACTAGCCAGGCTGAGTGGGGAGAATAGTCTTTGCTTCTGAGATCAGTTATTATGCAAGAAGGGCTTGATAATCCAATTCTCCTTCCAGAGAAACATGTTTCAGCACAGCCGAGTTGTGCAGAGTGAGCATTTTCCCAGAGCAGACAGATGATGTCCAGTCTTGTCTTTGATAGATTTTACAACACATAGTATAAAAATAAAGAACTTATTTGCTACACCTCTCAGCTTCACTGTCTGCCCATCTTCACTATTGGATAAATCTAGTGGGTTTTTTTTTTTCACACATGCTCTTTATTCTCATTTTTAATTATTTATAAGCCTGGAACTGTGTCTGAAACAAGGCAAGGCTGTGGCTGGGCCATTCATCTACTCTGGAGGTAAATTATGGCAGGAAGAGGTGTGTCTTCCTTGGCTTTTCTCTCTGATAGAACATAGGCCAGCAATGGTATTCATTCAGATCTCTCCAGTGAGAACCAATGTTGGTATCAGCATATATCAGAGAACAGATGCTATTGCTCAGTGTATTTTTACTGTTTTAAACAAGGCCAATGAAATCAGCATATTTATCATCATCTCAGCACCATAGTGTAGGCAATACACATCAGGCAGGAGATAAGGATGTTAATTTAGGGAATATCTGAATTCATGACTCAAGGTTAATGAAAGAGAGAATATTGGTTTTGCTTTTTTTTTCCCTTTTTAAAATGAGAAACTTGCACTTTTTAACAATACAGCATTTAATAAGTAAAATTAGAAAGAGTCCAAAATTCTCTCTCTGTGTTTGTCAATTGTTTGTTTGGCTTTGGTTTTAAATCGATATGGATCATGAATGAATTGAGAAAAAGGAAATATTCAGGAGCTTGAATATGGTGTAGAGCATAGTTCATTGTCTTCTTCAAAAATGCTTCTGACCACAAACATGGGTAGATTCATGCACAGCAAGCTGGAAGGAGATACCTCACTTTCTAATTTTTGGTTACTGTGCCTTGGTGATCTACACCTAATTCATGTTAGCTTCATTTCTATGCCTCCTGTTTAAAAGATTTGCAATTTCTTCTGAACCTATGGATTATATTGAAGGAAATTAAACAAAAATAAAGATTTGCAATTTTCCTCAGAACATCCAGCTCCACTTATGAGTTGGAGCAATGGAGACCCTTTCTTCTCCTCGTGGCAAGAGAGACATAGTGGACAGATTTAGGTAGTAAGAGAAAGGGCATTCTGATGCCCAGGAAATCGGTGAAAGGATGAAGACAGAGAAGGGATTAAAGTGGTAGGTATAAAGAAATGAGTTGGAATTACAAAAAGGAAGACATCATAAAGACAGAAACAGGCAAGTCTGGGATGCACAGGATGAGAGGCCTTATGGGCAGACGTGTGAGCGTCATGCCATGAACACCGCCAGGGTGTCCAGAGCTGCTCTAGATGGCTGTTTGCTGCATGATGCAGGGGCAAGCCCAGGATGGAATTGGCAAGCTAAGAAGACCAAGCAGCATCTGAATTCTTATAATTCGGTTAGGTCTGATTTTCTTTCTAATTCAACTCTTTTATATTGAGTTAATTTTAAATTCACCTACAATTATATGAAAGAATACAGAGAGAGTTTATAATATATTCTTTATCCAGGTTCTCCTAGTGATAACATTACGCAAAGCTGCAGTACAGTATCCCAATCGAGACATCATTATTGAAATGGTTAATGTGCAGAATCTTTTCATCACCATCAGATCCTTCAGGTGGCCGTTGTCTACTCACATCTGTTTTCTTTCCTCCCCATCCTTTCCTTACCATTGGTAACCAGTATTCTTTATTTCTATAATTTTGTCATTTCTATTATGTTACTTAATAGTATCATATAGTACGTAACTTTTGGCTATTGAGTATTTTTTCTCAGCATCATTCTCTGGAGATTCATTCAGGTTGTTTTATGTATCAGTAATCTGTGCCTTTTTATTGCTAAATAGTATTTCATGGTGTGATTGTACTGACTCTTTAATTGTTCACCCACCTAAAGACATCTGAGTTTTTTCCAGTTTTGATCTATTATAAATTACTAGCCAAAATAATTCATAGCTTATAAATAAGCTTCTATAAACTTTACATACAGGTTTTGTGTAAATGTAAGTCATTGTTTTTCTAGGATAAGTGTCCAGGAGTACAATTGCTAGGTTGTGTAGTACTTGCATGTTGAAATTTTTAAGAAATAACCAAACTGTTTCCAAAATGGCTGTATTATTTTACATTCCCACCATGAGTGCATGAGTGACTCAGTTTCTATGGATCCTTACCAGGTTTTGGTGTAGTAACTATTTTTTATACTAGCAATTCTGTTAGGTATGGAGTAATAACTTGTTGTGGTTTTAATTTGCATTTCCCCATTGGCTAATGCTATTGATCATCTTTTCTTTTTTTTATTTCCACCTTTTATTTTAAGTTCAGTGGTACATATGCAGGATGCGCAGGTTTGGTACATAGGTAAACATATGCCATGGTGATTTACTGCACAGATCATCCCCATCACCCAGGCATTAAGCCCAGCACCCATTAGCTATTCTTCCTGATGCTCTCCCTCCTCCCACCCCTCACCCTCTGACAGTGTGTGTTGCTCTTCCTGTCATGCGTCCATGTGTTCTCATAATTCAGCTCCTGCTTATAAGTAAGAACATGTGGAATCTGGTTTTCTGTTCCTGCGTTAGTTTGCTAAGGATAATGGCTCCCAGCTCCGTCCATGTCCCTGCAAAGGATATGATCGCATTCCTTTTTATGGTTTTACAGTATTCCATGGTGTACATGTACCAAATTTTCTTCATCCAGTCTATCATTGATTGGCATTTAGGTTGGTTCCATGTCTTTACTATTGTGAATAGTGCTGCAATGAACATATCTTTATAATATAATGATTTCTATTCCTTTGGCGATATACACTGTAATAGGATTGCTGCATCATATGGTATTTCTGCCTCTAGATCTTTGAGGAATCATCACCCTTTCTTCCACAATGGTTTAATTTACACTCCCACCAACAGTGTAAAAGCGTTCATTTTTCTTCATAACCTTACCAGCATCTGTGGTTTCCTGACTTTTTAATGGTTGCCCTTCTAACTGGTGTGAGACGATATTTCACTGTGGTTTTGATTTGCATTTCTCTAATGACCAGTGATGATGAGCTTTTTTTCATGTTTGTTGGCCGCATAAATGTCTTCTTTTGAGAAGTGTCTGTTCATATCCTTTGCCCACTTTTTGATGAGGTTGTTTTATTTCTTGTAAATTTGTTTAAGTTCCTTGTAGATTCTGGATATTAGCCCTTTGTCAGATGGATAGATTTCAAAAATGTTCTCCCATTCTGTAGGTTGCCTGTTTACTCTGATGATCGTTTCTTTTGCTGTGCAGAAGCTCTTTACTTTAATTAGATCCCATTTGTCAATTTTGGCTTTTGTTGCAATTGCTTTTGGTGTCTTTGTCATGAGATCTTTGCCCGTGCCTATGTCCTGATGGTATTTACTAGGTTTTCTTCTGGAGTTTTACATTTAAGTATTTAATCCATCTTGAGTTGATTTTTGTATAAGGTGTAAGGAAGGGGTCTAGTTTCAATTTTCTGCATGTAGCAAACCAGATCTTCCAGATCTTCCAGCATGATTAATTAGGGAATCATTTCCCATTGCTTGTTTTTGTCAGGTTTGTCAAAGATCAAATGGTTGTTGTTGTTCTGTCTTATTTCTGGGTTATTTGGTTCCATCGATCTGTGTGTCTGTTCTTGTACAAGTACCACGTTGTTCTGGTTACTGTAGCCCTGTAGAATAGAAAGTTGGGTAGCATGATGCCTCCAGCTTTATTCCTTATTCTTAGAGTTGTCTTGGCTATTTGGGCTCATTTTGGTTCCATATGAGTTCTAAAATAGTTTTTTTCTAGTTCTGTGAAGAATGTCAATGGTAGTTTAATGGGAATCTATAAATCGTTTTGGGTAGTATGGCCATTTTCACAATTTGATTCTTTCTATACATGAGTATGGAATGTTTTTCCATTTATTTGTATTACCTCTGATTTCTTTGGGCAGTGGTTTGTAGTTCTCCCTGAAGAGATCCTTAACTTTCCTTGTTAGCTGTATTTGAGGTTTTTTATTCTTTTTTTGTGAGAATTGTGAATGGGAGTTCATTTGTGATTTTGCTCTTGGCTTGCTTGTTGTTGGTGTATAGGAATGCTAGAAATATTTGCATATTGATCCTAAGACTTTCTTGAAGTTGCTTATCAGCTTAAGAAGCTTTTGGGCTGAGACAATGGGGTTTTCTAGACGTAGGATCATGTCATCTGCAAACAAAAATAGTTCGACTACCTCTCCTCCTATTTGAATACCTTTATTTCTTTCTCTTGCCTGATTGCCCAGCCACATCTTCCAATACTATGTTGAATAGGAGCGGTGAGAGAGAAAAACTTTGTCTTGTGCTAGTTTTCACAGGGAATGTGTCTAGTTTTTGTCCATTCAGTATGATGTTGGCTGTGGGTTTGTCATATATGGTTCTTATTATTTTGAGGTATGTTCCTTCAATACCTAGTTTTTTCAGAGTTTTTAACATGAAAGGATGTTAAATTTTATTGAAGGCCTTTACTGCATCTAGTGAGATAATCATGTGGTTTTTATCTTTTTTTTTTTTTTTTTTTTTTTTTTAGGAGGGGCCGGCGTTTCACCGTGTTAGCCAGGATGGTCTTGATCTCCTGACCTCG